>NC_084802.1:259818371-260121401 GCF_963169125.1 Humulus lupulus | reverse complement strand
TGTGACTAACCGGAAGTTAAGGCTGTAATCTTTGAAAATACTTAGTTTCATTAAAAACTTTAAGTATCAACATCTGGGATCCCAAAATAAGGTTTACAAAATACTTACAACTCAAAAATAGATTTACACTTGATTGACTATCAAAAGAATAAGTTAATATAGCCATATTCAAAAATGCCCCCAACCAAAGCAGTCGGGCAGGCAGAACATGTACGCGCCGCCCCCATGCTCTCCATACTCATGGCTGGTTGACTGACCCCTTGCTTTTACCTGCAACACAGAGCACCCGTGAGCCGAAGCCCAGCAAGAAAACTCATACAGTAAGTAACATATGCATATATTATACCAGCATATAATCCATTGATAAACAGGAAAACCATCAGACTGAACAAACACGGCCATGCCGCCCCAGAGGCCTAACCCAAGCCTGGGGTCTCGGTCCTTACCGTAAGGATAACTCATGTATCCATTGGGTCCCACCCTGAATATAAGCATCCCATGTGCTAGGTGTTACTTCCGGCCCCACGGCCGTTCTTAGCCTTCGCCGCTCTCGGCCTTAGCCGTTCATTTCATTATAATCACACATATAGTACATCTCGAAATAATCTTTCAATCATATGATAATTCATTTAAGGTTATACATTAGCACATAATACAATCTAGGGCCATGCCCTGCAATAACACTATGGGCCCATGCCCTGTTCTCGAGTGCTACAGTTTTCTTACCTGTATCCCGAGCTTTCCTGATGCACCAAGGTCACAAGCACGGTCCTCTAGCATGAGCCTCTCCGAAATCCTAGCCACAACACACATAAAACACTTTTAATACTAACCAAACCCAAAACCACTTCCCGGGACCAATCCCGTACTCTCGGGACCTCTAATTCCTTAAAACAATACATTGGAACCATCCCCCGCGTCCCCGGGAAAAAGCCCTAAAAACCCAACTTTTTGGCTGCCAAAATGGCCTAGGGCCGCGGCACTCCCATCAAGGGCCGCGGCGCCCAGCGGCTAGGCCACATCCTGAAGCATCCTCGCACCGCGGCGCTCCTTCGCGAACCTAGATTTCTGGGTTTTCTCTTGCGTTTTTCCCGAGCTACAACCTCTCCAAATCATCCCAAACAAATACCTAAACCCCAAGATCAATTTAAAACTTCATATGAACCATCTAACAACCCATAGACACTAGTATCAAGATCAAAACACCATCACACCCAAAATCCACCCTTTGATTTCTAATTTCAGCAAACTTAAACCAAAACTTTAAAAAGCTTAACTCATGCTTTAGATTTCTCAAATCAAAACAGAAACCAATCTTAAATGTGCATAAAATCCTTACCTCAAGTGGAGAATTCACCCAAAAGCTTCCTTGATCTCCTCCTAAACTCCCACTTCAGCCCCTTCTACTCTTCTTCTTCTTCTTGCCCTAGCTTTTTCTTTCTTCTAGTTTTTCTTCTCTTCAATTTTTATCAAAACCACCAAATGACCCAATGCCCAAACCGTGTACCCCAATATCCCAGCTGAAAATTGTCTAAATCCCTTGCCAAATGACCACTTTACCCCTTTCTAATAATCCTTCCTAACTAAACCTTCAAGGGCACTCAAGTCCTTTCACTTCTATTTTAATTCTACCATTTTCTATCTAAAACTTGTTACTCAAAGCAGTTACACAGGTTACTCAATCGCCAATAACTATAACCATTAGTTCTCAATTCAACTTACGAAATTCCTAAAGTACCCCAGGCCCTTCCGAGCCGGGTACAAAAATCCCGTTGTGACTTTTAGACTAAGTAGCTCACTAGGACCGTCTCGACGCGTGCATCACAATAAAAACTCCACACTCACGTGGTACAAATCACATAATACAATTATCACATCTATGCTCTCAACGGGCTAAAATTACCAATTTACCCCCAACATACAAACAGGGCTCACATGCATCTGTATACAACCTAATCATGCATTCTAATCACATATTCAATCAAATTCATATAATATCATGTCAATTTACTTCTTGCCCTCCAGGCATGCTTAAACAAGGTCTTGAACCTTATTAGCAACTTGGGGTGTTACACTAAGACTTATTAGCAAATTCGGGGCGTTGCAATGTGCCTCTTAAACATGCCACGCCATCATGCAAATATTTTGGGAAATAGTTTGATTTGGTTTTTAGGGTGCTCTAGAGTTTTGAGTTCAATGATTGGGATTCAAAGTTTTGTTGAAGTTTAAGCTTAGTTCTTAATGGTTATATGAAGGTTATGTGGTGTTGTTATTAGATTAAGATTGGATTATGAGTTTGGTTGATGTTTGGGATTTGATTCTAGGGGTTTTGGCTCGGGAAAACCCATAATTTCTAGGTTTGCCGGGTCGCGGCGCGGCGCTGTTCTTGAAGCGCCACGACCCGCATGAACCCAGAAGGACTAGGGGTTTGCTGTATCACCCAGGCGCCTGCAGCGCAGGTTGGGGCGCGCCATGGCCTATGCCCCCCAAGTGAGAGCCTCGAGCTCTCTAACTTGTAGAGGGTCGCAGTGCCTCTGAGGAGGGTCGCAGCTAAAATAGAGAACATTGGCCAATTAAGGGTTTTAAGCTTGGGAACTCAAATCTAAAGGCTTAGGAAGGATTCTACTACATGGTTTAGTAGAATTCGAGGTCCCAGAGATAAGTATATTATTCTGAAGCCTCTAATTGATTTATGTTTTGATATTTGTTTGTTATTACGTTATGACTAGGTTTTACCGCTAAGGCTTAGGATTGGGAATCGTGCTCGGGATCGCCGTATGGTGTCAACTCGGAACTCAAGGTAAGAAAAATATTTGTGTTGGGGTTTTATGCCCTAATTAAAACATAAATTCTTTGTAATCTCATTTTATTATCAATAAAAGAATAGAAATTATTTTTTGACTTGGTCAATCACTTTGCTCACATGTTTTATTTTCATGATTATTTGTTTAATATAAACTTCTATTAAATCTCGAGCATACATCTAATCTTATTTATAGTGACGTAATCACAGTGGAATATAAATATGATTATATGTTCAAAATAAGTTAGTCCAAAGATTAGTCAGTGCACAAGATTTACATTGACTTGCCAATCTACGATATGATCTACTTACACATTACAGTGTTATGTTCTTTCCAGAACATTAGCAAAGTAGATAAGATCGGATGTATTTGTTACATCGGACTGGACCGATATTGACAGTTGATAAGATAAGTAAACATACTGTTATTATCTATTCTAGTTATATCATATAGTTGACCATAGGTCAATTCAATCTCAATTCTGAGTGGTTAGTATTCTAACTGATTGTATTATTTGAGTTCTTTGACTTGTTCGTTACCAGCTTACCCTACAGACTAACCCATACTTACATCTTGTGTAACACCCCAATTTGCTAATAAGGTTTAGGACCTTGATTAGCGTGCCTGGAGGGCAATAAGTGAATTAATATGATAATATGTGAATTTAAATGAATATGTGATTAGAATGCATGTTTAGGTGGTATAAATGTGCATGTGAGCCCTGTTTGCATGATAGGGGTAAATTGGTAATTTTAGCCCGTTGAGGGCATAAATGTGATAAATGTGTTATGCGATTTGTACCACGTGAGCGTGGTGATAACAGTGTGATGCACGTGCCGAGACAGTCCTAGGGAGCTAATTAGTCTAAAAGTCACAACGGGATTAAATACCCGGCTCAGGAAGAGCCTAGGGGTATTTTGGGAATTTTATAAATTGGGTTTGAAAATCAATGAGTTATGGTTAATGGTAATTGAGTAACTTGAGTGACCATTGGTAACTGTTGATAGTAACAATTTTAGATAAGAGAGATGGTAGATTTGTAAGAAAGGTGAATGGCAAGAATGCCCTTGAGGTTTAGATAGGATGGGGCTTTGATGAGGGGTAGAATAGTCTTTTGGCAGGGGCCTAGATATCTTCAGCTGAGGGAAAAGGGGATTCACGTTTATCACTTAGCCATATTTTGATCTTGCTGGAATTGGAAGAAAACCTAGAGGAGAAAAGAGAAAAAACTAAGGGCAAGAAGGAAGGGAAGAAGGGCAACTCTCTAGGGATCAAGAAGGGGATTAAAGCTAGGAAACTTAAAGGAGTATTCAGCATACAGAGGTAAGGAAATTCTGTGCATATGAAGTGAAATTCAGTTAACAATATCATGGAATTGAGAATTGAGTTGTGTGTTTTGCTTGGTGAATTCTTGGGATGAATTGAGGATAGGTTTAGCTGGAGTTTGTGTTTGAGCTTGGAATTTAGTTGGGAAAGCAGCTCAAGGTTGAATTCTTGATTGAGGTAAGAGCTTTATATATCTCTGAATTTTTGTATCTAATGTGGTTTTAGAATTTGGAAGCATGGTTTAAGTTTTTCAAGCTTTGGTTTACTAGCTTAAGTTTCTGAAATTTGGAACCAAGAGTGGATTTTTGGGTGTGGTTGTGTGATTGAGTTGTTTATGATGTTTATAGGTTGTTAAGGGATTCATTTGGGGTTTTGAATTGGTTTTGGGGCTTAGGTACTTGTTTGGGATGATTTGGAGTGGTTTTGGCTCGGGGAAAACGCAGGGGAAAACCCAGATTTCTGGGTTCGCGAAGGAGCGTCGCGACCCTGTTCTTGGGCGCCGCGACGCGAGGCTGTTTCTGGGTAGGGGAGGCTTTCTGACTTGTTGGGCCCCGCGGCCCTCTAGGGCAGCGCCGCGGCACTAGGCCATTTTCAGGACATGTGATTTTGCAATTTTGAGCCTTTGCTCCGGGGGTTCAGGGGATGTCTTCGATGTATTGTATTAGGGATTTGGGGGTTCTGGGTGTAACGCCCTACTACCTTAGAGCCGTTACTTAGTGAGTTTAAAACAGAAATCGTGCTTTTGACTGACTCTACGTGGTTTCTAAAACCAAATGTGTGACTAAACCAGAATTTAAGGCTGTACTCTTTGCAAATGTTTAGTTTCATTGAAAACGTTAAGTATCAAACATCTGGGATCCCCAAAATAAGGTTTACAAAATTACAACTCAAAAATAGATTTACACCAGGTTAACTATCAAAAGAATGAGTTAATACAGCCATATTCAAAAATGCCCCCAACCAAAGCAGTCGGGCAGGTCGAACATGTACGCGTCGCCCCCACGCTTTCAATACTCATGGCCGGTTGACTGACTCCTTGCTTTTACCTGCCACACAGAGCACCCGTGAGCCGAAGCCCAGCAAGAAAACCCAAATAGTACATAACATATGCATAAGATATAGCTGACATATAATCCACTGATAAATAGGAAAACCATCAGACTGAACAAACACGGCCATGCCGCCCCAGAGGCCTTACCAAAGCCTGGGGTCTCGGTCCTTGCCGTAAGGATAACTCATGTATCCAATGGGTCCCACCCTGGCTATAAGCACTCCATGTGCCAAGTGTTACTTCCGGCCCCAAAGCCGTACCCGGCCCTCGCCGCTCTCGGCCTTAGCCGTTCATTTCATTATAATCACACATATAGTACATTTCGAAATAATCACTCAAACACATAATAATTCATTTAAGGTTATACATTTGCACGTAATACAATCTAGGGCCATGCCCTGCAATAACACTGTGGGCCCATGCCCTGATCTCGGGTGTTACGGTTTTCTTACCTGTATCCCGAGCTTTCCTGATGCACCAAGGTCACAAGCACGGTCCTCTAGCACGAGCCTTTCCGAAAACCTAGTCACAACACACATAAAACACTTTTAATACTAACCAAACCCAAAACCACTTCCCGGGACCAATTCCACACTCTCGGGACTCTCAAATTCCTAAAACAAATCATTGGAAACATTCCCCAAACCCCCGGAGCACAAGCTCAAAATTGCAAAATTTCAAGTCCTGAAAATGGCCTAGCGTCGCGGCGCTACCCAAGAGGGCCGCGGCGCCCTGCCCAATAGGGCCGCGGCGCCCAGCAAGTCAGAGAGCCTCCCCTGACTGGAAACATCCTCACGCCGCGGCGCCCAAGAACAGGGCCGCGGCGCTCCATCGCGAACCCAGATTTTCTGGGTTTTTCTCCTTCAATTCCCTCATCCAAAACACCTCTAAACCAGCCCAAACACATATCTCAACTCCAAAACCAAATTGAAACCTCAAATGAACCATCTAACAACCTATAGATACTAGTATCAAGATCAAAAACACATCCACACCCAAAAATCCACACCTTTGATTTCAACTTTAGAAAATTTAAACCCATAGCTCAAAACTTAAACCATGATTCAATTTCTTAAACCAAAACAGAAACAAACCTTAAATTTGCATAAAATCCTTACCTCAAGTGGAGAATACAACCTATAAGCTTCCTTGATCTCCTCCTAAGCTCCCACTTCAGCCCCCTTCTTCACTTCTTCTTCTTGCCCTAGCTTTCTCTTTCCTCTAGTTTTTCTTCTCTTCAATTTTTTTATCAAAACATCAAATGACCCAATGCCCAAACCGTGTACCCCAAAACCCAGCTGAAAATTGTCTAAATCCCTTGCCAAAAGACCATTTTACCCCTTCCTAATAACCCTTCCTAACTAAACCTTCAAGGGCACTCTTGTCCTTACACTTCTATTTCAATTCTATCACTTTCTATCTAAAACTTGTTACTCAAAGCAGTTACAAACGGTTACACAGGTTACTCAATCGCCAAAACTATAACCATTAGCTTTCAATTCAACTTACAAAATTCCTAAAGTACCCCTAGGCCCCTCCCGAGCCGGGTACAAAATCCCGTTGTGACTTTTAGACTAAGTAGCTCGCTAGGACCGTCTCGACGCGTGCATCACAATAAAAACACCACACTCACACGGCACAAATCACATAATACAATTATCACATTTATGCCCTCAACGGGCTAGAATTACCAGTTTACCCCTAACATACAAACGGGGCTCACATGCATCTGTATACACCCTAATCATGCATTCTAATCACATATTCAATCAAATTCATAAAATATCATATCAATTTACTTCTCGCCCTCCAGGCATGCTTAAACAAGGTCTTAAACCTTCTTAGAAACTTGGGGTGTTACAATTATCCCCTCCTTACAAGAATTTCGTCCTCGAAATTACCTGAACAACTCGGGATGCCGCTCCCACATATCAGACTCAAGCTCCCATGTCGCCTCTTCAGTCTTGCTGTTCCTCCACAGCACTTTAACCAGGGAGATGGTCTTGCTCCTCAAGACTTTGTCCTTCCTATCAAGGATCTGAACCGACTTCTCCTCATATGATAAATCATATTCCAACTCCAAATTCTCATAGCTCAACACATGAGTAGTATCCGATACATACTTCCGGAGCATGGATACATGAAACACGTCATGAACCCCTGATAGAGCTGGAGGCATTGCTAACCTGTAAGCCACCTCCCCGACTCGCTCTAGAACCTCAAAGGGGCCAACAAACCTGGGGCTTAGCTTGCCCCGGACGCTAAATCGTTTCACTCCTCTCAGAGGTTAAACCCTGAGGAACACATGATCACCAACTTGAAATTCCACGCTCCTGCGTCTCAGGTCTGAATAACTCTTCTGGCGACTCTGGGAGGCGAGCATACGAGCTCTAATCTTCTCAATTGCCTCATTGGTCCTCTGAACCATTTCAGGACCTAAATACCTCCTCTCACCTGTCTCATCCCATTGAATCGGTGATCTGCACTTCCTCCCATACAGCATCTCATACGGAGCCACTCCGATAGTCGCCTGATAACTATTATTGTACGAGAATTCAATCAGAGGGAGATACCTACTCCAAGATCCCCCAAAATCCAACACACAAGCTCGTAACATATCCTCCAGTATCTGAATCGTCCTCTCAGACTGTCCATCTGTCTGAGGGTGATAAGCGGTACTAAACCGTAGTCGTGTGCCCATTGCCTTCTACAGGCTCTCCCAAAACTTGGAGGTGAAGGTGGGGTCTCTATCAGAAACTATCGACCTCGGAGCCCCATGAAGTCGAACAATCTCCTTCACATAAAGCTCTGCATACTGCTCCACAGTATAAGTTGTCTTCAAAGGTAAGAAGTGGGCGGACTTAGTATACCTGTCCACAATCACCCACACCGAGTCATGCTGACCCACGGTCTTCGGCAATCCAACCACAGAGTCCATGGCAATATCTTCCCATTTCCACTCGGGAATCCTTAGAGGCTGTAATAATCCTGCTGGCCTCTGATGTTCAGCCTTAATCTGCTGACAGGTTAAGCATCTAGCCACATAGTCCACCACGTCCCTCTTCATGCCTAACCACCAATATAAAACCTTCAAGTCATGGTACATCTTCGTAGAACCTGGGTGCAAGGAGTAGGGAGTGGTATGAGACTCATCCAGAATCTCTCGCCTCATGTCTGGATCAATCAGAACACAAATCTGTCCTTTTTACTTCAACAAACCCATCTCAGAAATAGAGAAGTCCTTAGTTGCTTCAGTTAGGACACTCTCTCTACGTTCAACTAACTGGGGGTCCCTTCCCTGTGCTTCCTTAATCCTCTCAAGGAGCGTTGACTGAAGATTAATGTTGGCTAACCTACCAACCACTAACTCTATACCTGCTCTGGTCATCTCTTCAGCTAGTCTGTCAGATATCTGTCTCGAATTATACAACTGTCCTGGGCCCCTCCGGCTCAATGCATCAGCCACTACATTAGCCTTCCCAGGATGGTATAGGATATCACAATCATAATCCTTTACCAGCTCTAGCCACCGTCTCTGGCGCATATTCAAGTCCTTCTGGATAAAGAAATACTTTAGACTTTTGTGATCGGTGTATATCTCGCACCTCTCTCCATACAGATAGTGTCTCCAAACCTTAAGCGCGAATACCACAGCAGCTAACTCCAGGTCATGCGTGGGATATCTCTACTCGTACTCCTTTAATTGCCTTGATGCATAAGCTATCACTCTCCCAGCCTACATCAACACACATCCCAGACCCTATCTAGAAGCGTCACAATAGACCACAAATTTCTCATCATCTGTCGGCAGGCTCAGCACTGGTGCAGTAATCAACCGCCGCTTCAACTCCTTAAAGTTGTTCTCACATCGATCTGTCCACACATACTTGGTCTTCTTCCTTGTCAATTCTGTCAATGGAGTAGCAATTCTGGAGAACCCCTCTACAAACCACCGGTAGTAACCTGCTAGTCCAAGGAAACTTCTAACTTCAGGAACACTGCTGGGTCTAGGCCAATCTCTCACTGCTTCCGTCTTGCTTGGGTCGACCAGTAACCCATCCTTACTGATAATATGGCCCAGAAAGGAAACTTGCGATAACCAGAACTCTCATTTGCTAAACTTAGCATATAACTTATGCTCTCTCAACCGCTGCAACACCAGGCGCAGATGATGCTGATGCTCTATCTCTGACTGGGAGTACACTAGGATATCATCAATAAATACAATCACAAACTTATCCAGATAATCTTTGAAAATTCTGTTCATCAAATCCATAAATGCTGTTGGGGCATTGGTTAATCCAAAGGACATAACCAGAAATTCATAATGCCCGTACCGTGTCCGAAAAGCAGTCTTTGGTACGTCCTCTTCTTTGATCCTCAACTGATAGTAGCCAGATCGGAGATCAATCTTTGAAAACACTGTACTCCCTTGAAGCTGATCAAATAAATCGTCGATCCTAGGCAATGGATACTTGTTCTTGATGGTCAACTTATTCAACTCCCTGTAGTCAATGCACATCCTGAGCGATCCATCCTTTTTCTTAACAAATATCACTGGAGCACCCCATGGCGAGAAACTCGGTCTGATAAACCCCAAATCCAATAGTTCCTGCAACTGAATCTTCAATTCCTTTAATTCTGCCGGAGCCATTCTGTAAGGTTCCTTGGACACTGGCTCTGCTCCCGGAATCAACTCTATAACGAACTCAATCTCTCGCTGTGGCGGCAATCCTGGCAGATCTGCTGGAAACAAGTCTGGAAACTCGCAGACCACTCTGGTTTCATTCGGTCCCACTTCCAACACCTTAGAGGAATCTACAACACTCGCTAGGAATCCTGTGCAACCCTCCTGCATCAGGTCTCTAGCCTTTAGTGCTGAGATCATAGGCACCCGCGGTCCATTCACCGTTCCCACGAACACAAAGGGTACCTCGCCATCTGGTTCAAAGGTCACCATTCGTCGCTTACAGTCAATTGTTGCTCCATACCGCGTTAACCAATCCATTCCTAGTATTATATCAAAATCGTCCATATCTAGTTCAACCAGGTCAACAAACAATTCTCTACCGTCTATAACTACTGGTAATGCTCTAACCCACCTCCTAGAGACTACCAGTTCTCCTGTTGGCAATAAAGTCTGAAAACCCCTAGCATACAAAATACTAGGTCTACAAAGCTGATCAATCACCCTAGCAGATACAAATGAGTGAGTAACACCCGAATCAATCAATGCAATATACAAGGAACCAGCGCTAAAAATCTGACCTGTGACCACTGAGGGACTGGCCTCAGCCTCAGTCTGAGTCAAAGTGAAAACCCTAGCAGGAGCGAGGTTGTCTCCCTGCCTTGGCTCCTCTTTCTTAGCCTGCGGGCAGTCTTTCTTCAAGTGGCTAGTGCTCCCACAAATAAAGCATGCCTGGTCCGGCACTCGCCCTGATGCCATCGCCTGCATCGAGGACACATCAGAAAGTTCCTCCAGCTGTCATTTCCGCCCTGACGGCCACCAACAGAACCGCGAACCCTCCTATCAGAACCATAAGGAGCAAATGAATCTGGTACTCTTCTCTTCTGCTCACTAGGGCCACTGCTCCGACTGGGCCCAGAAGAAGAAGGCACTGCCCTCCTGATATCGCGCCTAGCAGCGCTATCCTTCTAGATCTGATCCTCAGCCCTCTCAGCAGTGAGGGCCTTATCCACCACTTGTGCATAGGTAGTCTCTGGAGCCAATGTAATACTCACATCATGGGCGATCATCACATTCAATCCCCGTATAAACCTATCCCTCCTGGCCGCATCAGTCGGCACTAGCTCTGGTGCAAACTTCGCCAATCTGTCAAATACCAGGGCGTACTTGGTGACGGATAACCTGCTCTGAATCAGGTTGATAAACTCATCAGCTTTCGCAGCTCAAACTGCTACGCTGTAATACTTCTCGTTAAAAATGCTCTTGAACTCTTCCCAAGTCATAGCTGCAGTATCCCTTCGCTGCCTTACCACATCCCACCATATTCGTGCATTATTTCTAAGCATATAACTGGCACAATCAACCCTTTCCTTTCCTTCAACTCTCATGAAGTCCAAGATTACAGAAATCGTACTCATCCACTGCTCAGCCTGCAGTGGGTCTGCTCCGCCCTCAAAGGTAGGAGGTTGCTGTTTCCTGAATCTTTCATACAGAGGTTCCAACCTGTTCTCAGTCACAGGTTGAACCGGAGCTGGTACAACACTCGGCTGTAGTGGTAACCCAGTGGCTGGTGGAGGAGCTGGTTGCCTCAACTGACTAAGCTCATCCTCTGTTCTCTTCAATCTAGCCTCCATTTCGGCTAAAATCTGTTGCCAGTTCTGAGGGGCAGGTGGAGGGTCCTGACCCTGGTTGTCATCCTCGGCCCGAATGCCGCGGAGTCTCGATGATTGACGAGGCATTACAACTAAATGCCTGCAATCAGTGACATCGCTCATCAGGCATGATAACAAGGTCCAATTTCCACCTCTCAATCTCAACAACAACCAAAATCAACAATCCAACATGACATATAAGTACCATACAGCACACAATGGGCCTTGCCCTGGCATCATGCATATGTTATTTCACTCATCATGCTCATAACAACCTAAGCAGGCACACAAAGCATTAAACACATATTCAGATATATATTAATCGACCATACCAATCAACCCTGAGTCGAGCTTTTCAATGGCAACGTGCGTACATGTTCGGTCAATCTCCAAAACAAATAAACCTTGGCTCGCTCTGATACCAAGTTGTAACGCCCTACTACCTTAGATCCGTTACTTAGTGAGTTTAAAACAGAAATCGTGCTTTTGACTGACTCTACGTGGTTTCTAAAACCAAATGTGTGACTAAACCAGAATTTAAGGCTGTACTCTTTGCAAATGTTTAGTTTCATTGAAAACGTTAAGTATCGAACATCTGGGATCCCCAAAATAAGTGTTGACCCAAGATTTGGCCAACTAACACGGAGTCAAAATATGCTTGATATGAATGAAAGAGATGAGAAGAACGTAACGACAAAAGTAAATAAGACACAGTAATTTATAGTGGTTCGGCCCCAGGATCTGGTAATGACCTACGTCCACTTAGAATGATATTGATATAAAAGTAAGAAGAGTGATCAAAGAACTAGGGTTCAATGAGTTTCACCACTTCCTCAAAAACAATACAGTATTCCTAGGATAATCACTCTAATCTCTCACGTCTCCAAAGCCCAAAGTCCCCTCCCTTGAGCTATCTCTTGCTATTTATAGGCTCAAGGGGGATTACAAAAGATTGTTACAGATATTCTTTCCTGAATAATCGGATACCCAGAAGATTGTATGAGATAAATTCGGGATTCATAAAGATCTTCCCATAAATGTCGCCTTGTACACGGAACCATCGACCAGACTGGTCGCGGGTAAGACAGGCTTACACTGCTTCTAATGTGTCCTCTGGTCGATACTCTAGCAGACGCTTCCAGGTGTCAGCCACATGTCCAGGGATTACTTGCCACGTCATAAATGCTAATTTCATGGATAACATTTGCCCCCCAAGTTTATTTATCACGAGCAGTAAATAAACTTTTGGACGAACGACTCTTCGGTAACCCCGCCTGACGTGTCAGAACCCTTCGTGTGTTCTTGAAAAAAGTAAACCACTTCTGTCTAATCATGTCCTCTCGGTTCCCCAGAAATGATTTTGACGGCCATTGCGTTTCCCCATACTCTTGAAAAAGGAAAACTAATGATTACACTTTTTAATGTCAGGGACAAACTTATATAAGACCTTCGAAGCCTCCTTTTTCTTTTTACGCACGCCACTATTTTTGCAAGAAACCCTTAAAACCAGAGTTCTAAACTTCTCCGGAGACCGTTTTCCTGCACTTCCAAGACTCAGACCGTGAGCTCCTTGATTTCCGAAGACCTTTCTTCCACCTCCACGATCACCCTTCTTGGTAAGTTTTCGAAATCCCATGCTTCTAATTTTTCGTGGTGCATGCTTCTGAATGTGGACTGTTTGAGATTATTTGTTTCTAGTTTGAGGTACTTGTAGACAGAATGTTTTGTAGGCAAAGTAGAGTTACGAGTTAGTTTAAAATCCAGGATCATGCTTTTTAGGACGTAAAATCGAAGTAAAAATTCGATCTTTAGACTAGTTGAAAAATAAATTTTTCCCGCCCTAAGGGGAGTTGAAAAAGCTTTCTCATAAAAACTTTTTACTTTCACCCTTTGATCCATTTTTCAAACTGTTCGTGCAGAAAGAAATAGCTTTTCGTTAGAATGCTGTTGTATAAAATCTTAATTTTTATACTCGACCAGCATTATTCTAAAAAGCTTTTAAAAGTTTTCTATCCTCACCTCCCCATTCTTCTGTATGCAGATTTTAATGCCAGATTTGTGGGGAGGTGAAAGGCCTATTGACGACGACCTTCTCGCCCAACTGCTCGAGGGAGAAGATCAACCAGCTGACCGTGTCCACGAGATCCCTTTTTTGCGATCCTCTTCCAGACCCCATCCTTCTCCTTCAATGGCCCGTTCCAAATCTTCAGGCAAGAAAAGACCCGAGTCTGAAAACAACCCAAATTCTCCTGCCCGTCCTGATTCGCAGGCAAGGGCTCCCTCGACCAGTGGTCGAGAAAATCTTGCTCCAGACCCTAATATCCAAATTAGGGCCAGCCCTCATCATCAGAACTTGCCTGATTTCGAGTGGTATACTTCCCCAGCCAGTTCAGTAACTCTTCGAATGATTGCTAACTGCTTCAGAAAATTCCCCCTCACAGGGGTTTCCATTATACAACCTGCCGCAGACCAGAGGGCTAACCTCCTCGGGGGTGTCAACAGCGCCTGGTCTCGGTATCATATTGAGGCGGGAGCTTATCTCCCTCTTCATCCCTTTTTTGTGGGGGTGGCCAATTATTTCGGTGTCGCCCCCTTCGATCGGCTAGGGATCGCCTTGACCGCATTGGCAAAGGTGACCGTGTCAAGGATGCAATGGTCGGGGCTGAAAACTTGGGGGCTGACCAGGTTCTGAATAGGGCCTTGAATGAAGTCTCCAGTGTGAGTACTTCTCCACTTTTTTAAACCTTAGTCTTTTATTCTTCACGGCAGGCTCTAACTTTTTCTTTGTTCACAGGCTTTGCTGTCTGCTATCACTGCTCGCACCCGTATCCAGGCTTCCATCGAGCAGGCCAAGGCAAAGGCCACTGAGAGTCATCAAGTGAAGGCGGCTGAGATGCTTTCGGCTGCCGAGGCCAGGCACGCCAAAGAGTTGGAGGCACTGGCTCGAGAGAGGGATGCTGCGGTGACCAAACTGTCAGAGGCTGAAGCCGCAAAAGATGCCGCCGTGAAGTTGAGGCAAGAGTATCGAGAGTTCAATCAAGCTCATCTTGGCGAGATCAAGCATCTGGGAGAGATACTCATGTCCAAGGATGAGGCTATTGTCACTCTTGGAGGCAAGGTGAAGCAGCTAGAGCTTGACAACTCCAAAAATCTTGAAAAGTATAAGAGGACAACGCTCCGATGTTTCTATAACTTCTGGAAACATAATCAGGGTGTCGACTTTAGCTATCTTTCGGAGGAAGTCAGGGCTGCTGAGTTGGCTCGCTGCACCGCCCAACTGGCCGAGGAGGAGGCAAGATTGAGGATCCCCGCCTCTCCAAGCATCGTTGGTGTGGAAGAAGAAGAAGTTGTCGAAGACGCGACCAACCAAGATGCTGCCCAGGACCCTCCGGCCCCTAATGCCTCTTAAACTTTCTCATTTATTTTTTCTTTCTTTTTGGCTATACGACCCACAGGTCGTGATGTAAAGACAATAATTTCTTTTTAAACTTTGCTGCATGGGCAGTAAACCCTTTTTTCTTTTATTCAAACAGTTACATCCAAGCAGCGATGCTTGCGGTGTAAAAGCTTAAATCTTGATGCTATAATATCTTTATAACATTTGTCCGTATGACCGAACTTAGCATAGTACTTTGGCATAACTTAACAAAACATAAATTTTGAAAAATATTCTAAGTACTGTAGCATGCTTTCACTCATTTTGTTCATGTGTTTACATACCTTGTGTTTACCGAGTTTTTCAGAAACGAATACAAACAGAATAACAAAAAGATAAGAACTGTAGAAGTGCAGGAATATAATTAGACAAACAGGTTTTTTACGTGGTTCAGGCGTTAACGAGCCCTAGTCCACGAGTCGATGTTATTATACTTGTAGAGAATTACAATAAGATGGCTGGTATACAAGAACTTCACACACTCACAGTGTTTCTCTCGGGTTCTCTTGAAGAAGATGAAGCTAGAGAGATTTTAGCAGAGTTCTTGCTATGTAATTTGTTGGCCGTCCCCTCTATCGTAAAATGAGGGGGTATTTATAGCTAGGGTTTTGGATTAGGGTTTTTCTCTACTCCCATGAGTCTTAATTACACCAGCCATAAATAGGGGATACAATTATCGTAGTCGCCTGGCTACCAGGCTCTATGTGGGTATATTTACGTGAAAGTATGGGGAATACACAAAGGCAACCGTCTTTTCCAAGCTGTCAGCGGAACAGTAGGCGAAATGGTACTTTTAGGCGTGCTGGGATGTGTGCGGCCTTGACCTGTCGGGCGTGTCAGGCGGGATCCTGTGTTAGGCGGATATCATTCCAACTATGCCTCCTCCATGACTCGACCGCTTGGTCTTGTTCCGTGCGAGGCACGGAACTGTTTCCGCGAAGGCAACCTGAAGAGCTTCTCCTGGAAGGAGCTTCCTCGAAGGATATCCCTTCGGGATTCCGGGAGAGTTGACGAGCTTCCATGTCGCGTTTGCTTGAAAGAGTAAGCCGGACACTAAACGGGAGAGGCGAAGCCTTTCTGTCCATCCGCGAGCTCTGGTCACCTTCCGCGAAAGACTTTGATAATTCTGCTTCCCCGAGGATATCCATCTAAACGCTATCCGGAAATCTGGATAACATTTACCCCCCAAGGTCACGGAGCTTTGATAGATCCGGGAGCTTGTACAGTCCTCCGGGTATTCTGGTTTCTAGATTAGGCGAGGGGTCACCTCCTGTGTTCCTGGAAGGGTTCCTTTTTCCCGCCTGAGTGTTAGTATGAAAAAGAAAGGAAATTTCTTCTGTTTGAACTCAAGTACTCAAGTGTGGCAAGGGCCACGCGTCATGCCGGGAATGGCTCTATGACCAAGACTTGTGCGTGAGGCGATTGGCTGAGTTCGCGTGCGTCAGGCGTCTGAGTGGTGATTTGACGGTACTTAATGGTACGCTGGGCCCGAGATGGTGCAATGATGGGAAATAAATACTTTATTCCTATCCGAGGAGCCATAAATAGGACCTGTCCTTTACCCCTAGCCGTTGGATCTGATGCACACGGAATGGGAAGATCGGGACCGTCCATTTGAGGAATTCGAAACGACTTCTTTCCTGCTATAAAAACGAGGGAACGGACCTTTCTTCCTCTTTACGCTTTCAAATTCTCGAGCTTTCAGATTCTCAGATTCCCACATCTTCGAACTCTCAAGCTTCCAAGCTTCCTTTCCTTCGGATTCGCCACTTCTTTTGGTAAGGAATCCAGAAACTTTTCTTTCGTTTTGGGCGGTAGTTTTGTTCGCCGAGGTTCCAGGGTTTGAATCGCCGTTTGTCTTTGCAGCTTTTACTTCTCGCGATCGTGCTGTGCAGTGATCCGGTTACTCCTTCAATCTTCAACTACTCGAATACCAGTAAGTATTTCTACTTTGCTCTTTCCTCCCAAACCTTAGGTTGTTGGTAGTTGTTAGAGTTGAGTTTTCTGCCAGTATCGCCTATGTGCATGCGTGAATAGGGCTTTGATAGGCATGCGATTGATGTGAGTCGATAAGTAATCTCTTTGCATGCTTTGACGATTTGCGTTTGGAAAGTCGTTCCTTGTCTTGCTTGCGCTGTTCTGGTTTGCTGTTTTAGGGCATAAGCGTGAACGCCTTTAGGGTGTCTTTCCCTGGAAAAACACTTCTCTCGGCGGGCTTAGGCTCGGAGTCTGAGTTTGGTTCCTTGTTGTCCTTCGGGTGGCATGGTGCCAACCCCTCGGCAAGCTCGGTGGGAGCCTCTCCAAGCAGTTTTCGGGGAGGGTCTCCCCGACGCCTTTGATATCGTTAGGGTATGACAAGGGTGTTGACTGCTTAGAGTGTTTTCTTCTTTGTTTCTTTGGTTCAGTGACGAACATCTCAAAGGAACAACTCATCGCTGCGGTAGAGGCTGATTCTGCCCAGGAGAAAGGTTCCCCTGACGCTGGCGCAAAGGGGAAAGGAAAAACTAAAGTGGTCGCGGCTAGCCCACCGGCTATCAACAGTTCAATTTGGGAGATGGACCAGAAGCCAAACCTATTCAGGAACTACGGCATGCTGGAGCTGTATTCCTCCGAGGCAGGCCTGAAGAACATCCCAGGTCTGATGTGGCACCGTCTGTCGGTGCTGCGCGAGTCTGCTAGTCAGAGCCACGAGGGTTTTGGTGCCTGGAGCTGGGCACACATAGTGTGTGGGGCGCACTTGCCCCTAAGAAGTTACTTTGCCAATTTCTGTGTGAAGGCGGGGATTGCCCCCTTCCAGTTGATTCCCCCCAGCTACAAGCTCCTAGCGGGGTGGTACGTCTTTTGCAAGTCCCGGAACCTGAAGGCTCCTACCCCGGAGGAGGTGCTGTACTTCTACGGGTTGAAGTCTCAGCCCATGAGAGGTCATCCAGACAAGGTGGGATTTTACAGGCTGGAGAGGCACCCGGACGTGATGTGTCCCACCTGTCATACCGCGAGGGTTCCAGACCTCCGGGAGTACTGGTTCCTGACGACTGGCTTCCCACTGAAGAGGGTGCCAGCCCTATCTTTGGACTTCAAAGTCCCTGGTAAGTGCTCCTTCCTCTCCTTTTCAATTTTGTTCCTTTATGTTTGATTTGCCTTTCGGGAGGATCTTTGACACCCATGTTTTAATTTTGCAGAAGCCATCCCGCGGACGCCTCGCTGCGCGGAGATGATAAGGAGGTCGCAATTCTACGAGGGGTTCTTGGAGGAAGAGCTGAAGGTGGAAGGACTTGTGACCACCGAATCTCTGAGAGAGTATGGGCTGCTCGTCTCCTTCCAAAATATTGGGCCAGTGAGTGGCAGGGGGCAAAGTCAGGTGTCCGCTGACGTCCGGGAGCAGATTGCCCTGGAACTGTCCAAGGTGATCTGCCAGGCAGTCCAGGACGAGAATAATTTGTCCCCCAGTTGGGCGGAGAGGTTCCCCGACCCCCAGTCGGAGGAAGAAGAAATTGAGGCTCGCTACGCCGCGGCTTACCCCAATGAAGGGACTCCGGGAGCTGGCACCTCCGGGATAGGTAAGGCTAGCTTTCGATTGATTCACACCCCCAGCCTATCTGAGGTTTCCCAGACCTCTTAGATGGGGTTCGATCCCCGCTTCCTTAGGCTAGATCCGCGTAGGGTACCCTTTGACAGATATTGCGATAGGGTAGATGAGCTCCTCGAGTGTTTGAGTGACGGTAGTCTGCCAGAAGGTGTCATCATGGTTGACCCTTCTTCCCTCAGCATGTCATTCCCGAACTTCAAGGAGTACGGGAGCTTCCTGGAGCAGGAAGCGGTGTCTTGTTTTGCTCGAGGAAGGCCATCCACGTTTCTCGTGCATGGTCGTCCCTCTCAAACGTTTCTCTTTTTTATTCCTTGTTCTCTGCTGGCGGACTTGCTTGTGCTTTTATGTTGTTGATTGCCTTGTCTTCTACTTATCTTCTTTCACATTGCTTGCTGGTTCGTTAACCTTGTTTCGTACGTTTCTTGCAGAACATCCCGAAGCAAAAATGTTGGGGAGAGCTACCTCGCTTATTAAGAAGGCTGCCACTAGCCAAGACCCGTCCAAGGGGAAAGGGCGAAAGGCCAAAACTGGTAGGGGAGGTAAAGCTGCCACTCCCAAGAAGACAAGTGGCGAAGCGCAAGTGTCTCCGGGGGTAGAGAAGTCTCCTGCCGATGGGCCTTCTGAGACCATGATGGTCTCGAGTAGCAGCAGCGATGGGGAAGGTCTTGTGTTCCCCGTGAAGAAGGCCGGGGTGAGCAAACGCCCCAGAGGGGAGGCTGAGGGCGACAAGAGAAAACGCCTTAGACACTCTCCACCGGGAGGTGATGGAGATCTCCGGACTGCGCGCAGTCACCACCAGACTACCCCCACTCAGCAGCAAAAACAACCCCAACAGCAACAACAACAACAACACAGGCAACTAACACCGCCACAACAGCAGCAAAATCAACAGCAACATCAGCTGCAACAACAGACCGGGGCGGTAGTGTCTTCGCTACCATCCCTAATACCCCGTCTTCCTCCTCCTCCAGCCCAAAGGGAGTCCACCCTTTCGGGGTCTCCTTCTTCTCAGCAAACAAACCTTCCTCTGCCTGGCCTGAAGTTCCACTTCCCTCAGAAACCAACCCGTTTCCCCGCTGCTCTCCTGGAGGGTGTAAGACGGGCCGATAATTTTTTGAAGAGGCGGTTGGAGGCCGAGAAGGCTGTTACTCAGGGAAGGGCAGACAACTTGTCTGCCGTGAAGAGAGCTGAGCTGGCCGAGGGGGTGAGATCCCTTCACCCGGCTGGAGCGATTTTGGATGGCCAAGCCTTGGAGAAGAGGCTGGTGCCTAGGCTCGGACGCGCATTGGCGCCGTTCGGAGTGGAGATGATGGAGGACATGGCCCTGAGCTTGTGCGAGCTCAATTCTGAGAAATGGGCCATCAGTAGCAGTAAGGATCCGCTGTTGCTGACACATGCCGTGAAGCAGCAACTGTCCGGGGTAAGCCGTCCGTTGTTGTGTTTTGGGATCATCTGTCTTAGTGCATTTGGTTCTACTTAACTCACTCTGTTGTCTTTCCTTGCAGGCCTCTCTCATCGCGGAACGCTCGTTCCGGGAGGTGGGTGCAGTTCTGGTTCAGCTGGAGGAGAGCCAGGTGGCTCGCCAGGCCTTGGAGGCGGAGAAGCAGAAACTGACCCAACAGGTCGAGAGCTTAAGGGGGGAGGCTTCGGAGAAGACCGACCGGGCCCGGCGCACAGCTGAGGAAGAGGCGGACAAAAAATATCTTGCCAAATATCGAGAGTACCGGGCCACCGCAGAGAATGAGTTCAAACAGCGGTCGGATGACTTGAAGGCCGAAAACTCCAAGCTCCGGGAAGAGCTATCCCAAGCCAGGGTGGAGAAGGATACCTTGGAAGCCCGCTTGCAATCAAAAAATGATCTCCTCCTTAAGCAGCAAGAGGAATATTCCATTCTTCAGAGTAAGCTGCACGAGGAGGAGCAACTTCATAAGAGGAGCAGGGATCTCGTGTCTATGCTGGAGTTGGGGCTCGCCGAGAAGGATAAAGAGATCGGAGCCTTGCAATTCACTGCCAGGGGGCATGTGACCGAGAAGCAATCCGTGCTGAACCAAAATAGGGAGCAGCGCAAGGAGATTGATTCTCTTAAGGGAGAGCGGGATGCCTCCAAGGCCGAGATGGAAAAACTGAGGGCTCAATTAGCTGTCGCGGAGGCAAAGCTGGCAACCTCTGAGGCGGAGCGCTTGAAGGAGAAGGAAGATGCCGAGGTGGTACTGAACAGGACGATTAATATATCGCATGTGGTCCTCATGCATCAACTCTGGAAAGTGAACCCGGAGGTACTAGGCTATCTGGGAGAGGATGCCGACGCCATGAGGGAGAAGCTACAGGTGTGGGATCAAGGTCCAGGGGTGTACGTCCAAACTTACAACATTGACGAGCCTGCTGGAGCCCCTGAGGCAGAAGTCCTTAAAGATGCGGGGACCTCTGAACTTGCCACTGATGACGTTCCATCTTCCAATGAGCTGGCTCCGCTAGCCCCAGTTGAAACTGCTGTCTCCGAGACCCCGGTCGAGGATGCCACTGCCACCCCCAGTGCTTGAAGGGATCTTATTTTCCGTGAAAAATATTGTTTGCTGATTATTATTTTTCATTTGTGTTTTTCTTTGGGGCGAAGCTCCCTGTACTCTTTTCTCATTGCAGACATATTTGCCATAATTATAGCATTCTCCTTTCTTTTCTGCCGAGTTCTTTGTTTAACTTTGCGTTTAGGGTAGACTTTTATACGGTAGAAACTGCTGTAGGGGCGCATGAGGTTTTGGTTCCAACGGCCAGAACCTATGCACTTCCAACTTGAAGCTCTAACGGCTGATGTCTTTTCCCACGTAGTTTCTAGGTTACGAAGGTTTCCTAGTTCCAACGGCCAGATTCCTTTCACTGTATTTCAGCTTTCCTAAGGCAAATAGCCAATCCCGGGACTTGTAGTTATACTGTTCGCTGGGATTGCTAAGGTGCGCCGTTCCATGGTGCTGGAACAGGAGTTCTTTTGGTGAGCGTCGCTAGACTTAAGGTTAGATCTTTGCGAAGCAAAACTAACTATCGTTGCGAACCTCATGGTGGCTGACCTCAGGGACTTGGCATGGAGCCCTGCGAGGCAAGGCTCGTTGCGGTCGGGGAAATTGCCACGCCCACCATGTGCGATCCCGGAGCAGGGGCTTTGCGAAGCAAGGCCTGCTGTGAGTGGGGGGTCAACCATATCTGCTCTTGGAGCTAAAGCTTGCAGTGGTCGAGGAGCTCGCCACGCATTATTTTGTGAGATCCGGAGCTGAAGCCTGCGAAGCAAGGCCTACAACGGTCGCGGATCTTGCCATCTTTCGCCTTGCGGGACCCGGAGCTGGAGCTTGCGAAGCAAAGCTTTACAGCGGTCGCGGAATATTTTTTGAAGGACTTGCCCGGGAGTTGGGGGTGTTTCGGCGTAGCTCTTTGAATGTGTCCCAACCCCTAGTCCTGTTCATCGCTGGGCTACACAGGAGATAATTTTCATGATGCATAATGGCAGTCATTTCAATGGCAATCTTCACATAAACACATAATGCACACATGACACGTAATGCAAGCATGTTCATGGCAACAAATTAACCTAAGCTTAACAATTTAAAATTTTCAAACACAATGCTAGCACATAAGTGGTGTTCTGTGTATGTTTTGTTCAAGGGGAGTATGGCTATGCTTTAGCCATGTATACCCCCCCAAGTGAGCGTGGGGTCCGGACGTCTCCGGACCGCGTGGTCACTTGTTAAAACGCATCTTTGAGCACAGGGATAAAAAATGCAGTAAAAGCGGAGTGAATCTCTCCGTGTTTCATTAAATTAGCCTGTTAGGCACGTGTTTTACAGCAGGGAGGATTATTTCCACATTTTACACTTTTGCTACGTCCACCAAGGACTTTCGACTAGATAGTCCGGGGCCTACTGATAGTAACGGCGGAGGTGCTCCGCGTTCCAGGCGCGTGGGACTTTAGATCCATCGAGTCTCTTTAAGTGATACGTCCCATGGCCCACTTTTTCTTGTACTTCATAGGGGCCTTCCCAGTTGGGTCCGAGGACTCCCACTCCCGGGTCCTGCGTAGCAGGAAATACTCTCCGTAGGACAAGGTCCCCAACTTCGAATGTACGGCTCTTGACTCTTGTGTTGAAGTGTCGGGCTATCTTGCCTTGGTACATTTTGAGTTGGACCTGTGACTGCTCCCGGAGCTCTTCGATCATGTCCAGGGACTCCTGGAGAAGGGCGTGGTTCCGGGTAGGGTCGTAGGTGTCCTGCCTGTGAGATGGGATCATAGTTTCTACTGGGATGACGGCCTCGCAACCGAAGGTCATGGAATAAGGTGTGTGCCCCGTCGAAGTCCTCTCTGTCGTGCGATAGGCCCAAAGTACTCGCGGAAGCTCTTCCGGCCAGTGAGCCTTGCATGCTTGGAGTTTTTTCTTCAACGTGGTCTTTAAGATTTTGTTCACTGCTTCCACTTGCCCATTAGCTTGAGGTCTGGCGACTGCGGAAAAGCTTTTGATGATTCCATGCGAAGCACAGAAGTCCGTGAAATGTTCACTATCAAATTGCTTCCCGTTGTCGGACACAATTTTTCGTGGAAGCCCAAAACGACACACTATATTCCTGATGACAAAGTCCAGTGCTTTCTTAGACGTGACCGTGTTCATAGGTTCAGCTTCAGCCCATTTGGTGAAGTAGTCTACCGCGACTATGGCATACTTCACTCCACCCCTTCCAGTCGGAAGGGAACCTACTAGGTTAATGCCCCAAACGGCGAACGGCCAGGGGCTGGTCATTAAGGTAATTTCTGTAGGCGGCGCTCGCGGAACCTTGGCGTACCTCTGGCACTGCTCACATTTTCTGACATAATCCACACAATCCTTCTTCATGGTGGGCCAGAAGTATCCTTGTCGAAGGATCTTTTTGGAGAGGCTCAGCCCGGAGGTATGGTCGCCACAGAAGCCTCCGTGAATCTCATGGATGATGGCGCTGATTTCGGTTCCGGAAACACACCTAAGGAAGGGTATGGACAACCCCCTACGGTAAAGCTTTCCATCCATAACCACGTATCGGGGAGCTTGATACTGGAGCTTTCTTGCGTCAGCTTTATCAGTGGGGAGCTCTCCAGTGGTGAGAAATCTGAGGATGGGTCCTATCCAGGAATGGGAATGGTCGATGATGGCATTTACCCTCTGTGTCTCGGTACTAGGTGCTTCTAAGTGCCCGATGGGCACTAGGTCGTATTGTTCAATCTCCGGGTCTGTTGCAAGCTTGGCCAGTGTGTCCGCGAGTGAGTTCTGGTCCCGGGGGACCTGGCGGATTTGGTAGCCTTTGAAATGCTGCAGGAGGCCGCGGGAGAGAGACACGTAGGCAGCCATTTTTTCGCCTTTCGTCTGGTATTCCCTGGATATTTGGTTTACCACAAGTAGGGAGTCACTGTATACTTCGATTTTTTGGGCTCCGACTTCTCTGGCCAGTTGTAATCCAGCTAGCATGGCTTCGTGTTCTGCCTCGTTGTTGGATGCTGGGAATGTGAAACGGATGGCGCTCTGGAGCTGATGTCCTTGGGGAGAAATTAGGATGACCCCTGCTCCAGCTCCTTTTTCATTTGAGGCTCCGTCTACATAGACCTTCCATGTGGGAAGTTCCGGGACAGGATCTTCCGGGAGGTCATTCATTCCCGAGCATTCCACAATAAAGTCTGCGAGGGCTTGTCCTTTTATGGAAACACGTGGCTGGTAGTGGATGTCAAACTGGCTCAGTTCCATGGCCCATTTAAGCAATCTGCCAGAAGACTCGGGCTTCTGCAAGACTTGTCGGAGAGGGTGGTTGGTGAGTACTCTGATGGTGTGCGCCTGGAAATAGGGCCTTAGCTTGCGCGAAGCGATTAGCAAGCATAGGGAGAGTTTCTCGATCATTGAATATCTGGACTCGGCGTCCAGTAACCTCTTGCTTACGTAATACACAGGAAGCTGGATACGGTCGTCTTCCCGGACGAGAGCGGCACTCACGGCGTGCTTTGTCACAGCCAAGTATAAGAACAACGCCTCTCCTTCGACAGGTTTGGACAGAATGGGAGCTCGGGTTAGATGTTCCTTGAGGTGTTGGAAGGCTGCTTCGCATTCGGGGGCCCACTCGAACCTCTTGTTTCCTCGCAACACATTGAAAAAGGGGACACATTTGTCAGTGGCCTTAGATACGAAGCGGCTGAGAGCAGCTATCCTTCCGGTAACGCTTTGGACATCCTTATGTTTTCGGGGAGAAGGCATATCTATGAACGCCTTAATTTTCTCAGGGTTGGCCTCCACTCCGCGGGAGCTGACAATGAAACCGAGGAACTTCCCAGACGAGACCCCGAAAGTACATTTCTTCGGATTCAGTTTCATTCCATACTTTCGGATCATGGCGAAAGCTTCCTCAAGGTCGTCACTGTGGTCCCCGGAGGTCTTGGATTTTACCAACATGTCGTCTACGTACACCTCCATGTTCCTCCCCAGCTGGTCTTTGAACATCTTGTTTACTAGACGCTGGTACGTCGCCCCAGCATTCTTCAAATCGAAAGGCATGACCACGTAACAGTAGACACCCTTGTCCGTGAGGAAGCTGGTGTGTTCCTGGTCTGCGACATGCATCTTTATCTGGTTGTACCCGGAGTACGCATCCATGAAGGATAAGAGTTCATACCCGGAAGTAGCGTCTACCATCTGATCGATTCGCGGAAGAGGGAAACAATCTTTTGGGCAGGCTTTGTTTAGGTCCGTGAAGTCAATGCACATTCTCCAGGACCCATTGGGTTTCGGGACCAGAACTGGGTTGGCCAACCACACGGGATAGTGTGACTCCTGGAGAAAACCTATGGACATCAGCTTGTCCACTTCAGCTTTGACTGCTTCGGCCCTCACTGGGTCTAACGGCCTCCTCTTTTGGCGAACTGGAGTTGCAGATGGGTCTATGTTGAGTGCGTGGCACGCAACATTAGGATTAATCCCCATCATATCAACGTGGCACCATGCCAGGATATCCTGATTATTCTTCACAGTGGCCACGATCTTTTCTCGAATGGCCGACGGAAGGTTTTTCCCCACCTGAATGACTTTGGTGGCATCTTCCGGGTTGAGGATCACCTCCTCGACTTCCTCCATCGGTTCTATCGCTCTCTCGACCCCCACTCTAGGGTCGAGTTCGTCAAAGCATGCCCCTTGAGCACCCCCAGTTTCTGGTAATTCTTCCGCCAAAGGAAAGGCAGCGACCGTCTCCTGGACCGTGTAGACGGATCGGACGAAGACGTTATAACAGCTTCGTGCACTTCGTTGGTCTCCTCGGAGGGTGCCGATACGCCCATCATCGCATGGAAACTTCAAGCATAAGTGGCGTATCGAGGTTATGGCCCCACAATCTATTAGGACCGGTCGGCCTAGGATGGCATTATACGCCGTGGGGCAGTCGACCACCACGAACGTGCAGTGCTTGAAGGCACAAGCGTCGCTTTCTCCTCTGAGGGTGACTGGAAGTTGAATTTTGCCTAATGGCATGAGTGCATCCCCATTGAACCCTTGAAGCTGGATGGGGCATGGGGTCAGGTCTGTCTCGGTTAATCCGATCGCGTGGAAGGCAGCTTTGAAGAGGATGTTTACGGAGCTTCCGTTATCGACCAAGATCCGCGAGACCTTCTTATTGGCAATCTGGGCTTCCACCACGAGGGGATCGTTGTGGGGGAAGTGCACATGTCGGGCGTCGTCTTCCGTGAAGGTGATGGGAAGGTCCATCATTCGGGGACGTTGAGCAGGTGATTGAACCAAGGCGCACATCTCCCCGGTGTGTTCCAACTCCCTCAAGTACCTTTTCTGGGAGTTGCGTGTGCTTCCGGCAAGGTGCGGTCCTCCAGAGATGGTGGCTACGTGTCCGTCAACGGGTGGCGGAGCAAGGCCGGGCGGATATGGGTTGCCAGGTCCAGGAGCCAACAAGGCAATGGGTGCCGGAGAGGTTGGAACAGGAAACGCTGGGAACTGAGACCCAGGAGCTTGGGGGAGACCGGCTCCAGGAGCGCTAGCGGTCCCCCTCTGTCCCGGGGAATATGCAGCTCCGTGGACTACTCCCTGTCCGGGATAGATTATGGGTATCCTCACCCATTGACCGAGGTGTCCCGCCCTTGCCAGGGACTCGATCTCATCCTTTAGCTGAAGACATTCGTTTGTGGTGTGCTCCACGTCTCCGTGGAACTCACACCTCTTGTTGGAGTCTCGCGGACGCCTTCCTCCGTGAGACACTTTCGGGGGCTTCCTGTAGTTGACCATATTACAGGTCGCCTGATAGACATTCTCTCGTGAGTCTATCAAACTGGTGTACTCTGTGAACTTGGGCTCATAGTTCTTCCGGGGTTTCTTTGAATGGTCCCCCCGGTTGGAGTTTCTTCCGCCTCGTTTATTCCGCGATTGGCTCAGATTTTATTCTGGGCCTTCCGCTTGCGGTTGCGACGGTCCGGGAGCAATACTACATCCGGTTTGTACAGCTCCGTACCCAGAGAAATGGGTTTGACTTGGCGTCTGAGCAGACGCGGAAGGCCCATACACGCTTGGAGTGAACTGGGCTCCTGGAAGCGTGAGGGCTGGCGCGGGAGCTTGCGAAGCAAAGCTCGGCGCAGTCACGGAAGACGTCGGAGCTGGGGGAACTCCAAAGGCCTGCTGGTAGGAATCCTCAAGGTTGATGATTCCCTGAGCTTTTGACATGAATTCGGACAGCGTTTCTGCCCGTCTCCTTTGCATTTCCCCCCATAGCAGGGAGCCGACAGTAAGGCCCGATTGAAGGGCGATCAGCTTCATGTCGTCGCTGACCTTAGTCTTAGCAGCAGCTTCCATCATTCTCTGAATGAAAGCTTTGAGGCTCTCATTGGGTAGCTGCTTGATGTTGGTTAAGGAACCAACCTCCATGTCGTGGTCTCGGGCAGCAATGAACTGCCTTCTGAATGCGGACTGTAGCTCCTTCCAACTGTGGATGGATCCGGGAGCTAATCTTTTCCACCAGTCCTCCGCGGACTTGGTAAGGGTGAGTGAGAAGCACATGCATTTGGCGTCCTCACTGACGCGCGCTACTTGCATCATTTTGTTGTATTTAGCTAGATGGGTACGCGGGTCTGTCCTCCCCTCATATAATTCTATGTGAGGCATTTTGAAGTTATCCAGGAGGGACGTTTCCGCGATCCTCCGAATACATGGTTCCGGGTCTTCCTCCTCAGAGTCTGACAGGGCCCCACTTTGCTTCCGGACCAACTTGGTCAAGGCAGCGATCTGTTCCTCGAGCCTCTTTGTATCACTCTCCGGGAGGTCACGTCCCCGGAGCTTGTCATTAAGATGATTGCGGAGGTCATCTCCGCGAGGCCGGGCCTTTTCTCCTTTGGCCTTTTCATACTTGGCCTCCAACCTTCTTCTTAGGTCCACCGTGGACCAGCTATCTTCGGAGTGCGTGTCCGCTGCCCGACCATCCTGGTTGACGGAATCACTGGGGCGGTTGTTCCTTCCCCTAGGCCTGGGTGCCTTAGCACCGGGCCCTTTAGGCACAGAGTGCCCCCTTGGGGCTGAAGGACGTCTGGGCTTAGGAGCGCCAGAGACCTTCTGCGCGCGGGGGGGGTGGGGGGCAGTCGGCCTGGTGATTCACGCCTTTAGGAGGTGCAGGGGCGTTAGTGCGCACAGGCTCCCCAACTTTTTCTTTGCCCTTGTTAGGGGCGGCTTTGGATGGTTCAGCAGCGGCTGGATCCGGCATGGGGGCATCAACACCGCCTAGAACAGAGGCATCCTCGTCCGAGTCGCCTAGATCACCGAACTTTCTTTGGAGGCGCTCCATCATGCGTTGCATTTTTTCGGAGACGCGCTCCTGCTCAGCAAGCTTAGCCTTAGTGACCGCCAGTTCTTCGGCTACTTGGACCAGTTCTGGGTCCTTCACGTAGTAGCAGCCGTCTTTGTAGTAACCGTCTTGGACATACTCCTCTTCGTCTTCTAAGTATGTCGTATCTTCAGTACTGACCCGATCCTGGCGGGATGTCGGGTCTTCACCTTGGTAGTCCGAGGGTTCGTTTTGTACCGCATCTTCCATCATAGTATCGGGGTTGACCCTAGCATTTTTGTCAACCGCGGATTTTCTCGTAGTCACCATCTTTTTAGCACGGAGTGAATACAAAAAATGTACACTGAAAAAGAGCTGACTAACAACTTCCTACAGCTCTCAATGAAAGCACCAAAATGTTTACCGAGTTTTTCGGAAACGAATACAAACAGAATAACAAAAAGATAAGAACTGTAGAAGTGCAGGAATATAATTAGACAAACAGGTTTTTTACGTGGTTCAGGCGTTAACGAGCCCTAGTCCACGATTCGATGTTATTATACTTGTAGAGAATTACAATAAGATGGCTGGTATACAAGAACTTCACACACTCACAGTGTTTCTCTCGGGTTCTCTTGAAGAAGATGAAGCTAGAGAGATTTTAGCAGAGTTCTTGCTATGTAATTTGTTGGCCGTCCCCTCTATCGTAAAATGAGGGGGTATTTATAGCTAGGGTTTTGGATTAGGGTTTTTCTCTACTCCCATGAGTCTTAATTACACCAGCCATAAATAGGGGATACAATTATCGTAGTCGCCTGGCTACCAGGCTTTATGTGGGTATATTTACGTGAAAGTATGGGGAATACACAAAGGCAGCCGTCTTTTCCAAGCTGTCAGCGGAACAGTAGGCGAAATGGTACTTTTAGGCGTGCTGGGATGTGTGCGGCCTTGACCTGTCGGGCGTGTCATGCGGGATCCTGTGTCAGGCGGATATCATTCCAACTATACCTCTTCCATGACTCGACCGCTTGGTCTTGTTCCGTGCGAGGCACGGAACTGTTTCCGCGAAGGCAACCTGAAGAGCTTCTCCTGGAAGGAGCTTCCTCGAAGGATATCCCTTCGGGATTCCGGGAGAGTTGACGAGCTTCCGTGTCGCGTTTGCTTGAAAGAGTAAGCCGGACACTAAACGGGAGAGGCGAAGCCTTTCTGTCCATCCGCGAGCTCTGGTCACCTTCCGCGAAAGACTTTGATAATTCTGCTTCCCCGAGGATATCCATCTAAACGCTATCCAGAAATCTGGATAACACCTTGCGAGTATGCTTTGCTATCGATGTGCCTTATATGCCCCCCAAGTGATCGAGGAGCTTTAGGTCCTTGGTCACTTGCCCTGACCATGGCCTGTTCGAACATTCCTGTTCATGCGGAAAAATGATACTTGTAATACAGCAAAACAACACACGTAATGAACAAATACTTGTAAATGTAAATTCACAATGGTTGGCAAGAATGACTGGCTGCGCACAGTCCCTTATAATCTCGTATTAAAAATGGACTAAACATGTCTTTACGAGTGATTCTATAATAGAACCTTACATATACGAGCAGTTAGCCATACAGCGTGGTTAACCCTCTTTGCAAAACTTGTGAAAATTAAAAATTTTAACACAAGCCAGTTCTTTAAAAAGGACTGTTCATTGATAATACTTGCGCAGGTGTTCTCCATTCCAGTAACGTGGAACGAGATCTCCGTTTAAGCGTGCAAGTTTGTATGTGCCTGGGTGAAGGACTTCTTCAATCTGGTAAGGTCCCTCCCAATTAGGTCCGAGCACTCCAGCAGCAGGGTCGCGGGTATTTAAGAAAACTCGTCGTAGCACCAAATCTCCGACGTTGAATTTTCTTTCTTTAACTTTGGAGTTAAAGTACCGGGTGACTTTTTGCTGGTATGCAGCAACTCGGAGTTGAGATTTCTCTCGTATCTCATCGATTGAGTCTAGGGACTCCATCATTAGCTGGCTGTTCTGTTCTTGGTCGTAAGTCAAACGCCGATGCGAGGGAGGATCTAACTCGACAAGTAACATGGCTTCATATCCGTAAGCTAGGGAAAATGGAGTATGTCCTGTTGCTGTACGGTGAGACGTTCTATACGACCAGAGGACTTCAGGCAACTGCTCTGGCCACGCTCCTTTAGCTTCTTCAAGTCTTTTCTTCAGGGTGTCTTTAAGAGTCTTGTTTACGGCTTCGACCTGCCCGTTTGCTTGGGGGTGTGCAACTGAAGAAAAGCTTTTAATAACTCCATGCCTCTCGCAGAAATCGGTGAATAAGTCGCTGTCAAATTGGGTCCCGTTGTCTGAAACTATCTTCTTGGGCAAACCATATCTGCATACAATGTTCTTGATGACGAAGTCAAGAACCTTCTTGGTCGTTATGGTTGTGAGTGGTTCATCTTCGGCCCATTTGGTGAAGTAATCAACTGCCACAACTGCGTACTTTACTCCGCCCTTCCCTGTAGGCAGGGATCCAATCAAATCTATCCCCCATACTGCAAAAGGCCACGGGCTCTGCATCTGTTTCAGTTCATTTGGAGCTGCCCGTGGAATCTTGGAGAACCTTTGACACTTATCACATCTTCGTACATACTCCATCGAATCCTCGTTCATCGTTGGCCAGAAGTAGCCTTGCCTTAGAATCTTTTTTGCCAAACTCTGCCCCCCAGCGTGATCCCCGCAGAAGCCTTCATGCACCTCCTTCATGATTTCCTTAGCCTTTTCTGGTGTAACACACCTGAGTAGTGGCATTGAAAATCCTCTTCGGTACATAACACCATCGACCAGTATGTACCTAGCAGCTCGTCTTTGTAGAGTTCTGGCTTTGTTCCTATCTGTTGGGAGCGTACCATTTTCCAGATACTCCAAGTAAGGCGCTATCCATGTATCCTCCATTCGAATCTCCATACTGGACTCAGTTGCTTGTATGCTAGGCTCACTCAGTCTTTCAACTGGCACAATGTTCAAAGTGTCAGCATCCTTTGCGCTCGCGAGTTTGGGTAATGCATCCGCGTTTGAATTCTGATCTCATGAGATTTGCTGGAGGGTGTACCTCGTGAACTAGGCGAGCAGGTCTTTTGCTTTATTTAAGTAGGCTACCATTTTCAAACCCCGCGCTTGATATTCACCAAGGACCTGATTCACCACCAGCTGTGAATCACTGTAGATATCAAGCGTCTTTATGCTCATATCCTTTGCCATTCTCAATCCAGCGAGGAGTGCTTCGTATTCTGCTTCATTGTTTGATGCAGTGAAGTCGAACCCGATGGCGCAGTGAAATCGATGCCCTTCCGGCGTTATCAAGATCACTCCCGCTCCAGCGTGGGATTCGTTGGATGAACCATCCGTGAATAGCTTCCACGAAGGAGTTTTGTCTTGAGGCTCGGGCGCTTCAGGCTGTTCGCGCTGCTCGCTATCTGGGAGTTCGGTGAACTCTGCAATAAGATCGGCTAAGACTTGTCCTTTTACTGCTGCTCGTGGTGAATAGGTTATGTCGAACTGCCCTAACTCGACTGCCCACTTTAACAATCGCCCAGCCGCCTCGGGTTTTTGGAGGACTTGCCGAAGGGGCTGATCAGTTAGAACCGTGATAGGATGAGCTTGGAAGTAGGGGCACAGCTTTCTAGAGGCAAGGATCAAGCAATATGCTAACCTCTCGATTGGTGGATATTTCAATTCTGCCCCGATCAGTCTCTTGCTAACGTAGTAGACTGCTTTTTGTGCACCCTCTTCCTTTCGCACTAGCACCGCGCTGGCAGCAACTTCAGTAATCGCCAGATAAATAAACAAAGTTTCTCCTTCGATCGGCTTTGATAAGATGGGGGGTTGTGCCATATGAGCTTTCAGTGCCTGGAATGCTTGCTCGCAGTGTTCTGTCCACTCAAATTTTTTGTTCCCCCTAAGTAGATTGAAGAATGGGACGCACTTGTCTGTTGATTTTGAAATGAATCTACTTAGGGCTGCGATTCTTCCGGTTAAACTTTGTACATCTTTGATCCTTTCTGGCGACTTCACGTCAATCAGGGCTTTTATCTTGTCGGGGTTGGCCTCGATTCCCCTTGAATTTACGATAAACCCCAAAAACTTCCCTGATCCGACTCCAAAGGAACACTTGAGGGGATTTAATTTCATTTGGTACTTGTTTAACACATTAAAGCACTCTTGTAAATCCCCCACATGCCCCTCTGCTTTCTTAGACTTTACCAGCATGTCATCCACATATACCTCCATGTTTACTCCAATTTGTTCTTTAAACATGTGGTTGACCAGCCGTTGGTAAGTCGCACCTGCATTTTTCAGTCCGAAGGGCATTACTCTGTAGCAATACAAGCCCGTATCGGTCCGAAAGCTGGTGTGATCCTCATCTGGGGGATGCATGCTAATCTGGTTATAGCCTGAATATGCATCCATGAATGAGAGGATCTCGTGCCCTGCAGTAGCATCGACCAGTTGGTCGATCCTTGGGAGTGGGAAGCAGTCTTTTGGGTAGGCTTTATTGAGGTCTGTAAAATCCACACAGGTCCGCCACTTGCCATTAGGCTTGGGGACCAGCACCGGATTGGAGACCCACAATGGATAAAAAGCCACCCTTATGAATCCATTCTCCTTTAGCCTTTCCACTTCTTCTTTTAAGGCTCGTGATCTGTCTTTATCGAGCAGCCTTCTTTTTTGTTGCACGGGTGGAAAGGTCTTGTCTATATTCAGGACATGGCTAATTATTGCAGGATCTATCCCAACCATGTCCTTATGCGACCAGGCGAAAACTTCCTGGTTCTCTCACAAGAATTCCACCAATGCATGCTTCGTGGTAGGCTCTAAGTTTTTCCCAACCTTTATGACTCTGGTTGGGTCTTCTTTGTCGAGTTGGACCTCCTCCAGGTCCTCGACAGGTCCAACATTTTCTTCAAAATCCCCAAAGCGAGGATCCAAATCTCCATCCTCGCTTTGGGCAACACCCTATTTGGTGACTTCATCACCTGATTGGGCTTGCGTATCAACTGCCATCTGCAATCTATCTGGGGCAGTGCTCCTCGGCGTTCCGCTTTTCGCCTTTGTGATCGAGGCGTTGTAGCACTCCCTGGTTTCTCTTTGGTTTCCCAAAACACGTCCTATCCCCGCATCTGTTGGGAACTTCATGGCTAGGTGCCACATAGAGATGACGGCCCGTAGATCAACTAGTATGGGCCTTCCAATAACGGCGTTGTACGCCGAAGGACAATCGACCACTACAAAAGTGGCGAGTAATGTCCTTGTTGCAGGCGTTGTACCTGTCGTTACTGGGAGTTTGATCATTCCGGCTGGGGCAAGTCCTTCTCCAGAAAAGTCGTATATCGTTTGATTGCAGGGTTTCAAGTCTTTTACGGACAATTTCATGCGTTCTAGTGTTGACTTATACAGGATGTTCACTGAACTTCCTGTATCGACCAGTACTCTCTTCACCATCATATTGGTCATCTGGATGTCCACGACCAGCGGATCGGAATGTGGGAACCGGACGTGTTGGGCACCGCTATCAGAGAAGGTTATCTCACCTTCCTCTGATCGAGCCTTTTTTGGTGCACGGTCTTCCACAGTCATCATCTCGATGTCCTGGTCGTGGCGCAGAGTCCGAGCATATCGTTCTCTGGCTTTTCCGCTGTTTCCCGCGAGGTGCGGGCCTCCACAGATGGTTAAGAGTGTTCCAGCCACGGGGGCAGGCTGTAATGGTGGTGAGCGTTGGCGTGTGGACGCCTGCTCGTTGCCACCTGGAGCTTCTCGTTGGGAATTTCCCGAGGCCCGTACGTATCTTCTCAAGTGTCCTTGTCTAATAAGGAACTCGATTTCGTCCTTTAACTGGTTGCATTCATTAGTGTCATGTCCGTAGTCGTTATGGTAACGACAGAACTTGGTAGTGTCTCTTTTCGAAATGTCCTTCCGAATGGGTCCAGGTTTCTTGTATGGCACACTGGAGCTTGTGGCCTGGTAAACCTCTCCCCGAGACTCAACGAGGGCAGTGTAGTTAGTGAACCGAGGCTCATAACGATTTCCCTTGGCTCGTTTGTTGTCGGAGGTGGAAGGCTCGTTATACGGCCGTTTTCCACCATTCTTGCCATTACCGTTGCCGTTCCCGTTGCCTTTGCCGTTGCCATTAGGTTTGGAACCATTGGCGGGTTTGGCGGCCTTCTTACCCTTGTTCGAGGGTTTTCCATCATCAGCAATGGCTTCTTCGAGCTTGATGTAGCGGTCAGCTCGGTCTAAGAATTCTTGGGTAGTTCTCACTCCTTCTTTTCGGAGATTTTTCCAGAGGGGAGAGCAACGTTTAACCCCTGCGGTAATGGCCATCATCTTGCCTTCGTCTCCTACTGTTTTTGCTCCAGCTGCCGCTCGCATAAAGCACTGGACGTAATCCTTTACTGACTCCCCGTCCTGCTGGCGAATTTCGACTAGCTGGTTTGCTTCGGTTAGGTGTACGCGACCAGCATAGAATTGTCCGTAGAACTCCCGTACGAACATTTCCCAAGAAACAATGCTCACGGGAGGGAACTTGAAAAACCACTCCTACACCGAGCGTGGAAGATCCTGCACCGAGCGTCTTCGGCACTTTCTGAATGTCCATCTGAATTTCAAACTTATTGACGTGCGAGACTGGGTCTCCATACCCGTCAAAGTTGGGAAGCGTAGGCATCTTGAATTTGCTGGGAGTTTCGGCGTTAGCTATCCTTTGTACGAAAGGAGTTCCTTTCCTCCTATCGTGGTTGATGTATGAAGTCCTTCCCCCGACCAGTTGCTGCACAGCCTGGTTGAGGGCATCTATTTGGGCCTGCACTGCGGTAGGAATCGCTGTGGCCTCTGTTGTCGGGGGGACGTTCTTGCCGTGTCTCTCGCAGCGATCATTGAGTACGTCTCTCAAGTCCTCTTCTCTTCTCCGCTGCTCGCTACCCCCGAGCCGGTTGAAGACATTATTTTTTCTGGGCTGCCCCCCAGCGTTCTGTCCATTTGGTTGGTCATCTTGAGGTACCTGGCTTCTGCCTTTACCTCTTTCTCCATTCCTCCCACCGGCATTTCCTTTGCCTGAGTCGGCCTCATTGTATCCGTGGCCATCTCTGAACCTCGACTGGCTATGGTGAGATCGACTGTTCCCCCGAGTTCCGTTCCTAGCTGAACCATCCCGAGCGTTAGAGGATGGCCTGCGCTGGTCGTGGTGTCCCCGTGCATCATCGTGTCGTGGGGGGCCCCGGACCGCAAATCCTAACTCTGAATCTCTCCTGTTGCCAGGAGGGTACTGACCTCTATTCGGTAGGTTCGGCCCATCATCCCTACGTCGTCTAGGGCTGCGAGGCTGATGCTCGGCCCTATTCTGCCTCTGTTGCGGGGGGTTACCCCGAGCAGCTTGGGATGGTGGGTGTGCTTCAGGATCCTGTGGGACATCGTCATGGGGCATCTGAGGCTGCTCGGGGCTTTACGGACTCGAAGGCTGGATCGGTGGGCTCGGATTAGGACCCCTCTGGGGTGGCCCATTCACCGGTTGGTTAGGCTGCGAGGCAGGTGCAGTCTGATTTCTGGCCAATAGCAAGGCTGCTGCAAGGGCTGCCATGGCTTCGTTCTGGCGGCGGTCCACCTTCGCCTGCCTTTCGCTCAATTCCGCGCGCTGTCATTCAATCTCTTGCTGCTGCCGTGCCATAACTTCAGCGGCAGTCTCCTGACTGGCTCTCAGATTAGCCAGCTCTTCCTGCAACGCGCCCAGAGTACTCTTCAGCGTTGCATCATCCATTTCCTCCTCTTCAAAGTCCAGTTGTGGCTCATCCTCCGCCATGCTCGCAGGAGGAGGAGGAGGTGGCGGGTTTGACGGTGCAGCGGCGGCCGCCTGTCCAGTTTTCCTTCCAGCTTTCGCCATTAGTTTTCTCAACGACGATAAATCAAGCTCTCAATGAAAGCACCAGAATGTTGACCCAAGATTTGGCCAACTGACACGGAGTCAAAATATGCTTGATATGAATGAAAGAGATGAGAAGAACGTAACGACAAAAGTAAATAAGACACAGTAATTTATAGTGGTTCGGCCCCAGGATCTGGTAATGACCTACGTCCACTTAGAATGATATTGATATAAAAGTAAGAAGAGTGATCAAAGAACTAGGGTTCAATGAGTTTCACCACTTCCTCAAAAACAATACAGTATTCCTAGGATAATCACTCTAATCTCTCACGTCTCCAAAGCCCAAAGTCCCCTCCCTTGAGCTATCTCTTGCTATTTATAGGCTCAAGGGGGATTACAAAAGATTGTTATAGATATTCTTTCCTGAATAATTGGATACCCAGAGGATTGTATGAGATAAATTCGGGATTCATAAAGATCTTCCCATAAATGTCGCCTTGTACACGGAACCATCGACTAGACTGGTCGCGGGTAAGACAGGCTTACACTGCTTCTAATGTGTCCTCTGGTCGATACTCTAGCAGACGCTTCCAGGTGTTAGCCACGTGTCCAGGGATTACTTGCCACATCATAAATGCTAATTTCATGGATAACAATAAGGTTTACAAAATATTTACAACTCAAAAATAGATTTACACCAGGTTAACTATCATAAGAATGAGTTAATACAGCCATATACAAAATGCCCCCAACCAAAGCAGTCGGGCAGGCCGAACATGTACGCGTCGCCCCCACGCTCTCCATACTCATGGCCGGTTGACTGACTCCTTGCTTTTACCTGCCACACAGAGCACCCGTGAGCCGAAGCCCAGCAAGAAAACCCAAATAGTACATAACATATGCATAAGATATAGCTGACATATAATCCACTGATAAATAGGAAAACCATCAGACTGAACAAACACGGCCATGCCGCCCCAGAGGCCTTACCAAAGCCTGGGTTCTCGGTCCTTGCCGTAAGGATAACTCATGTATCCAATGGGTCTCACCCTGGCTATAAGCACTCCATGTGCCAAGTGTTACTTCCGGCCCCAAGGCCGTACCCGGCCCTCGCCGCTCTCGGCCTTAGCCGTTCATTTCATTATAATCACACATATAGTACATTTCGAAATAATCACTCAAACACATAATAATTCATTTAAGGTTATACATTTGCATGTAATACAATCTAGGGCCATGCCCTGCAATAACACTATGGGCCCATGCCCTGATCTCGGGTGTTACGGTTTTCTTACCTGTATCCCGAGCTTTCCTGATGCACCAAGGTCACAAGCACGGTCCTCTAGCACGAGCCTTTCCGAAAACCTAGTCACAACACACATAAAACACTTTTAATACTAACCAAACCCAAAACCACTTCCCGGGACCAATTCCACACTCTCGGGACTCTCAAATTCCTAAAACAAATCATTGGAAACATTCCCCGAACCCCCGGAGCACAAGCTCAAAATTGCAAAATTTCAAGTCCTGAAAATGGCCTAGCGCCGTGGCGCTACCCAAGAGGGCCGCGGCGCCCAGCAAGTCAGAGAGCCTCCCCTGACTGGAAACATCCTCACGCCGCGGCGCCCAAGAACAGGGCCGCGGCGCTCCATCGCGAACCCAGATTTTCTGGGTTTTTCTCCTTCAATTCCCTCATCCAAAACACCTCTAAACCAGCCCAAACACATATCTCAACTCCAAAACCAAATTGAAACCTCAAATGAACCATCTAACAACCTATAGATACTAGTATCAAGATCAAAAACACATCCACACCCAAAAATCCACACCTTTGATTTCAACTTTAGAAAATTTAAACCCATAGCTCAAAACTTAAACCATGATTCAATTTCTTAAACCAAAACAGAAACAAACCTTAAATTTGCATAAAATCCTTACCTCAAGTGGAGAATACAACCTATAAGCTTCCTTGATCTCCTCCTAAGCTCCCACTTCAACCCCCTTCTTCACTTCTTCTTCTTGCCCTAGCTTTCTCTTTCCTCTAGTTTTTCTTCTCTTCAATTTTTTTATCAAAACATCAAATGACCCAATGCCCAAACCGTGTACCCCAAAACCCAGCTGAAAATTGTCTAAATCCCTTGCCAAAAGACCATTTTACCCCTTCCTAATAACCCTTCCTAACTAAACCTTCAAGGGCACTCTTGTCCTTACACTTCTATTTCAATTCTATCACTTTCTATCTAAAACTTGTTACTCAAAGCAGTTACAAACGGTTACACAGGTTACTCAATCGCCAAAACTATAACCGTTAGCTTTTAATTCAACTTACAAAATTCCTAAAGTACCCCTAGGCCCCTCCCGAGCCGGGTACAAAATCCCGTTGTGACTTTTAGACTAAGTAGCTCGCTAGGACTGTCTCGACGCGTGCATCACAATAAAAACACCACACTCACACGGCACAAATCACATAATACAATTATCACATTTATGCCCTCAACGGGCTAAAATTACCAGTTTATCCCTAACATACAAACGGGGCTCACATGCATCTGTATACAACCTAATTATGCATTCTAATCACATATTCAATCAAATTCATAAAATATCATATCAATTTACTTCTCGCCCTCCAGGCATGCTTAAACAAGGTCTTAAACCTTCTTAGAAACTTGGGGTGTTACACCGGGAGTGTGGGATTGGCCCCGGAAAGTGGTTTTGGATTGGTTAGCATTAAAGGGTGTTTTATATGTGTTGTGACTAGGTTTTCGGAGAGGCTCGGGATAGAGGACCGTGCTCGCGGCCTTAGTGCATCAGAAAGCCCGGGATACAGGTAAGAAAACTGTAGCACCCGTAGAGCAGGGCTTGTGCCCATAGTTTTGTTGCAGGGCGCGACCCTAGACTGTATTATTGCTAGGATGTAGCATTGCATGAATGATTATGTATTTGATTGTTATTTGAGTATGCTAAATGTGGAAATAGAAGAATGAACGGCGAAGGGCCGGGAACGGCGAAAGGCCGAAAACGGCGAAGGCCGAGAACGGCAGTGGGGCCGAGAATACCACTTAGCACATGGAGTGCTCGTGGTTAGGGTGAGACCCCAGTGGATACATGGGATATCCCTCCGGTATAGACCGAGATCCCAGGCTTTGGTAACGCCTCTAGGACAGCATGGCCGTATATGTGTTGATTATATGGACTGTCTGACTAGTTATGAGCTATCTGTTGTAGTGACTGTATAATATGCATATGTTGTGTACTGCTTTAGTTTTCTTGCTGGGCTTCGGCTCACGGGTGCTTTGTGTTGCAGGTAAGGGCAAGGGGATAGTCAACCAACCACGAGTACGGAGAGCGTGAAGCGACGTGTACATGTTTGGCTTGCCTAGCTGCCACGGCCAGTGGTTTTGGGAGATGATTGTATTAAAACCTAGATTTTTGTCGTCTAGTCGACTCAAATTTGTAAATTTTATGCTGTAAATATTTCTAAACAGTATCTTGGGATCCCAAGTGTCGAACTCTCAACGATTTATGGTAAATGGAATTATTTTCAAAGTTTATTTCGCTGTTTATGATTTAACTACACTTTTGGCCTAAAAATCTCGATTAGCGAGTTGAGTGCACGTTTAAAACTCACTTAGTAACGGCTCTAAGGTAGTAGGGCGTTACATCTTGGGAACTCGGTAGTATAATTGAGTGGGAGTGTTAATCATAAATATGAACATCTATAGCTTCTTATGAAGAAGTGAAACGATGGTTTCCTTTTAGTTTGGTTCAAGGTGTTAAATGATAGAGATCTCATTTCAGTAATTAAATTAGTTTACTGAAATATCATTTACAAGGAACTAAGTGTTTTAAGGATAAAATACAATGAGGGGTAAAACGATATTTTAGTCCCATCTCATTGTAGACCATCTATAGAGGATTGAGTGACAATTATGGTTGTAACAATGGATAATTAATAGCGTATCTATATTTGTTATAGAGGGTTCTATGAATTCAAGAGTGCAATTCTGAGTCTATAGTGGAGTCACGAGGAATTAATAAGTTAGTAAATTTATTTGTTAGATTTATGATAACTTATTGGAGCTTGATTTCATAGGCCCATGGTCCCCATTGTACCTTGGATAAAATCATCTAGATAGTCTCAATTAATTGATTTAATTATCAATTAGTATTATCAAAGTTGACAATGTCAATTTGGGATAGTTTCACATAGTTATGTAATTTTGAGAAGAAAAGAGAAATTATGGCAGATTTATTAATTAAGATAAATTGGTATCTAAATTTATAAATAAATTTAAATCAAGGTTCAAATTATAAATAATTAATTTGATAAATGATTTAAATAATTATTTAATTAATTAAATCAATAGAAAATAATACATACCTTGTTTTTAAGTCCAATGGGCTTATAATCAAATGGGAAATTTCATGGGCCTAAAGCCCATGATAATTTCGACCTAGGGCTTCAAATTGGCTATTATTTTATTGATTTTTTAATTAAATTAAATGGCCTAATTGATTCTATAAAATGAGTGCTTAGAGAGAAGTCATAAGTTTAGATTTCTGAGACAACATATAAGTGTAATCACTAGTTTTCTGATAGTTTTAGATTCTCTCTAAACACAAGTCATTTTCTAAGCCTCTTTGCTATTATCTCTTCTTCTCTCTATATCTATCTCATGTGTTGAGAATTGTCCACACTAGTCTAGGTGATTCTAAGGATACATTGGAAGACTGTGAAGAAATTAGAAGAACGATTTAGTTTCTTGATAATACTCTGCGACAGAAATGATACAAGAGTTAGAGAAACTGAAGGAAGGACTCTTTCATTCCGCTGTGTATACTGTAAGTATTCTTATTTTTGTTTCTCTTTGAATTCAATTTTAGAAATATGTTATAGGCTATCTCATATTAATTTGTTTAATATTAGATATACATGAAAATAAATAAAAATCTTGTATAAGTTTTCCCAGCAGTTTGTGCCCGTAGAGCAGGGCATGAACCGATCATATGTGCTTATATTGTGCCCAGATTTATGTGCAATTGTTTGTAACTATTACGTCATACATGTGTTTGTGATGGAACAGCAAAGGCCAGGAGCAGCAAAGTCCGGGAACGACAAAGACCGAGAGCGGCAAAGGGCAAGATCGGCAAGGGTCGGGAGTGGCAAAGGCCGGAATCGGCATTAAGCATGCTGAATGCAGACCGTCAGGGTGAGACCCTCTAAGGGTGTCGTACTCACCCACTCGGTTAAGAGCGTGAATTCAATGCTTGGTAATGCACCTTGACCGGCTTAGGCCGCTATTGTGAATTCTGATAGAAACTTGTAGATTGGCTATTGTGTTTGATTAGTTATGCATTTGTTGAAATAAATTATAATATGATGTGTTGTGAAGTTTTCTTGCTGGGTCTCAGCTTACGGTTGCTCTATGGTGCAGGTCAGGGTAAGGAAAATGTCGATCAACCATGAGTTAGAAGGCATGGAGCGGTGCGTACATGTTTGGCCTACCTAGCTGCAACTAGGGTAATTTTGAGGAATGTTGTGTAATAACCGATTTTGTCGCCTAGGTTGACTGTACAAGGGATTTTAAATTGTAAATATGTCTTAAACAACATTTTGGGATCTCATATAACTTTTCTATAATTTTAATAAATGTTTAAATATTTTTATGAAAATTTTGTTAAATGAATCTTTATTTTAATCCAATCACACTTTTAGAGCAAAAACCTCAATTAGTGAATTAATTGTACATTTTAAAATCACATGTAACAACTCTATAGTAATAGGGTGTTACATGAGACTTGTCAATTGCTGAAAATACAGACAACCGTATCAATATGAATAGTGATACATTACATTCCCACTTAAAAAAAAAATGGATTAGTTTCACTTATGGACATTATATTAATATAGTTACATGGATGCCCATATTTTGTATGAAACTTGCACGTTATCTTTCACTTATTTATTATTATTTAAAAAAAAAACAATAAACAAACTGTGAACTTGCATTTCTCATGATCTTAATTCTGAGCTCATTTAGGTAAATAGTACAACTTGAGCAGACAATTATTTAAAAGTCACATAGAAAAACTAAAAATCTTCTCTGAATCAGTGGAACCTATCAAGTTCAGTATCAACTTTCGAAGAGTCATAATACAATTTAGGTATTTAGTTCTCATCCAAATTGAGTTAACTAGTTGAAATAATCTTAAGATTCTTAACCCTTGTAACACTTCAGATTATATTGTAGTTGCTTGCTGCCAAATTTTTCTCTCGAACTTACTTTTGAGCTCTAACTTGCTTGCCTCACTTGTAAGAGGCGTAAACGACAACGTGCGCTTCTTTTCTCCTAATAATTAGCAAATATATATTAGATTAGAAAAAATCGTTAGAAATAAAATTCAAAATATAAAATTAAAAACTAAAAGAAAATTAAATGACAACGGATTGAAACTACAACTGGTCGATCTTAAAAGTTTTATCCATTACTTTGTCAGACCCCGACCGCGGGAGGCTGCACCGCCGTGTGAGGAGGAAGAGACGGCGGCGGTTCGGGTAGAGTCGACGAAGGCGCGGGCAGTGGTTCTCTGCGGCGATGTGCATTCTTGTTATTGTGCATCCACACCTTGAGGACATTTCTCTTAACCCCAATTTGAGAGCAGAACTGGTTGATCGCCCCCTCGTCCTGCCTCTGAATCCTCCACCCAATGCTTTCCGCGAATTCCAGCATCCTATCCTTCTGCACCGCCGTGAATTTCGTTCGGAACCTCTTCCCACTTCCTCCGCTTGCGGCGGATCCGGACGCCGGCGCCAGAATATTATCTTCTCTATCCGGTGTCTCTGACGACCTGCGATCATACTCTTTATCACTTCCGTCATCATGAATACCCCGCGCGCCGTTCCGATGAGAAGTGTGATGGTTGCGGCGAGGCCCGACTACCATCTTCGGGTCCCACCGAGGCGTGGTAGTTCCCGCATTGTACAAGAGCGCCATTGGGTGTGGCGGCGGGGAGTAAGGGATACCTCCGAGGAGAACTTCACGACGGTGGAAGTTTCGATGACAGCCGCAGGCGGCGCACGTGAGAGATTCGACAGAGCCGACATCTTCATTAGCTGCTCCGCCAGGCATGAATTCGCCGCAGCCATCGTTGGCGTGGCCGCCGATGGAAGCTGCGTGGTTCCTCATGCACTCTCTGTACTTGACATTGTTGTTGGAATTGTTAGACTTGTGCTCGTTCTTCTCGGAGGAGGATTTGGGCTCCACCACGTCGCCGTCTTCGTTCTCATTTTCGGCCTTGGTTGACTGAAGGTGATGACGATGATGATGCTTGTATGGGACTACGCTCAAGTCCATGTACACAACGTGTTCGTTAAAATGATAATTTATTATATAATGGCAAAAAACAAAGAAAAAAAGAGTGTCGAAGGTGATTACGGGGATCGAAGTTGTATATGATACTTAAGACTTTGTCCAGTATTTAAGTAGTGATGGTTTTAGAAGAGGTGATAGCTTAACTTAACGATGGAGAGATGTCTTTGTTATTTTTCAAGGAAAAATTTAGAGAAGGTTTTTATATTCCAAAGAAACTAATGCTAGCTTGTCATAATGTTTTTGGCTGCAAAAGTGTGAATATTTAAGACAAGTATGACGCAAGACATGCTTGAGAGATGAACATCATTTAGGAACAAAAAAGGTCAAAAGAATTCCTGCTTCTACGACCCACAAGTGTCGGTTTAATTTTTTCAGCCCTTTTTTTAATATATATATTAAGTAATTTTGAATTAATTTTTTTGACATAATTTTTTATTAATCTTTTTCATTTTTAAAAGAAGTTTGAATTAAATTTGGGAAGATACGTGGTTGGGTAGTTTTTTACATTAGTGGTACAACACATCGCTTTACGTTGTTAATTATAGTTATAAAAGTATCTGAATGGAGTATTAAAAAGATGCTTTATTATTATATTTAGCATATTTTAATAAATATATCACTCTAAATTTAATGGTGTATTAAAAAGTGTGTTAAATTTATCATAAGATATAGCATTGGTCAAATTTTAACATAGTAATAAATAGTTATTTTTTATTTATTATATTGTTACTAATTTATTAATTAACAATTAATGACTAAACATATTACTTTTTTTATTTATCTTTTTACAATATAAAATGAAAAAAAAATTTTAATTTTTGTATACTATCAATAAATATTAAATAAAATGTTGAATTTTTTAAGTTAATTTGTATCTTGTGTATTAAAACACAATTGCAAAAATATTGAGCCAAATACGACATTGACTCATTTTTTGTGCCAAATTTGGCACAAAATTTACATCTTGTATGTGAGATGATATAAGTTTTCAAAAAAATTTGAATAATTTATATTGTCCAACACATAGTTCAAACAGCTGCTTTTACATGCATATATTAAAAAATAAGCATGCGTCCAACAAACTATTTGAACTTAGTTTTTGACACTATAAATTATTCAAAATTTCTTTAAAACATAAAAGATGTTCACTATAAGTACAATGAACACCGTTATGAAAAAATAAAATTTGGGTAAAAATGCCCCCATATACCTATATAGGGAGTGTAATGTACCGATCAGGTAAAAATGACTAGCCTACCACATATGCTCCCTTAAATTTTTAGTCCTACTATTTTATTACTTCTTATCAAGAAAACCCCCAATAATATATTTACTCTATCTTTCAACATGTATCAATAAAATTCAATTTTTTTACTTTACATTAAAATTTTAAATCAAATTATATGTCAACTTCTTTATTTTTATTTTATTTTATATTATTTAAATATTATACTTTCCAATATATATACGTGGGCACTTATAATGGTTATTATCCATAGATGATTATTTTTATAATAACCATTAGATTAAAATGAATGATCCATATTTATAATTGTTAATTAATATTTCTAAAAATAAATTTTGATTTTTTCAAACTTTTGGAATGACTACCTAATGACATGACAGTCACATATTTATTAGATAAATAATAAAAAAAAAATCTTATTTAATATTCGTTCTCCATTCATTTTTCATTCCTCATTCATTCATTTTATCAATTCCATGAGAAAAAAAATCATTTTGGAATTAATGAGAATAATTAATGTAGTTATTATCTTTCCAACTAATAGAGGTGAGCATCGGTCGGTTTGGGCGGTTTTTTCACAACAAAAAATCCAGAATTCGGTTTTCGGTCCGGATTGGTGCAATCCAAAAACCGACCGAACCAAACCAGTTTAAAAAAAACCGACCGTTTTGGACCGCGGTTTGGTTGGTTAAACCGACCAAACCGAATTGATTATTGTTTTTTTTTTTGAAAGTTTTAGTTAAAAAATTAAAAATTTTGGATTGTTGGAATTCATTTTTTTGCATTTTTAAAACATAAATATATAGAACATAATTACATTTACAAATTTTAAAGTTTGAAACATAATTAAAAGTACAAATTTTAAAATTTTTAATAATTAATAATTATATAATATTATATTATTATTTTATTATGTTCGGTCGGTTTCAGTTTTATTGGTTGGTTCACCCAAAGTTTCAAAACCGACCGAACAGTGGCGGTTTGCACCGTCGGCGGTTTTTTCGGTTTTCGGTTTAAACGGTTTTGGTTTTTTCGGTGTTCGGTAGGTCTGTGTACACAGTTTTTTCGGTTTTTCGAATTTTATGCTCAGCCCTACCAACTAATGTTTATTGCCTAATTAATCTAAATTTTTTTGAAATTATTGGTTTTATATATTTTATTTATTTATTTTCATCATCATTATAATCATTCCTCATAAAAAATTTGTTTAATGATTTATGATAACCATTCATAGATAATAATAATTATTGAGAAGTCTTCCATATATATATATAATACTTAACAATAAAATATTATTTAAAAAAAGAATAGTTCTATTTACTTCAAACCATACTTTAACTTTTTTATATTTACATTATTTATATATTATATTTTTTTATTATACATATAATACACTTAGCAAAATATAAAAATATATATATATTATTTCAAGAAAGAATAGTTGTGTGGACATGTAGAGATACTATAGCCTTCTTTAAAATAAAAGGTAAAGTAAAATAGCTCACTTATAGAAGACCTATTTTACTACTTATTTACTTTATTTTAGATATAAATCTATTTTAGCTGATCTAATGTTTGAGTACTCTTACACATACTTCAGTCTAACCTGGCTTATTTTCAGCAAAAATCCCTAACTTAAACCACATTTTGTTCTTAGGTCCATAACCTCAAAAAAAATTTTGCATTTAAATCATCAATCTCTTAAAAAGTTAGCATTGTTAGTCCTTTTACTTTTTCATCCAATTTTTCTGTTAATAAATTAAGATTTTGTGGCAAAAATCTCTAACTTATACATCATTTTGCATAAAAGTCCCCAACTTTAAATTTTGATATTATTTTAAATAAAATCAAAATAATAATAATAATAATAATAATAATAATAATAATAATAATAATAACATAACTTTGTGATTTAATTATCATGATTTCTAAATTAATTATTTATAATTTAATTTTTTTTAAAATTATAATATAATTATTGAAATTGTCATTAAACATATTAACAAATATTTACAACAATTAAGCTAAAAACACATTTAAAAAATAACTTAATTATTATTTAAATATTATTACAAATCTCATATATCTATAGAATCAATATAATTAAATTTGAAGTTATATTGTAATGACCCGAATTTGCTAATAGGGCTTAGGACCTTGATTAGTGTGCCGGGAAGACAATAAATTGATATGTTAATATGAGGATTCATGTGAATATGTGTTAATGATGCATGTTTAGTTGAGTTAAATGCACATGTGGGCCCCGTCTGGATATTAGGGGTATAAATGTGATAAATGCTATATACATGTGATATGTCTGTGTAGCACGATCCGAGACAGTCCTGGGGAGCGGTTAGCCTGAAAGTCACAACAAGGTTAAGATTCAGACTCGGGGCGAGTCAAGGAGTAATTTGGGTACTAGGTGTGTTGTGGGATTATCGGGTTATGAAAATAAATATTTGGAGATATATTTAAGGATAGAATGTCTAGGAGGGAATATTGGGGAAATTTACCATTTTGCCCTCAGGGACGTTTGGGTACCCCGAGCCTTGAGGTAACCTTAAGGCTTAAGTTAAATAAAATAAAACTTAGAATTGTGTAGAGCATTCAGAAACCGACTCTTTCCCTTTCTCTCTCTCGAGGTGGTCTTTCTTCTTCTCTCCATTTGAAGATTGGGAGAATTCTTGGTGGAATCAAGAATAAGGTCTAAGGAGTTTAGCTGGGATTTAGGGAGCTTGGAGCTTGGAGCATAAGGGGCTGGTTCTAAGGTTTAATTCAGCAAGGGGTAAGCTTTAATTATAAAGATTATGTTAGAATTGCAGATGGTTTGTTAGAGTTTGCATGTTAGTTAAGTTTGAATTGTTCTTGAGTGTTTTAGTTGGGTTTTGGAGCAGATTTTAATGGGTTTTTGATGCTGATATTGAGCTGGAATGATTGTGTTGATTATCTAGGATTGTTAGCTTGGTTTTGGGGAGGATTGGCTTGAAGAAAACGCAGGAAAAAGGGTGAGAAATCTGGGTTTGGAGGTGGGGCCGCGGCCCATGCGCGCGCGGCCATGAGAGGCCGAGAGGTTTCATGCACACCGCGGCGCTTGGTGGGCGCGTCGCGGCCCGTGTGGGTGTCATTCTGGTGCTAGCCTCTGTTTCGAGGCTAGCCGCGGTGCTTGTGGGTAGGGCCGCAGCTCTTAGTGCCAGCTTGTGTGTTTTAAGGGTGTTTAGGCTTGGGAACTTAATGGTTAAGGCTCGGGATGGATTTTATCACCCGGATTGATAGAATTCAAGGTCCTGGAGGTTAGGGTTATGGCTCAAAGATATTTATTGGAATAGAACTTGATGGTTGGATATTGTTAACGTGTTGTGACTAGGGTTTCGGCGAGGCTCAAGTTAGAGGGCTGTGCTCGGGATATCGATGCTCGGAGAGCTCGGAACTCAGGTAAGAAAGCCCTTGTTCCCATAGAGCTTGTATGCAAGGCTGAGCCCAATGTGCTTGAATTGCAGGGCGTAGCCCCTTTGATTGTATTTGTTAGTATTTTGTACTTGTTTATTATGCTATGAGTGTAATTATGTGAATGATCGGCAAGAGCCGGGAATGGTGTAGGCTGAGGTCGGCAGGGGCTGGGAACGGCAAAGGGCACGTTAAGTGCAAGGCTGAGTACGGCAAGGGGCCGGGAGCAGCGTTGAGCACGTGGAGTGTGAGTTGCCAGGGCAAGTCCCTAAAGGATACCTGGGATATCCTCACGGTGTGGACCGCGAACCCAGGGCCTAGTAAGCGCCTAGGACGGCTAGGTCGTATGTGTTTAGCCCATTGGTGGCCTGCTTATATGCTTGGTGTATGTTTTGCATATGTTATCTGTTTGTGGGTTTTCTTGCTGGGCTTCGGCTCACAGATGCTCTGTGGTGCAGGTAAGGGTAAGGAGAAAGCCAACCGACCGTGAGTATAGCAATGAGGCGGCGTGTACATGTTGGGCCAGCCTGGCTGCCACAGCTAGTGGATTTTGGGAGATGGTTGTAAATAAACTTAGATTTTGTCGTTTAGTCAACTTGGTTCAATTTATATGATGTAAATGTTTCTAAACTGTATTTTGGGATCCCAGGTGTCAAACTTTTATGATTTACATTGAAATGGAATTATTTCTAAAGTTTTTCTCTGTTTATGGCTTAATTACACTATTTGACCTAAAACCTCGATTAGCGAGTTGAATGCACGTTTTTAAATTCACTTAGTAACGACTCTAAGGAAGTAGGGCGTTACATATATTTTTTTGGAAAAAAATGCCAAAATTTAAAGTTATGGGCCTAAGTGCAAAAGGTGTTAGGATTCCTAAAAATATGTAATATGAAATTTTTGTTTGGAATTAAATAAAAGTACATTTTCTTTATAATTGAATGTTTGAATTATTGTTGAATAGTGATACATATAAAAAAATTTATATTTATTAATGAGAATATGATTTTGTATGAGTACGAGAGAATCAAGATCATAGATAATGAATAAAATTATCAGCAACATATTAAAGTATAGAATGTTTAATCAATTGTTGCAAGTACACTTTACTAAGCATTTTTTGAATGCATGTGATCTAGATCCAGAATACTGATGTGCATAGACATCTTAGTAAATGTATATTATATAATTAGATTATATATGACTAGACCGATGTGAATTAATTTTTTTTTATAAAATTTATCGTTTGCCATAAAGATTTAATTCATATAAAAAAATGATCATAGGTAGATCAGTATAAATCCTGAGTAGTCATGAACTCCTATTCTGGAGATTCAATAGTATGAATAGATGTGAACATGATCTTACAAGAATGGAATTCAAGCTTTCCTAAACGGATTGAACATTGGTTATTTTAAGGGTTAATTCTGGAACTGAATAGTTATTGAGCTCAAATTTATAATATGATTACGAATTAACTGTTTACTAGTGAATTAATGGTATTTAAGGAGCAAGAGGTAATTAGAAGGGTAAAATGATAATTTTTTACCAGCTCTAATTTGCAAACCAATAAATTGGAGGACAAACCTACATGAAGTGATTATATCAATTGAAAAATCGAAATAATTCTATAATTACTAAGAGTGCATTTCCATATTTATAGTGAAGTAAAAATGAAATTAATAAATAAGATTATTTAAAGAGTTTAGTTAATAATCTGGTTTATTGGAGTTTAGTATTATACGTCCATGGTCCCCAAGTCACCTCGAAATTACACTTTCAAGGGTGTGGATATAATTGACAAATTAAAAGAAGAAAAAGACTTGATTATCAAGGAATTAATTTTTAGGGGCTAAGATGAAATTATGTGATAATTATGAGTAATTAATTAATTAAATAAACTAATATATTTTATTTGAAAACTATATATTAGTTGTATTAAATATTAATTAAATTTTGGTTAATTAATAATGAGATAGAAAAATATTAATATATTATATGGTAATAAATTATTTAAATTATAAGATAATGTTAACTGATATTTATGCATTTATGAAATATTATATTATTTTAATGCATATTTTAACTTATTAATTGAATAAATAAATGAGATAAAATTGGGGAGGCATGTGTGCCACATGCCCACTCACTATGCAGTGAATGGCATGTGGCACATGTCACAACTCAATTTGTTCAATTTAAATTTTAATTATTAAGAATTTGAATTATTTTTTTATTAAATAATTATTTAAAAATGAATATTTTAATTTGATTATAATATCTATTAAATAATTAAAATTTTAAAAACATAATAAGTTCTGATTGAGTCTAATTTTGTTAGATTATTTTAGGTTTATAAAATTTTAATAATATATCTTAAAAATAAGCGATAGAGTTTTCAGCGTTTAGACAAAAACTTAAAAAACTATAATACTATCTCATAGTCTTTGTCTTCTCCAAGCCTCTCTTGATCTCACGTGTTGAGTAACTCAAGATAGCCTAAATTTTATCTATAATATTCTACGTGCCCAACCATGTCTTTATATATTGATGATTGACTTTGAAAATTTTGGTGTGAATCTCAAAATTGTCTTATTGGATTGAATGATCTTTATTGTTTTACAAAAGATAGCGAAAATTTTTGATAAGCTATGAGAGGTATGATTCTATATTTTGTGAATCTTGATTTAATATACTAATATAAATGTGATCTTGGATTTAGTAATTATCACCCTGTATACTTTGATTTACATAATCAAATGACAACAAAAGGTTGTACAGGTTAGGGATTTTTGCCACATAACCTTAGTTTTTTAACAATAAAAAAATGGATGGAAAAGTGAAAAATGACTAATGATGCTATTTTTTTAATAGGTTAGATTTAAATGCAAAAAATTTAAGATTAGAGAACTAAGTACAAAAAGTGAATTTGGTTGAGGATTTTTGCTGTAAATAAGCCTTCTAACATTTATTTATTTTGTTGGGACATTTACTTTCTTTTTTTCTTTTTTCTTTTTGGACTATAAGTTTCCCTCTTTGTTATTATTGCAAGGTTTGTAAAATTAAAAAGAAAACTACTCAAATAATGATTGATGATTTGATAATTAACTACTAATTACAGATGAAAACTTATACTAATAAAAACTTATGTTTGCACGTGGACGTGGACATAATAAATCTTTCCTATAAACATATAGGGAAATTCTCCATAAGCCCTACAAAAGGGGATTTTGGTGTACCCTTTGTGTTTTTGGCACATGAATTGTTAGATTTCTATCACTTTTCATACGACCTAGAATAATGTAGTTATAGTAAATGTCCAATTAATTTTCTAAAAATTTTGGATAATTTACATTATCAAAATTAAGGTTGAAACATTTTTGTTGTATACATGCTTATTTTTTTATACGCATGTGTAACAAAATATTTGAACCTTAATTTCAGCTACATAAATTTTTTATATATTTTTTTAAAAAATTAGTGAGAAACATGTTGTAACGTCAATGAATACTCTCATATAAAAAAATAAGATTATAATTATTTAAGTACCGAAAACACGAAAATGATACTATAGTAGTTCCCTTTTAATACTTGAGAATTACCCAAATATATATAAATATATGTATATATAATATTAGAAAATTCTATAGGAAGAGTGTCAATTTAACCCCCCCTTATCAGTAAGGACATTTTTGTTTTTAGCACGTAGAGAAATTATAGTTTAAAATTTTTTATAAGATAATATATACTGTAGTTATAATAGTCATTTACTAATTTTAAAAAAATCCTAAATACTTAATAATGTTAAAAATTAAAGTTCAAAATGGATACTCATAACAACTGGCGTAACAATTTTTTTAATGAATCATATTTATTTTAGATGATACCACCTCTTTAAAAAAATAGTGTGACATTGGTTTAATGTTTTAGTTCACGTATTATTATTCTTAATTATATTATCTTACGTTTTTTTTAATAAAAAGGAAAAGAAAAAAAAACTCGTAGCGGAACCGGCACGTGTGGGTGGTGTGAAAACTGTTGGTAGTACCACTAATAATAGATTTGCGAGATAAAAAAAATAACGGAGATTAGGGAAGCGTTGAGGGAGAAAGCGAATACAATAGGTAAGAATTGGGGTAAGCGGTGGAATTCGAGAAGGACACGTGGCAAATCAAGTCTGAGTGACTAATTGTCCTGCTCACAGAGTCGTGAAAGGTCGATGTCTCATTATCAGGGAAAATGGGACCCACCACGTGGGCTCTGAGAGATTGGTCAGACGATCGGACGGCTTAGGTAGATTAGAAACCAGTTTACGAGATCTCACACTGTATGGGCAAATATATATCTGATGAGGTTGTTTTCCCACACGTCACGCTTTTCCCGCCATGCTGTGTGGGGTCCACACCATTTAAAATATTTAAATTTTAAAATAAATAAAAATGTAAAGCGTGGCTTCCAAGGTAACAGATGAAGCCCTACCACCGTCCATTCACCTTCTAATTACTGACACACCTTCTCTGCCACACGTAAATAATCCATAATCCATACCCCTTTCTTATTACCATTTCTTTTAAATATTATTATTATTTTTAACAAGTAAATTAATTTTCAATCGTTATTTTGACTAATTATCATTTATACAACCATTAATTAAGTGGAGTACCCTTTCAGAACAAATAATAATAATAAGTAGAGTAATTACACTGATTAAAACTATAAAAACTGTAAATAATTATGATTATAATCTTTATAACATTTTAAAATTTGTACAATGTATAACATGACTGGCCGTTATATGTACATTATAGTATAGAAGCCATGCCATAAATAAATTAACTATTAGGGGTATTTACAACATAATTATATGTTTTTTTTCAACTTTGTACAGAAGATTTTCATAATAGTGTACACTTTTATGCAGTACCAAGTACCAAGATGAATTATATATTTTTATGCATGTGAATAAGTTATGATTTTAGTTGTTTTTTTTACGTAACAATATTCATTATAGTCACAATGAATATTTTTCACATTTATAAAAAAGGTAAATAATTTAAGGTATCGTAATAGGACTTTGAAGTTCCAGTATTGTTATGTACAAAACTATTCAATTTAAACCATGTTTTCAATCCCCTAAATTATTCAAAATATTCTAAGAACAAGCAGTAAGTTACATATGATATCAATGAAGATTGTGAATTAAAAAAACCTGGATTATATCTTATCCACGCGAGTAAATTAAAATGTACGATTAACCATGTAGTCATACCCTGTATTCATACACCTAATCTTTTTATTTTCTTTTCACAGGAAAAGCACCATACGTCATTGTTTCTTTGGATCTTTTGCCACTAGGGTCATTAAGTGCTTTAGAGATGACTAAATAACATGTGTCAATATTAATGGTCGAACTCATAAATTTGATAAAAATCTTATTATTTGATTTTAAAACAAAAAACATATAATATTAAAAAAAAATGGGAATTAGAGACAAAAATACCAAAGCTTTTAAAAAAAATTCAATTGATACCCAATCTTTTTTTTATTTAAAAAAAGTACCAAATGTCAAGATTTACGAGTTTTGCTAGTATCCACTCTAACGAACTATTTAGTACTAACAGGTTGTACACATGTTGCTTTTTCACTGGTCCATGCCATAATTGTTTAAAATAATTAATTTAAATTACTTTTAATTTAGAGCTTTTTTTTCATAAAAAAACTAAAACACATATAAATTAATTCAAAAATCATTTTAATAATAATTTTAAATATATTTTTTTAATAATACAATAAAAAAAAAATTCAAATCTACCATCTCTTCTCTCTCTCGCTCTCTCTCATGTCTACTGCAATCGAAGGACCTTGCATTAAACCCTCGAAACCCAAGCAGACTACTTGCAATAGACTTTGGCGAATAGATAGCAAGGAACTTAGTGTGGACATTGCAGATTTCGACAAGTCATTGATCGACGAGTTTGAGGCTCAGGAGAACTTGGCTTGGGTCTGGAGCTTCGATGACGAGATCTAGACAAGATTTAGACCGAAGCTTTCGATGGGGTGTGTAACGACCCAAACTCGCTAATAAGGCTTAAGGGCCTTGATTAGTGTGCCTGGAGGGCATAGTGAGAATTATGTGTGATTTTAATGAGTAAGCTGCATGATTATGATTTAAAGCATGTTATATGACTATTTCAATGTCTGAGATGCATGACTATGTGTATTAGTATGCATTAGGCCCTGATTAGGTTAGAAGGGCATAATCGTAATTTTGGCCATTTTGGGCATAACTGTACTGATATATGTGATAATTGTCGAGACCACATTATTATGTGGATATATCTGTGATCTGTGACTCAAGACGATCCTAGTGAGCAAAGTAGCGAAAAAGTCATAGCGGGGATTTATACCCGGCTCGGGGTGAGTCTAGGGGTATAAATATGAATTTGGTGAGTATATTGGGATCTATTTTAATATCGAGGAATATAATTGGAGACTAGTTAGGTATCGGGAATTAAGCGGGAAATATTAGAGACACTCGAGGAGTTAGCGGGAATTGGGTAAAATGACTAAAATGCCCCTAAGTGGATTAAAGGGTTTAGACTTATAGGGAGGGCATAACAGTCATTTGGCTTACAGGAGTTAAGTGTTACTAAGGCTTTATGTTAGTGGAGATTGTAGAAAGTAGTAGAATTCTGGAAAGAAAAGAAGGAAAAGAAAGAAAAAGGAAAGGGAGAAAATAGAGAGTTTCCTAAGGTCGGTTTATGCATTTTCCATCAGTTTCCTGAGAATTTTGGAGCAAAGCTCAGGAAGGAGAGCTGAGTTAGGCTGAGCATCAAGAATCCTAGGCTAGGCTTGGAGAATTGGCAGAGGTTTAGCAGAAACACCTTAACACTTGAGGTAAGGTTCTATAGTTTCTTCAGTTTCTGGTTTGGTTTTTGAACTATGGTGCATAAGTTGAGTTTGATGGGAATTCAGGCCAAGAGTTGAGGGACAGCAAGCCAAAGAGGTGTAGAGGTTGTCTTGAAGTCGAAACCCCATTAAAGGTAAGAATTCTAAGCTTCTAACTCTGATGTTTTGACTGGTTTTGCTGAGTTTCTGAGCTTAGGGTCAGCTATGGTGAATTTTGGGATTAGAGATGCATGTGGTTGGGTTTTGAGTATTTGGGGTGCTTGGGATGAGTGGAGTATGTTCATAAGGTCGTTTTTGAGTTTGGTAAAGGTTTGGAGAGGTTTTGGTTGAGTTTGGTTCGAGGAAATCGCAGGAAGGGAAAACTGGTGTTGGTCTGTCTGTGACTAGCGCTACAGCACTAGTTTTTGGGCGCTGTAGCGCTAGGCCATGCATGCCGAGGGGATTTTGCTTCTGTTTGTAGCACTGTAGCGCCCTCCCATGAGCGCTGTAGCGCTACCCTGTCTTTTGAAGGGGATTTTAGGGTTGTTTGCAAGGGTTTTTGACCAAGGGTTTGGGGTTTGATTCCACCACCTTGTTTGGTGGAACTAGGACTTCCCAGGGGCTCGAGATTGGCCCCGAGGCTAGGTTTTGGACTTGAGGTTTGATGATGACTTCAGCCTATGTTTATGTTTAGGTGAGCGCTAGGGCTCGAGAGGGATCGTGCTCAAGGAGTCGAGTGATCAAGGCTAACGAATTAAAAGGTAAGAAAACTGCACCCGACTATATGCTTGTGATGGGACTAAGTGCTCCCGATATTTGTATCGTTTCAATGATGGTATTACGCCATGGGACATGTAAAAGCGGCCTAAGAGTGCCATACATAATATTTGCGCACAGGGCATGGCTTGGCCACTGGTAGCCGAGGACAACTTAATATTCACTGAGCTCGGTTTAAGCGGGCCGAAGTCAGTGGGATAACGGAGGGAGCGGCCTGAGGGCGCTAGCCCTAGTTATCATTTGTGAACTGTGTATGATATGGATTGATATGTTTAGTATGTGGGATACTTGATTATACTGAATGATTATATGGTTGAGATTATGTGATGCAATATGAGATATTGATTTGTCTGTTGATTGCTTTTGCTCTATTGTTATGTTTTCTTGCTGGGCCTTGGCTCACGGGTGCTACGTGGTGCAGGTAAAGGCAATGGCAAGTTGGACCAATCCTGAGATGGAGAGTTGCGGGGTTGAATGTACATAGCCAGCTGTTCGATCACCATGGTCGAGGTGTGGATCAGGGCAGGGGATTTATACAGGGTATTTAGTTGTCCAGGCTAGCGAGCGGGTGCTCTTATACATAACATTAATAGAATAAAGGAAACCAAAAAATATAAGTAGACAATAAATTTCTCATACCGTGTTTTATATTCACGGTTCCATTAAATATGCCTGAATGCTACAAGGGATACTATAGAAATCAAGGTTCACTGCTCATACTACTGGTAATACTGGCGAAGATGTTGGCCTTCCAGGCATGGGGAATCAATTCCCCACTTAGTCGGGCCAATTTGTATATCCCCGGACACACAATGCTCTTGACTTGGTATGGGACTTCCTAGTTAGGTCCCAACACTGCTACACCGGGGTCTTGGGTGGCTAAGAAGACTCTTCGCAACACCAGGTCTCCGACCCCAATCTTTTTATCCCTTACTTTAGCATTGAAATACCTCTCTACCTTCTACTGGTAGTACGCTACTCGAAGCTGAAAAGCTTCACGAAGCTCCTAAACGAGGTCTAGGGAATCTCGTAGTAAAGCATGGTTCGTGGTCGAGTCATACGTATCACATTGGTGCATGGAGATTGCTCCCTCAGATGGGAGCATAGTGTAATGCCCTGGTTACTCCAAGACTATTATTGTGGACTTTAAATAGTGCTTAACTCACTAAATGAGTCATTAGGTTACAAACATGCATATAGGTGTTATTAACAAGCCAGGGTGAAAATCTCGGTAAATAGGAATGGATATATTTTAATTTAAAACGTTAAACTATACATGGTACCACAAAAGTGTTTACAAAGTTATTTACAATCCAAAATGGTCATTATAGGATAAAAGTTACAACCCGCCGACCTAAGTGGCAAAAATAGGGTTAAATCCTAGTTCATCTAAGAAACACCTTGGTCGTGGTGGTCAAGTGGTCGCATATGTACACATCTCCACGTAAGCTCTCCAATGAACGTTAGGAGAGATTTTCTTTTTCTTTACCTGGACCACATAGCACCCGTGAGCTAAGGCTCAGCAAGAAAACTTAATACTGCATGTATACCATATAGATATACAATCGATGACTAATAAGTCTATCTCTGTTTAGATGACTGATAAGTCTATCTCTGTAAAGATGAATGATAAGCCTATCTCTGTATAGATGACTGATAAGTATATCTTTGTATAGATGACTGATAAGGCTATCTATGGGTTCCCGCGCCCTTCTAGCCATGTGACGTTTCAGTCACCTGAGCTTTTAGCTGTGGCTCTAAGAAGCTAGCCTTTAGACTAGACCAGCGCTTTAGTTTTCTTCGACCTTTAGGTCAGTCAAGCATTTCATGCTCATGTTGATTAGATCTAATCATTTCGGCCTGTGCTAAACACATCAATGTCGTTCTTGACTCTTAAGCCAATACCATACGACTAGTGCTCAGTACTACTACCGATCATGACAAATAAGTCAAGGCTTCACGACTAGTACTAACATCAATGTCGCATCTGACTAATAAGTCAGTACCATTCACAAATAAGCAAAGATGCTAAGCACTTACAATGCAATCAATGTCCATATATAGAGCACTCAACATGCCTCATCAATAACCATGCATGTCACATACTGGGTGCAATTTTTTTACCTCTGGTTCGAGCATGAAATAATAAAACAACGACCCTTGAGAATGATTGATCCTTAAGCCCCTTAGCAGTCACCCAATCATAACCAAATATGAAATCCCATTAATAAAATAAGTAATAAAAGGTTCCCAGACCAAGACCTAGCCTCTGGGACGTCGAATCCTACTAAACTGGGTAGTAGGAACGATCCCGATGCCTTAGGTTTGAGTTCCCACGATTAAAACACACTTTTGGTCCAACCTGTCCTTAAGCGTCGTGGCCCCACACCTCTGAGCCACGGTCCACCTCCAAACAGAGACGCCAGGCTCAAGTTACCTGCACCATCCACCGCAGCCCGCGTCCCAGGCACCATGGCCTCCAACGCCCTTCAGCCTCTTCTCTCATCTTCACTAAGCTTGGGCTGCGACGCCCAAGAACAGGACCACGACCCCACCTGGAACTCAGCCAAAACCCTTAGTTTTTCCCCTTTTAAATCATTCCAAAAACCCACTCAAACATATTCAAATCCCAAAATTAAAGTTCCCAAACATTTCCATGATCCAAAACCATCAACACCCAAGGCTCAAACAACTCAAAAACTCATCAACACATAAAATCCAATTCAAAGCTTAGAAACTAGAAAACTCACAACTTAAAGCTTTGATTACCCCTGATTGAGTCATTTCTCGCTAAATCCTCTAGTTAATAAGCTTCTAATCTCCCGTAGAATCGCTATAACTCGATCCTCGCTTGAATTCGAGCACTAAAACTCAAGTTTCATTCGAAAATACAACGAACAGTAAAAAGGGATAACGAGAGAAAGAAAAAAAAGTATTTGAACGTATTTTCCGTCTGACAGGTTACTTCAAGCTTAAGTAACCTCAAGTAAATCCTAATGATTGGGGTCCCAAAAACGCACCCGGGGGTAAAAGTCAAAATTCCCAAAATTTCCTCCTGATGTCACTAACTCCCAATATATCATCAAATAATCTTCTCATTACCCAATATCCCGGTAATTGACCCCGTTATGACAAAACTGCTAACTTGCATCCTAGGATCTTCTCATGCCGAATAGCTTAAACTTATCCACATAATAATGTGGTCTCACCCATATATCACATACATGCACATAAATATACAATTATGCTCTCAATGGCCAAAATTATGAAAATGCCTTTCCAATAAGAAGTGGGCCCACATGTATGCAATTATCATCATATAAAAATATAATTCACATAATCATGCATATCATCACATAATTGCATATTAAATCAATTATGGCCCTCCTAGCCCCCTAATCTAGGCATTAAGCCACATTAGGGAATTTGGGATATTACACATAGCCTGGCAGTGGTGCGGTAGCTCCATAATGCCCTAGGCAACTCCTCAGGCCAAGCTCCTTTTGCCTGTTCCAGTCTTTTCCTCAAAGTGGACTCGAGTGTCTCGTTAACTACTTCAACTTGGCCATTTTCTTACGGGTGAGAGGAGAAGCTCTTGACAACTCCATGTCATTGACAGAAGTCCGTGAACACTTAACTATCAAACTGCAAAACATTGTCAGAGACTATCTTCCTTGGGAGCCCATATCGACAAATGATGTTTTTAATGACAAAATCCAAGGCCTTTTTAGAGGGGATCGTTGTGAGTGGCTCGGCCTCGACCCACTTCATGAAGTAGTCGACGCCCACTATGGCATACTTCACCCTAACTTTACTGTAGGCAGGGATCCGATAAGGTCAATACCCCAGACAGTGAAAGACCATGGTCTGGTCATCTGCGTAAGATCATTTAGAGGTGCTTGGGGGATGTTAGCGAAACGCTGACACTTGTCGTACTTCTTGACATAATCCATCGCATCTCCATTCATGATGGGCCACTAGTATCACTGCCTAGAGATCTTTTTGGAAAGGCTTTTCCCCCTAGCATGGTCCTTGCGAAACCCCTTATGTACCTCTCAAAGTATTAGGCTGGCTTCTTGCTTGGACACACATCAGAGCAAAGGCAACGATAACCTCGCCGATACAGCTTACTATCCACAATTACGTACTAAGGTGCCTGATAGACCAGATTCCGAGCCACCTTCTTATCTTGAGGAAACTCCCCGGAGATAAGATATTTTAGTATTGGCTCCATCCACCCATTTGGGTTTGTAGGTCTTCCACCTCGTCAGGACTTGAGATGCTCAGAGTAGCCAAGTAATCAATGGGGACCACATTGATCAACACAACATCTTTGGGGGTAGCAAACTTAGTCAGGGCGTCAGCATTGGAATTCTGCTCTCACGACATCTACTGAATGGTTAATATTTTGAAGTTATGCAACATTTCTTTAGCCATTGCAAGATATGCTGCCATTTTTGTTCCCTAGGCCTGATACTCTCTTAGCACTTGGTTTACTATGAGTTGAGAATCACTAAAAATCTTGAGGCCCTCGGCTTTGAGCTCAAGTGATTCTTGGAGTCCAACGATTAAGGCTTCGTATCCCGCTTCATTGTTAGGGGCGTTGAACCCAATGCGAAGTACACTGTGCACTTTGTGCCCTTCAGGGGAAACCAAAATGAGTCCAGCTCTGACACCATTCAACTTCCAAGCTGGTTCAACCACTGGGACACCTTCAGGCTTCTCATGATTCCCCGTGCACTCGGTGATGAAATCGGCCAATGACTGACCATTTATAGTAGTCCTTGGATGGTAGGAGATGTCGAACTGACTTAACTCCACCAACCAATTCAAAAGTCTTTCCGATGACTTTGGCTTTTGAAGGACATTCCTGAGGGGATAACACTCCTCTCGTATCATGGCAGCTCTGATAACATTCCTGAGGGGATAACCTTCCTCTCTTATCAAGGCAACATTGATAACATTCTCCAAGAAAGTCATATAGAGCAGGTTGGGTTCTCCCTCTACGGGCTTGGATAGAATTGGAGGATTGGCCATGTGCACCTCGAGCTGCTTGAATGCCTGTTCGCACTCTTCTGACCATTCAAATCTTTGACTTCCTTGAAGCACATTAAAGAAAGGGGTGCACTTGTCTGTTGCCTTGGAGACAAAAAGACTCAAAGCTGCGATCCTTCCTATCAGGCTCTGAAAGTATTTATGTAGCGTCCCATATTTGCTAATAAGGCTTAGGGCCTTGATTAGCGTGCCTGGAGGGCAATACGTGATTTATTATTATAATATGTGAATTTGATGAGTATGTGATTAGAAATGCATGTTTAGGTGAATTAAATATGCATGTGGGCCCCGTCTGGTTATTAGGGGCATGCTTGTAATTTTAGCCCGTTGAGGGCATAAATGTAATATTTGTGATTATTGTGATCTTTACCACATGTGAGTGGTGATATTTTTGAGATGCACGATCCGATACAGTCCTAGGGAGTAGTTTAGCTAGAAAGTCATTACGGGGTCAAATACCTAGCTCAGGAGGAGTCTAGGGGTATTATGGGAATGTAAAATGTGTTCGGGATTTAGTGAATAATGGGTAGTAATTTAGTAACAATTTGGATATGTCGGGATTAAATGGGGATTTATAAATACTCGGGGACTTAACGGGGTATGGAAAATGACTGAAATGCCTAGATGTCATTAACGGGTTAAGGTTAGGCTTTGGAGCAATTTAGTCTTTCTGGCTAATGGTTATATACTTACAAGCTTAGGAATTTACTGGAATTCAGAAAAGATAAGGCATAACTCAGTTTTGGCTTCCCTTTTTTCTCTCCACCGACTCTCTCTTTCTCTCTTGGGGTGTTGAAGTTTTGGAGAAAACCTTGAGGATTTGGTGGTTTTCCAGCTTGGGGAATTGAGGGATTAGAGCTAGGAGGAGATTTGAAGTTGGCCAAGTCAAAATCATCAGCAAAGGTAAGGATCTAAGCTTGAAATTTGTTTAATTTTCCTCTGTTTTATTGGAGTGTGAGGGGTTAGAATTCGATAATTGAACTTGGGTTGTGGTAGGATTTTGGTTAGTTTCTCTAAGTTTATGTGCTGCTGAAAGCGTATTAAATTGGTTATGGGACTCAATTCTAATGCTTGGGTGCATTTGGAATAATTTTTAGGGAAGTTAGCTTGTAAAAGATGCATGGAATTTCTGGGTTTCGGGGTTGAGTCGCAGCCCTGTTCATCAGCGTCGCGGCCAGCTTGAGTATATAGGCTAGTGGTACTTCGAGGAATTTCCCAGGTGCCGCGGCATAAGGTTTGGGTGTCGCGGCACAAGGTTTGGGCGCCACGGCCCTAGGTTGGCAGATGTGAGGCAATTTCGCCTCTGCTTTGGGGCGCGCCGCGGCACTTAAGGGAGGCTGGGCCGCGGCCCAAAATTGGATTTTTGGCAAAATGAGGGTTTTTAGCTTGGGAACTTGAACGTTAAGGCTCGTGAAGGTTTCTACTACCCAGTTTGGTAGAAACCAAGGTCCCGGATATTAGAATTATGTCTCTAAACTACTTAATGGATTAGAACGTGATGGTTGATTATTATTCATGCGTTATGACTAGGATTTCTTCAAGGCTGAGGTTAGAGGATTGTGCTCGTGATCGCGGTGCGCGGATAGCTTGGGACATAAGTAAGAAAACTGTTGTACCCATAGAGAGGGGCAAGGCTCTATAGTTTGTGTTGCAGGGCACGACCCTATATGATTGTGTTGCAGGGCGTAGCCCCCTATTGAATATCTTTATACGTGTTTAAGTACTTGTTTAATTATGCAATGTGTGCATAGATGAGTATGAACGGCAAGAGCCGGGAACAGTGAAGGCCAAGAACGACGATGGCTGGGAATGGCGAAGGCCGAGAACGGCAAGGCCGGGAACGACAAGGAGCTGGGAGCAGCGTTTAGCACGCATAGTGTGAGTTGCCAGAGCGAGACCCTAAAGGATACCTGGGGTATCCTAACGGTGTAGACCGCGAACCCAAGGTCGGGCAAAGCACCTGGGACGGCGTGGCCGTATGTGTTTAGCCTGTTGACGGCTTGACTATATGTTGAATGATAAATATGCATATGTTATTTGCTTGTGTGAGTTTTCATGCTGGGCTTCGGCTCACGCGTGCTCTATGGTGCAGGTAAGGGCAAGGAGATGGTTGACCAACCATGAGTACGGAGAGCGTGAAGCGACGCGTACATGTTTGGCCTGCCTAGCTACCACGACCAGGGGCGTTTTTGGGAGACGTTTGTATTAAACGTAGTTTTGTCGTTTAGTCAATGTTAAACATATTATGGAATTGTATATATTTCTAAACAGTATTTTGGGATCCCGAATGTTAAACACTTCATAATTTTCAATGAATGGATATATTTTCAAACTATGTGACTTTGTTTATGGTTTAGCTACACTTTTGTCTTAAAACCTCAATTAGCGAGTTAATTGCATGTTTCAAACTCACTTAGTAACGGCTCTAAGGAAGTAAGGCGTTACAATTTATGCTTCCAAGGAGACGACATTTCAATTAGGGCCTTGATATTCTCGTGGTTTGCCTCAATTCCCCGAGTGCTGATGATGAAACCTAGGAACTGTCCTAGACATGGCCACATGGTCGGGAGTTGTCCTAGACTTCACCAGCATGTCATCCACGTAGACTTCCATGTTTCGCTCCAGTTGGTTTTTGAACATCCTGTTTACCAGTCTGTTGTAGGTACCACCAACATTCTTCAGTTCGAAAGGCATCACAATGTAATAGTAGACACCCTTATCGTTCTAAAACTAGTATGCTCCTGGTCTATGACATGCATTGATATCTAGTTATAGCCCGAGTATGCATCCATGAACGACAACAGATCATAGACAGAGGTGGCATCGACCATCAGATATATCTTGGGTAGTGGGAAGCAGTCATTCGGACATGCCTTGTAAAGGTTCGAGAAATCAATGCATGTCCTCCAGGTTCCATTTGGCTTTGACATAAGAACAGGATTGGATAGCCATTTGGGGTATTGGGCTTCTCGAATAATTTTTTTGGTGAGGAGTTTATCCCTTGGCCTTGAGAGCCTCTTTCTGAGTTTGATCAAATGTCCTTTGCTTTTGCTGGATATGAGCATAGTTGGGTCGACATTCAAGGCAAGGCAGATGATGTTTGGATCAATGCCGTCATGTTGGAATGTGACCATGCAAACATGTCTTGGTTTTCTCAGAGGAAGTCCACCAATGCTTCTTGGACTTCCCACTTCAAACTTCCCCCAACTTTTATTTGTCTATCAGGGGTGGTGGTATCAAGGAAAACCTCTTCCACCACCTCAATCGGTTCAATGGACCTCTCCTCTTGAACCGTCGGGTCCAATTCATCAGGCCCAGTCTCTTGGACCATCTGTACTTCCAATGCCTCAGATTGCTCGGGGACTGTTGTCTCCACCATCACGGCGGTCTTGAAAGACATTGTAGCACTGCCTTGCCTCTTTCTGGTCTCTGCAAACAGTACCAATCCCCGCCTCCATGGGTAACTTCATGCACATGTGTCGGATGGAAGTGACAACTCCAAACTCTACCAGGGCAGGTCCTCCCAAGATGGCGTTATACGTCGTGGAGCAGTCTACCACCACAAAGGTATAGTATTTTAAGGCCTAGCATGGGACTTCTCCAAATGTTATAGGAAGCTTTATCTGCCCCATCAGAATGAGGTATTCTCCCGAGAATCCATAAAGAATCGAGGCGTTTGAGGAAAAATCTACAGTGGTCAACCCTATCTTCTCGAAGGCTGACTTAAACAGGATGTTCACCGAACTCCCGTTCTCTACCAGAATCTGTACCACCATTTTGTTAGAGATTTGACTTTCAATTACCAATGGGTCATGGTGTGGGAAGTGTAATTTTCAAGCATCGTCTTTGGAGAATGTTATGACTTGGTCAGTCATTCCGGGCATTTTGGCAGGCAACTAAGCCAAAGCCATTGCCTCATCATCATGGTTCAAAGCTCGTGTATACCTGTTCTGCGAGCCTCATGAAATGCCACCCAAGTGGGGCCCTCCTAAAATGGTTCCTACTCTCCCGTTCACCGGAGGAGGTCCTCGGACCATTAGATGTTGCAAGGCCACATGAGCGACTGCTAAGACTTATGGAGCCACAGACGACATGAGCACTCCAGCCACGGGGAGTTGTGCCTGACGCGCTCCACCCTTAGCATATTGGTGGAGATGTCCTAACTTGATGAGGTTTTCGATCTCATCCTTGAGCTGGCAACACTCATTGGTGTGGTGCCCTATGTCGTTGTGAAAATGACAAAACTTGTCTGGATCTCGCCTTTCCCTGTCCCTTTGGATTGATTGTGTCTTCCGATAGTGAACATGCTATTTCATGGCCATGATGATATGTTCTCTGGAGTCTTCCAAGTTAGTATACTTGGAATACTGTGAGACATACTTCTCGCCAGAGGTAGTTCCCTACTCGGCCAATGCATTTCCATTTCCCTTTGACTTCTGGCCCTAACCCTTGCCCCCGCGTCTACTACCTCCAGGGGTTCGACTGGGTGCAGCGGTCTGGGATGGAGTAGCAACTCTGACACTGAATGTAGGCTGAAATGCACTGTATCCTGTGGGCACCGGTCCATATCTTGCTGCGACCACGTTGAATCTAGTGTTGGAATGGCACTGAAACCTGTGGGCGGGACCCTCAGGCTGGGCTAGGCTCCTCCCAAGCCTGGTTGGACAGAAGCGTAAGGCGAATACTAGATCCTTGAAGCCACATGGCCAGATGCGATCGAAACAGGGAAGTTGACAAGTCCTCCGAACGCTCCAATTTAGGCATTTTACAAGTTGATATACTCTTGTGCTTGACGAATGAAGTCGTAGAGTTGTAATCATCCCCTCCGCTGGAGGTCATCCCAAAGCAGGGACCCCATACGGATGCCAGCCTGCAAGGCCATTAACTTCTGGCCATTATCAACCCTCTTGGTTCTTGCCGCCTCCTCCTTGAAGCATTTTTTTTATGCCTTGAGGGTCTCGAAGGGCCCTTGTTTAATGTTGGCCAAAACATTGACCTTGAAGCTCACCTTCCAAGCTCCTATGAATTGCCTTTGGAAGGTAGACAACAATTGATGCCATGAGTGAATGGATCCTAGTCGGTGCTACTTGAACCACTCATTTGCTGGTCCCGTTAGAGTGATCGAGAACACGTGACATTTAGCATCATCGGAGATGTGGTGAACCTACATCAATCCATTGAACTTAGAAAGGTGGTCGGTGGGATCCCAGCCGCCATCATAGGGAGGGATGGCTAGCATCTTGAAGCCCTGTAGCAAGGGGGCTTCCACATTGTGGGGAGCACATGGCAACACCTATTCATCTTTCGAGTCTGAGTCATGGCCCTGCCGTCTGGCCATTCTTAGCATGATCTTCTTCGGACTCTCTAATTCCGTACGGAGCGGGTCGTGGTCTCAGTTGATGCTCTGCGCTAGGAAATCTCTTCTTCTGGCGTTGAGGTTGTCCCACAGGTTAGATAGACCTTTGTGGAGGGCACACTCCTGTTGGCCTTACTGCACCTTTGGGCATTAAGGTTGTCTCATAGGTTAGCCTGACCTCAGAATGAGCTACTATCCTCAGGACGAGCCACCTCGGTTTCTTGGTCTGACTCAATATTCTCATCATTTACCAAGATACTGATGCCATGTTTTCTGTTCTATGAGATGTTCCTTGGGCAGATCCTTGGACTGTTGTTCCAATTGGGTTGGCGAGGTCCCGAGGGGACACCACCTCCAGGCCTCCCACGGTCCGTATGGGTGCGTCGGGATGCAACGCCCCAAGCTCCACAGGCACTGACAGTCTGCAGTGTCCTCAGGCCTTTGACCATTACCCTTACTAGCCTGCTTGGGAATCTGGTGGCCCTTGGGATCTTGATGAGCCTTTTTCTGCTTTGGAGCAGGATTATCGTCAACTTTTCCTTTACCATGATCTCGTGGCAGTACTAGGGTTTCAACTCCAGCTGGATGCTTGGTGGGCACTCCAACTAGCGGATATCACGCCTCTTAAGCTAGGTGCTCGGGGGGACACACTGGCTATGTTGAAAGGTGGCACTCTAATAGGGTGCGTAGGGGGCACGCCAGTTGGGTACCCAGCTGGTACATTGCCACTACAAGAGTGATCTTCATGGCAAATACCATCTTCTGTAGGGCGCCGATGTTACCCTCATGGGCATCAATCTTTTGTTGTTGGGTGGCCACATGTTCACGGAGCATCAACACTTCTGGTGTCTCCTCCACATCTATGGGCTGAGGGTATTCTTCATCATAATACTCTTGGTCGCCACCATCGTCTTTGCCGTTGTACTCAGGGTCTTCGTCATAATCCTCCACGATCTCAAGCATGTCCTAAGGTGGTTGTCGAATCGTTTCCCCTCCTTCAACTCCGGTAGGAGGGACTACGTTGTCTGTGACATTTCTTTGAGTGGTTACCATGGTTGTAAATGTTTTGAATGCTGACTTCATTAATTATTAGGACTACGTTGTCTGTGACACATTCTACTCATTATTGGGATACTAATACCACTTTAATGCATTGGGCTGCATTAATTAGAGACCACGTCCCAGGCGAGATACACAGGGCCCACTCCATAAAGATACCTACTTTATAGAGAACATCCCCCAGGCACTGTCAGAGCATGCGTACATCTCTCCATGTCTGACGACGTAGTGGGAGTGAAAATTTTTGAGTAGTACAACTAACAACACTATCGATGGATCACTAAAAAGATTGTCAGATGATCATATGACGCTGCAAACCTCCATTGGTTGACACTTGGCAAGCCTTCTAGGTCCTGAGGACAAGGTCCTGGCCTCGAACACAAATATTAGTAAAGAGGTCGAGGACTACAAACTAGTCCTTGGGGCATGGCTTCAGAGAGACGTCCTTGCCCTACCTTTATTCGAAGGACGTGGCCTCTAGTCGAGATATCCACCCTCCAAGGATTGACCCTCGGGGCACGACCTTAATTGAAGAGGCACACATCCTAGCAATGTGCCCTACCCTCACTTGTTTCGAATTGCCATGTGTCCTTTGGTGAAAACACGGACAACAATAATTAACTTTTGTTAATTTTTGATCAATTTCATGTAAATTGACGCATTTTTTTGCCAACAGTGAATTAAGAAAATAACAAGGTTGAATTAGTGCTTGATGATAAACTGAAATAAGAAAATAACTCTCAAGAACACTGATCTTTTTACGTGGTTAAGTGGTTAAAATCCACCTAGTCTACGAGTCTATATTATTACTAATTTTCTCTCTCTATTTTGACAAAGTTTCAGTATTACAGAATAATCATCCCTTTTCCTGTCCAATATTCTCAGTATTTATAGAGAAATTCCTTGGACAGGTTAGGGTAACCGCGTGAGTCAATCACGGATTTACATATTTATTACATTTAATATGAATTATTCCCATTTATACTAGGATATGATCTGATCGTGAAATAAATAGTCTCCTAATATCTGGGACATTAAATATCACAGGTTGGCCATAAACGATCCTATAAGGTATCCGGGTCTTTGGGGTCCCGCGGACACGCCATATGTCCAAATTACCACGAGATGGATACCGTACTATGGAGGTTGTGCCTTATAAATATTATATGCTCGCACTTATCAATTAATGCATCCCTAGCTCGTACAACCATCATGAAAATCGTGTTGTCTACGTGGAGAATACATGGACTCCTTGACTATTTCTTCCATCCATTTATTTGCCAGCTGTACACGGTCTGACTGAAAGACTCGTGCTAAAATTCAGATACACATTTGCCCCCCAAGTCCCTGCTCGTGGTTTATGACGTCACCTTCTGACCTACACAGTAGGGACTTTTAGACTTCTATTTCAATATACCATGACTGCCCACTACTTGGGTACCGGACACGTGGAACACTACAATTGGCGCCTGTTCGGGTTTCAAGGACTGAAATAATTGTCTTGTCAACTTTTTCACTACAAGAAAAAATAGTATTCATAACACTTAAAAACTGCTAACCGAGAGTATTGATAACACTTCTGAAAAAGCTAACATAGCCCCTGTTATTAAAAGTCTTGTCTTTTCTATAACAGTATTTGAATGTTATGTTCGATGTTATCTTAAACTATTAAATAACACATTTTTAGTTGCTATAATATTCAAATAATAACCTTTAGTAAAAATATTTGGTTATAAATTTGACATTTAATCTTATACTTTTTGCATAACACTTTTCAACTGTTACATTTGATTATTTTGATAGCGTTTTTAGTTTGTTATATTATATAAATCATAATGATTTGTTACGTTTATAATATGTTTCTAAATCATAACATATTAAAAGTCTAGTAATAAAATTTTGTTACTTTAGTGTGGATAATATATTTTAAATTTTATTTTGATAAGTATACTTGTAAGGTTTTTTTTTTAATTAAAAGATTTTCATTATTGTATTTTGATAAAAAAAAATTAAAATTAATCATAAAATGTAATTCTCAATAGATTGATAAACCGTAAGTATTACATTAAATAATAACTAATTCAAACCATGAATGTGTCTACTTCACGAGATCTTAGTTCTAACTTAAGTTTGAAAGCATAACATAATAAAGTTTTATAATCTTGAACATTTTTTACTTTAAAAATGAAAAACAGAAACATTACAAGATACACAAAAGTAAATCATGCACTAAACTTGCTACATTCTTCAATTCATCATCCTTTGTGCCCTTGTGTTTGTTGCGAGTCCATTTGCTTAACTACAACAAAATTTAAATAATTAATGCTTCAACTTAAAGTTAATAGTAAACTAAAAGAGTACATACAAAAAGTTGATTCAATATGCTCTTGTTTCCATTGTGACATTGACTTGCTCAACTACATAAGAAATTAAATGATTAATACTCAAACTCATACCTGATAGTGAACTGTAAAATAGAACAAATAGAACTACCAAAAAAAATGAATCAACAATTGTCATGGATGGTTTCCCTTGATTGCATGATAATTATTATGAGTGCCTAATTTCATAAAGAATATGAAAAGATTCCAAGACTTAAAGTTGCCAATATGCAGTGGTTTGGCAATCAATGGCATTTCAATAGACATGTCTACTTGATAAAAATGATAGAACGATTACAAATTATGCACTTAGAAACCAAAGTAGAAATATCTATTTCCAATAAGATACTAGTGATGAAAACCTATATTTGTCGATTGCAGTGCTTTGGCAAATTATCATAAGATAAATTTGATCAAAAAAATAGAATCTTATATTTTTAATATTTATGTACTAACTGATCAACCTGCAAAATATTTTCACTTAAACTTATCACAAGAAAATTTAAAAAAATATACATATTTAAGGCAAGGAATACACAATTCATTTCCGAAAATGATAACACACAATATGATGTCTCTAAGTATTGGATAGTAATGGTTTGGTCACAAAACTATTGTCATCACGCTAGGGGGATTTAGGGAAAGAAGAAGAAATAAAATAACTATTGTATTTATCTTTATTGACTAGGAAACAAATAAATTATGTATATTCTGCCCAATGTGAAACTCTTAAAAAAAATGGTATCATAATAAAACACAAACCAAATCATAAAAGATAATGATAATAAAACTGAATCAGATATCCTTTTGGAGCCCAAAAGTACAAACTGTCACACAATAACTCACAAAAACAGAGAGAGAAACAAAGCAAGAGGTTATTACACAAATATCAAACAGATTCACAGATGCAACTAGTTTTTTAAATATATATATATATATAAATAGAGAAAAAAACCTCTGGTTTTGTGTATACTTTTGGTAATAATCTACAGAAAATGAACAAGGAGACAGCAAAAAGTAATTGAGCCTAATAATCTTCTAGTAAGACCAATTCAGGAAGAAAATCATTCCAACACTCTAATTTGGTGAAAAAATCATAACATTTCAATTCCTATATTGATTAAATTTTGAGGCCATTCTCATGTACAAATGTGTCTTAATTTTGAACACAGTTATCATTAAACAAATAAATAGAGAAAGATTCTCTAGCTAGTAGCTACTAATCAAAAATATCCAGATCATAGAATATTATATTTACCATGACTTTTATTTACTTAATTCAATAAAACTCATAAACATTTGAAATCTGAATGTCTAAGAAAATAAGGGCATCAACCTAGTGGAAGAAAGAAAGCTTACTTCTCACATGCTCTACCAGGGCAGCCTCGTTCATGTTTTATGCATTTCCCGGCTATGTCACTCCTATTCAATGCGAGAGCCGCATAAGCAGCTCGAACATTAGAATATATACTATAGTACTCTAGAAGGTTTTTGGTAAGATTATAAATATAGATTATGCACAAGTATACATCATATAGATTATGCATTTTTAATACTAAGGAATTACGTTAATGCCTTGAGATATAGATTGAAATGCATTTCTTTAAGCATCACTACAATGAAAACCCAATATGAATTGGGCAATTCATACACTGCATTAAGAAAAAAATACACATTGGTTAATGATATCTATCATAGTTTACAAACTAAAAATCATACAAAACAGTCAAATATTATATATATAACCAACAATGGAATTGAAAAGGGGACAAATGGGAATAATTTTTTGGAGGGTTAGTTTTACTCTAATGAATTATGAGAATGAGCAAATAGAGTTAGCCTGGACACAAAAAAAAGTTAAGAAATCCCTCTACTGAAAACTACATAGAGAGGGAGAAGGATGGAGTACTTGCTTCACAGAGACATGAAAATTACAAGAAAATGCAAAAGTAAAGACACTTGAAAACAAAAAAGGAAATTCAATTTTTCTTATTTTACAGTACCAAAAAGACTAATCTAAACAAGATAATCAAGGCACTAATTTTGCCATAGGAAGATAATAAAAATACCAATTTTCAATCCAGTATCAAGTCAAAATACTAATTCAACCACTGTCATATTTTTTCATTAATCCAATCACAATACCTTCAGCCACTATGACACCAAAATATACCAGTAAAAATAAATCTCATTTTTTTAAACACTTTTATACAAAATAAATCTCATTTTTTATTATTATTAGTTTTATAACATTTACATTATATACAGTAATGTTTATTTATTTAGATTCTAAAGGGTTTCATTTACGTGTGCCAACTCAATTAAGTTTAAGTATACCATTTAACATGGTGCAACATGACTGCAATCAATGCACGAAATCAATAAGTATTAACAATTGAGTTAGAGATATATAGTAAGAAGAGAGAAAGATACAGTCTACATGTACAAATATAATCAATTATATAAAATAAAGAAATAAATAAGTAAAGCTAAAGTGCTCGAGTTATAACTCTAAATCATTTTGAAGCTAACAAAAGACGAAGTCTACTAATACTCACAACCTCCTTATAAGGAGCTTAAGTCGCAACCTTCTTATCACTATCAAATTTTGTTTTTTAAAACTACTTTACAGAAAAAGTAAAATATAATGCAACTCTCACAAAAATACCTTCTTCTACTTCTAGACTTGCCAAGTGATGGGGAGCATGGCAAGTTGCGTCTTATGTGCACCTTTCTGCAACAAGGGCTACCAAACTGCCATTTGCACCGACATGATGCTTGTCTTCTGAAGATTTTTTAAAATTTGAATGCTGAAGCTTTTTATTCCTGGAATTTGGCAAGCTAGAGATATGAATTTCATCGTCATCATCATCATCATCAGTGGCATAATTTCCAAGACCCAGCACATATGTTACTTAAAAATAAAAGTACAAATTCAAACTGTAACAGAGTGAGGTTGGTTAACAAATCATAGCTTGGTCAGAGTTGCAAGATTCTTACTCTGTAAAAATTGCTCACCCATAGAGAATTGTTGGGATTAGGCCATGATTTGAAGCAGAATCAGTTATGGGAGCAAAAACAATCCTACAACAGAAATGAAAAAGAAAAACAAATGATTGCATTATAAATGGAAGAAAAAACTCTGAGCATTAAATATAAAACAATAAAATGAGCATCTGTAATACAAAAATGCCTAGTTGAAGCTGTAACAAATGTTAAATTAGATAAGAATTGACAGCTTAACATTTGAGAGCACCATGATCCAACCAATAAACACTCACATGGAGCTCTCCATTCAACCATTAATTTATTTATACAAGTAATAGAAGCATTTTCAGTACAACTCCGAGTCATTTCAGGTTTCGTACCTCCAGCATTCAAATTTTTGACCTGGCCAGAAGGCATTGAGGATTTCTTGGACTTTCCAATGGATGGCACATTTTGTCCACTACTACAGCTGAGAATGACACCCATCACTAGCTAGAACTTTTGCCATCAATATACAATCAAAATTATACACAGCTCAGAATATACACCAAGTAAAAACAGAATTTGAATTAGGAAAAAAAATCATAAAACCGATTATAACCCAAGGTTATTATATATATATATAATGTATACACTAAAAAAATAGGAAGCTAGCTAATCTCTCATACAACAAAAAGGTTAATGGGTTACTGTGGCAAGATTAACACATGCTTCAGAATCTAGCAACATATCCGTCAGATACCTATGAAAAAATCTCATTTTCTCATCAAACAAACACTTATTTCAGATGAAGTTTTCTAGAGCATACCAAAGCTAAAATAATATTGATCAAAAGGACCACTTGTTTTAGTTTAAGATGTGAAAAGTCTATCCATATTATTATTCAATGGTTAAGCTTTTTTGGCTATGAAAAATTGTAATCGTATAGAACCTTCTGGTGTGATTAATGGCACTGAAATATTCAACATTTTCCATGTGGGAATAACTTGAGTTATGTATTGTCAACTAGGCTGCTATGCAGGGTGGAAATGCCTAAAACTTTATAGCTGAAGAGGCTAAGCTATATATTAATATTTGGTTTGAAAATTTTGCTAAAGAACGTCAATTTTCTATTTTTGAAGAGAAAAAATATGACTGTAATATAAACAAGTAAGATACTGTTGTTGATTCTAATTTTCTCTCTAAGAAACTACTGATATAACTTCCTTGAGCAATGATTGTATTACATGAGAAAGAGACCAAAGCAAATTTTTGGAATTCTAAACAAAAAACTTAATATTAAATTATGAGTAACTATCCAAACTCTTACTTGAAGAATCTCATTTCACATTTATACACAACACCCAAAACCTCCAAATCTGGCATGAGATATGAACATATATGAGAAAGGGATGAGCTCCATACCTGGGAATATGTAGTGCGCCTGAGGTGTTGTTTTCGAGGTTTTTTTGTGCCTAGTAATAAGAAAGAAACCAGTCATCGGAGAAGAGAGGAAGACTCCAGTTGCACCGACTGTTGTGGTCGAACGATGGCCTCTCTTGATTGCATTCCATAATACCCAACCAAATGGAGCCTAGGTTATCAGCTAACTTCCGTTACCACTCTGAGAGTGCTTGCTTCTGTTTTTCTAGCAAGAACGAGTATCTTATTTCTCTTTAAGAAGTTCCCCAGCAGCACTCTTAACAGACAAGACATAAATTCACTTTCACAAGTGGAAATTATTATTGTCGTATTACTTTATTTAAACATGGAAAATAAATAAAGGGTAAAATTTTCAGGTGTAATAACCTCATCACTATCTGATTACAAAGGAAGCGAGAGAATATAAAATATAAATGAAAATGAAAAAAGCTCCCAGTTTTACATTGTCATTTCAAAATGTAAATCAGAATCTCCAACATGGAAAAATAATGTCATCAAACTATAGAAAAGCTACCTGAATCTCTACAAGAAAACTTCGAGATCCATCCATAGTAACAGCAACAGCCAAACCCGCTAAACATCTTAGCCTTAATACTCCTCACTTAAAAATATCTCACTGGGATTTAAAACTGTTTGCAATCCTAATTATGACATTTCAAATACTCCAAGCTGGCAGCACAGAAACAAAATTAATGTAAGTTGTCCAAACAATAATTTTCTACCTTCACAAAAATGGAAAAGAATATGTCATTTTTTTCCATTTTTAAAGAGTGCAGGTCTTGAAAGTTGAAACTGACAAATAACTTCTAAGTCCAACAAGCAGAAATACAGAACAATTTCTATTATTTAAAATCTAAATGAGAAAGACAAAAAGTTATTTATAGGAAGGGTACTGAAAATGTATAACAACACATAAGTCTTAAGTCTCATAAACAAGTTTGCTTCATAGTAATGACTTCCAATCATCACTAACCTCACCCAAGGTAGATTAATGAAAAAAAAAATATTAGACATAAATAAGTTAGAGAAAAGAGAATCTATGAAAAGATAGTCTAAAAATCAAGATAAAATTAACAATGCTACAAAGTGCAAACAAAAAATGGAGAAGGTAATTAAAAATGATAACATAAAACATTGCAAGTGGAAAAGCTTTACATAGGTATACCCAAATTGTATCGGTAGAATAGTTAATATCTGATAGAACATCATAAGAAATACATACCTCATCAATGGATCCAAAACGATTCTTCACAGATCGAAGTAAACGATGAGATGAACACTTCTCCCCCTAATAAGGTATATAACATTTATCAAGGTCGACAATGGAAAGATACAATTTAGAATCTATTCACCTTACAAACTTTATTACAATATGTGCAAAAAACATATGATATAGAGGTGTGGTAAATGAAGAAGAAAAAAAAAGCTACCAATTATTTAAAGATATTATCAATTTTCTAGTAAAATATATGTAAAAAGGTATCAACTTCCAAATATAGAACAACATCTACAATATGCTCCAAAACATGAGGTCTAGCTATTTCTCCAGATTTTGTTACATGCCCAATCTTCTTGAAGGTGTTTGGATTCAAGCTTAGAGATGAGATGATTAGGTTCATGAACAGAGATGGAGCCATCTAGGTTCAAGCTCGCAGAACAGGCTTCGAGTTTCAAGAACAGAGATGAATGACGTTTGGGATCAGCTATTCGGACAGAACAAGATGAAGGGGAATGGGTTGGAAGCTCAAAGATGAAGGGTCTCAGCGTAAGGGAGAGAGGGAAGAGATTGAGAGAGATTAGGGATTCAAACGGTGAGAATGAGAGAATAGATAGAAAAGAGAAAACCCTTCTTCATTTTTTATTTTGCTTTTTTTTTTATTTGGTAAGTGAAATTTCATTTGGCGCTTATTAGTTTTCATTTGGCGCTATATCTTCAATGTCAGTGTATTTTTATTTGCATATATTAATAACACTTCTAAAATTATGTAATATTTTGCCGTAATATTTGGTAAAAAATGTTGTAGTGTTTGCCATCGTTTGGTCCTTTGAAACATAGCCCTTGGATCTTGCATTGACCAAATCGGATGGCTCAAATTGATCTATGTCGTTTACGTATAAGTAGGATAGATAATTTCAACAGTTCACCACCTTTTATTCAAAATCTTTCTTCATCTTCTCTCTTCTGCTTTTTCAAACCCTTCTTCTTTCTCAGAGAAAAAGCCAAAAACCATATGTTGTAAAAACTCTCTGAAACCCAGTTACTCAATTTCTCAGAAGTCTTCCAAGAACTCTCCCTTGCGAAATCTACTTCTTCTATCGATGAATACACTGTAAGTCTTATTGATTCGAAGAAAATTTTTCTTTACTGATTTCTGTGTTTTATTTACCATGCTCACCCATGCTTCACCGTAGTCGATATTAGGTTGTTTTCTCAATGTTTTTGGCACATAGGCTCCAACTTAGGTTTACTGAGAAGGTCTTAGAATATCTCTTAAAACTATGATACTCATAGAATTGGGTAATTTCTAGGTAAGTTTGGGTAGCTTATGGTGATTTTTAGGAAATACCCATTCGGGGTATAGAAGATGAAATATTAGGGTTCGAAACCAGATTACTTAGGGAACACGCTTCTTGGGTGGTTTTTTAAAAAATGCCCCCCAAGGACAGTAGTGACCAGATTTTCTAACACATGGATCCCTAAACGTCAAGGGTTTGTTGGGAAAATGAGGTGCGTAGCATAGGGTACCGCGTGGGATCACGCCACGGGCTAAGGCTAACTCAGCCCATGTATCAGAAATATCATTCTTCCCCGTACATCCGTGTCATAACCTTTACAAAATCTTAGGTCGCCTACTAAGTAACTCATCATTCTTTTTCCTTAGGTGATCTAATGGCAACTAAGAAGAATGCACCAAAGAAGAATGCATCTGGCTCGTCTACTCAACAAGCAAACAAGGGAAAAGAGATCACCTCCTAATCTCCTCTTCCTCACTTCTGCCCAGTGGTGGAGAGGGAGGTTGTGGTAGATCCCAATGCGTTCTTCGAGGCAGAGACAATCGCCTCCAAGATTACATCCCAAGGAAGGGTCAACAAATTTATGCTGAGCCATACTATAGAGGTCGAGTCCGGAGTCCTTATTTCCTGACCTTCATTCGAAGGGGAATGGAGCTGCGTGGCCTGGAGTGAGGAGCATTTAAAGGCGGGGGCCTTCCTTCCCCTAGATCAATACTTTGCTAACTTCCTGAACTACGTGAAGTTGGCACATTTTCAGCTCCCTCCAAATTTATACAGACTTCTGGCGGGGCTGAAATATCTCTTTTTGAAGCACGAGTGGGAGGTCCCCACTCCGGTAGATATTCTATACTTATTCTACCTTAAGGCCAGCCCAGAGTAAAAAGGGTGAGGTGACAGATTCTACTACCTCACCAAATTCTCGAACTCTGCTTTGGTCATCGAGCTCCCAAGCAACCCCAATGACTACAAGGATCAATTCTTTATGTTGAATGGGTTCCAAAACTATGAGCATCGATACTTCAACCGTCCTTGTAAGTCTTATTTCTTTTCTTTGCTTGGAAAGTCATTCTTTTTTTTTTTAGACATACTCCTTGTGCATATGTCAATTGAGTTTATTTTTTGTGCAGCCATATTCGCGAGGACAGGGAAGTCAGTGACCCTCGGGGGTCAGTATGAAACACTGTCTGGGCTCCCACCTAGTGAGAAGGACTATCACCAGCTCGTGAATGATGTCACGATGCTGGCGTGTAAGTTTATCAGTAAAGGCCAGACGTTGGCCTTGAGAAGGACCCAGACTACCCTTCCAGTAGTCCACGAGCTCCCGCCTTCCCAAGAAGGAGAATCCAAGGCCGCTGAAGGCGAGGAACAAGAGGAAGATGAAGTGCCTCTGGTGCGAAAGAGGCAGGCTCCGGAGGATGCTTAAGGTCCTGACCTAGAAAGAGCTGCATCGGGGGCAGCAGTCAGCCCCTCCGGCCAAGGTAACCCATACCCTTATAGGGAATTAGATAGGGTTGTCGCCGACTTTAGGCTAGTTAGATTTAACCCAAATTAGCTCGCCCACTGCCACCCTAAGAATCCAGAACGTAACATTACCCTGCTCCACTGCGTGGATCACTTAGTGTTGCGCCATGATATGAGCTACCCTAGGGGCACTATTGTTGTAGATAACACCTCAACCTTTAGGTCAGCCATTTTTGAAGAGTATGGGACCAATCGTAGGTCGTGGCCTTCTTTGCTCCAGGGCACCTTTACCTTTGGGTTTTGGCAAAATGTAGACGAGTCTAGCCCCAAGGTAGAACCTAAGCCCAAACCTCCTATAAACAAGGAAGTTTTATAATTACATTCTCCTTCTTCTCCAGTAATCCCAAGGCAAGAGGTCGTGATAATAGACTCCTCCCCCAGCCCGGAGGGTAGGACCTTTATTTATTTCCTTTGTGTAAGTTTCTGACTTTACTTGTGAATTCATTCCCTTTTTGTTCTTTTCAGTCGAAGGGATGGAACAACCTAGAGCTCCTAACCTCCGTACACATTTCCATGGCAGAAATTCTAGCTCGGGTCCCATCGTAAAGATGTCCCGCTTTACAAAGAAAACCCCTCATGTGGCAGGAAAGATCTCCAAATCCCCTACTAAGGGGAAAGGCGCAAGCTCAACAGCTCTGACATCTACCATGATGGAGAAAAGGATTTCTCATCCTCCACCTCCTCCTCAGTTCACGCCTGCTCAGGATGGGGTAATACAAGCTGATCCCCCAACTCCTCCTGTCCCAGCCTCAACTGTGTGCATCCCAGTTGATCCCCAGGATCTGGAGAAGATCCCCGATGCCTTTTGGGTAATCCTTTACGAGACAGCGAGGCACATGGTGGGGCACGCTTATAAAGCCAACCCGAGGGACCATAGGACGATAGAAGAGCGGAGCCCGGAGAACGTTTTGGAGTCAGCCTTGGGGATGACCCTCACAGTAATATATCATTCCTTAGTGAAATTTTTTTTATCTTCCCAAAGTATACATCTAACTTGCCTCTTTATTTTGCAGTCTGCCCTAGCTTAGCACCGCAGTATAGCCCGAGCTAGGGCTAGAAATGATGAACTCCAAGCTGAGCTCAGTACCGCCCTGACCACCACTCAAGAAGGCGAGCAAGCCGCCAAAGCTGCCTTTGCAGTTTCTCAAAAGAGTGAGTATGATGCCAAGTTCGCACTTGCATCGTCTCAAGAAAGTGAGAAGGCTGCAAAGATTGACTTGGTTGCTCTCCAGGTCGAGGTTGCTGAGGCCAAAACAAAATAGCTAGAGGCTGAGGCTGCAGTTAAAGAAGAGAAGGCGGCTGCGCTGTCCTCCATGGAAGACATGTTGTACCATTGTTGGGATTTTAACCAGGATGGCAACTTTTCTTTCATGGCTCCCGAGCTGTGGGATCCATACCTTGAAAAATTCAAGGCCCGGATCTTATAAGATCCGTCAGAAATAGGGGACACTTCTACAGCGGGTGAGCAGGAGATCAGGAGGTCACGTCCTCAGAACGTCCTGGAGGGGCTTAATGAAGTCTTCATTGTTTTGCTCTTTCTTTCCTTTTTTTTTTTAAATGTTTGTAAACAATTTCCCTTGGGCTTAGTTCGAGATTTTTCTCCTCGAGACAACTTGAATTTCAATTCATATATCTAACTTTTAATCTATTTGTCTTTTCCTTGATTATCTCTTATGTTTATTCTTTCTTAGACTCGCACATTCAAGATTTTAGGAATCGATTTTTAGATTGGGATAGATATTTTGAATTTGGTTAAATTTAATGTGTTGATTTATATCATACCTTGGACCCAGTTATATCCAGGATTTTAAATATTTTTAAACTTAGTTCATGTTAGGTTTATCGACATCTCGAGCTTCAAAAAAAGCCACCAAATACTCAATTTTGCTAACTTCTAAGTTTTGGACCTGGTTGTATCCAGGGTTTGAAGTGATTTGAATTTAGTTCATGCTAGGTTTATTGACACCTCGAGCTCTTAAAAAGTCATTGGATAATCAATTTTCCAAGCTTCTAAGTTTCTGACCTGGTTGTATCCAGGATAGCTTTATACCTGGTTGTATCGAGGATTTTAAGTAATTTAAAAATTTAAACTCAATCGATAACCTTGTTCTGATACACCTCGGGTTATATGCCCCCCAAGTAGCCAGAATGAAAAACTTTCTTGGTTGCTTTTACACGAGCTAATTTATACAGAAAAATTATTTAAAAACATGCTAATAAGAAAAATTACATGATAATCCCCTGTTATTTAATTAAATGGCTTTTATAACTAAGCCTTACATAGAAGGTTGGTAATACTATTGGTAACACTTCTTTAAGTGCATGGCATTCTAGGTCTGTGGGACTGTTTCTCCACTAAGCCGAGCTAACTTGAAAGTTCCCTCTTGCAAAACTTCCACAATCTGATAAGGTCCTTCCCAGTTCGGGCCTAAAGCCCCGTCCTTAGGATCCTTGTTTGCCAAAAAGACCCTTTGAAGAACTAGGTCGCCAAGTCCAAAACTATGTCTTTTGACCTTAGAATTAAAATAACGTGTGATTTTCTGCTGGTAATGTGCGAGCCGTAACTGTGAGTCCTCTCGCTTTTCATCAATCAGGTCGAGAGACGCGTTAAGTAACTCATCATTCCGCTCTTGGCCGAATGTCCTTAGTTTGTGCATGGCTACCTTTGCTTCGACGGGAAGGACGACCTCACTTCCGATGGTCAAGGAGAAAGGAGTTTGTCCAGTGGAGGTCTTGTGGGAAGTTTGTTATGCCCAAAGTACTTGCGGGAGCTGCTTGGGCCAGACTCCTTTGGCCTCATCAAACCTTCTCTAAAGGCTCGCCTTTAGGTTCCTATTCACGACCTTGACCTATCCATTGGCCTGTGGATATATTACAGAAGAAAAACTTTTAATAACGTCGTGCTTTTCACAGAACTCAGTGAAAAGATCACTGTTGAACTGAGTTCCATTATTTGACACAATCTTTTTAGGAAGCCCAAATTGGCATACAATGTTTTTCACTATGAAGTCCAGGACTCTCCTTGAAGTGATGGTTGCCAAAGGCTCAGCCTCTACTCACTTCATGAAATAATCAATTGCCCCCACTGCGTAACGAACTCCTCCCTTTCCCATAGGTAAGGATCCTATTAATTCAATTCCCCATACTGCAAATGGCCATGGGGATGAGATCATCGTTATCTCAACTGGAGCAGCTCGTGTGACTGTGGCGAAGCGCTGGCATTTGTCGCATTTATCAACATGGGAGATGGAATCTTTTGTTAAAGTGGGCCAAAAATAACCCTGCCTTAATAATTTTAAGGCTAGGTTTTTCCCCCCAGCATGATCTCCACAAAAGCCTTCATGCACCTCTTGCAGAATGGTTTTAGCCTCCTCAGGCAGAACAAACCGTAGAAGAGGTAGTGAATGACCATGTCGGTATAATGTTCCATCCACTATCACATACCTCGGAGCTTGATAGAGTATTTTTCTCACGTCCTTTCTTTCCTCAGGTAGCCTTCCTGATGTAAGATATTCCACTATGGGGGTCATCTAGGTCGGCCTTGTGTCAATCATCTCGACCTCTACCAATTTTTTTGCCACGCTGGGACTCTCCAAGAATTCCACTGGTAGTACATTCAAAGTCTCAGCTTCCTTGGCGGTGGCAAGCCTTGCCAAAGCATCAGCATTAGAGTTCTGCTCACGAGGGATCTGTTCAATAGTATTGTATTCAAATTCTGATAGCTCTCCCTTCACCTTAGCTAGATAAGCCACCATCTTGGTACCACACGCTTGATATTCCCCCAATACATGATTGACCACGAGCTGGGAATCACTATAACACTGGACGACCCTTGCTTTCAACACCTTTGGCACTCTAAGTTCGGCTAACAAAGCCTCATATTCGGCTTCATTATTGGATGCTTCGATCTGAATCTCAGAGTTGTATGGAATCGATACACCTCCGGTGAGATTAATATGATCCAAGCTCCGGACCCATTCTCGTTAGATGAACCGTCCACGAATATTTTCGACAACTCCAGCATCGGTTCCTTCTAAAGCTCCTCTTGAAATCCAGTACATTCAGCCACAAAATCAGCAAGGGCCTGGCTTTTGAACGAGGTACGTGGTACGTACAGTATCTCGAACAGGCTGAGTTCAACCACCCATTTTAAAAGACGTCTCGACGTTTCAGGTTTTTGCAATACCTGCCTTAGAGGTTGGTTGATCATGACATGGATTGAATGGGACTGGAAGTATGGTCTAAGCTTCTTGGAAGCTAATATCAAGCAGAATGCTATCTTTTCTATCAGTGGATACCGTGATTCAACATCGAGAAGTCTTTTGCTGATATAGTACAACAGTTTTTGAGCATAATCTTCTTCCCGAACTAACACGGCGCTGACTGCATTTTTTGTCACGGCCAAATAAAGGAACAGGGGCTCTCTAGATGCAGGCTTAGACAATACAAGGGGCTCGGCTAAATGCATCTTTAGGTCAAGGAATGCCTGCTTGCATTCCTCAGTCCATTCAAATTTCTTGTTTCCTCTGCGCAAGTTGTAGAATGGAAAACACTTGTCAGTGGACTTTGAAATAAATAGGTTTAGCACTGCCACCTTTCCACTTAGGCTCTGAACTTCTTTACGCGAGCTAGGTGAAGGCATATCCAATGATGACCTGATTTTATTTGGGTTCGCCTTTATCCCCCTTGTATTGACTATGAGCTAGGCGAAGGCATATCTGGGTTCGCCTCGAGCTAGGCGAAGGCATATCCTTGGAGTCATAAAGCTAGTATGCTCCTGATCTGCAGGATTCATCGTGATCTGGTTATATCCAAAGTACGCATCCATAAAGGACATGAGCTCGGGCCTCACCGTGGGGTCTACCAACTGATCTATTCTCGGAAATGGGAAGCAATCCTTAGGACAAGCTTTATTCAGGTTGGAGAAATAGATGCAGGTCCGCCACTTTCCATTTGGCTTTAGGATTAGGACAGGATTCAAAACCCAGATCGGATATTTTACTTCACGAATGAACTCACACTTTAATAACTGAGCTACTTCTTCTTCCAATGCCTTAACTCGGACTGTTCCCAAACATCTCAGTTTTTTGGATTTCGCAGGAATGCTTTCATCCAAGTTTAGGGTGTGCATGATCACACTCGGGCTTATTCCCACCTTGTCTTCATGAGACCAAGCGAACACATCTAGATTCCCTTGTAAAAATTTAACCAGCTCCCTTTTCCAATCAACCCCAAGATTTTTCCCAATCTTATTGTCTCTTGAAGCGACTTTGGGATCTATATTTATCTCCTCGACCTCCTCAATAGCTTGGAGCTCTAACTTGTCCTCGCCCATTCATGGGTTGATATCATCACTTGGGGCGACATCTCTATCCTTTGTTTCTTGAGGTTCTTCTGTCCCAGAGGTAACTTCCACTTCCTGGGATTCCTCACCTACATCACTTATGGCCATTGCTTGCTGCCCAGGTTGTGATTTTCCCTTCATGGAAATTCTATAGCATTCCCTTGCAGCGAGCTGATTGCCTCCTACAGTGCATATCTCGGCAGATGAGGGGAATTTGATTGCTAAGTGGCAGATAGAGGTTATGGCTTCAAATGCCATCAATGTAGGTCAGCCCAAAATCGCATTGTATGCAACTAGACAATTGATGACCACAAACTCAAGAAGCTTGGAGACAGTTTGTGGACCTTCACCCAATGTTACAAATAATTCAATCATTCCGATAGCTGCCGACCCTTCACCAGAAAACCCATATTGAATCATGGAAGTTGCGTTCAGCTTGGTTACAGAAAATCGCATTTTCTCTAGGGTGGAGCTAAAGAATAGATTCACAGAACTTCCATTATCTACTAGTGTCCTCCTAACTCTCCGGTTGGTGAGTTGAACTGTTATGACCAAAGGATCGTTATGTGGGAACTAGACATGGTTGGCATCTTCCTCCATAAAAATGATTGGTTGTTTTTCCAATCACTACTGCTTTGATAATCGTTGCTCCGACACGAACTCTACTCCCTTATGGGATTTCAGTTCGTTGATATATCTCTTCTTGGCACCTTTGCTCGTGCCTGCCAGATGAGGTCCTCCCGAAATGGTGGCTATATCTCCTCCTGTTATCGGAGGGGGATTGTCCAGATTCACCTAAGCTCCGGCTTAATTCACTGGAGCTTTCGGAGCTGAATGAGTGTTTTGTCTAGTGGGCTAAATGGGAGTTGCTCGATTCTGGGCATAGTGAGCCAAAGGTCTTGCCCTGATGAGAGTCTCAATCTCATCCTTCAGGTGTCTACAATCATCAGTATTATGACCTATATCATTGTGGAATTGATAGAACTTCAAAGGATCTCTCTTCGCCCTTTGATTCTTAATGGTTCTGGCTTCTTCCATTGAAGGCGAGTAGAATTTGCCAAGAAGATGTGTTCTCTAGTATCCATGAGATCGGTATATGTTGTGTAGACCAGTTTAAATTTCTCCACGGAATTGTTTTTCTTTGTTCCGTTATGGTCACCCTCACCATTTGCCTTTCTCTTATTATTTCCCCCTTGGTTATTCTGGGCAATGGTTTGAGCCATAGGTTCCATATCCGTTACCACTCCAACGGGCTAGATAGGGAATTGGCTGGTTCCCGTGACAGAGGCTCGCGTCTCTTCTAGGTTACCCCACCTTTGAGCTCGGTTCAAGAAATCATCCACAACAATAACTCCTTTCCTCTGTAGCTCTTGCCACAGGTCGCTTCCATCAAGGATTCACCTAAGCTCCGGCTTGATTCACTGGAGCTTCCTGAGCTAACGGAGTGTTTTGTCCAGCGGGCTGACTGGGAGTTGGTCGATTATGGGCATATTGAGCCAAAGGTCCTACCCTGATGAGAGCCTCGATCTCACCCTTCAGGTGTCTGCAGTCATCAGTATTATGACCAATATCATTGTGGAATTGACAGAACCTCAAAGGATCTCTTTTTGCCCTTTGATTCTTTAACTATTCTGGCTTCTTCCATGGAAGGCGAGTAGAATTTTCCAAGAAGATGTGTTCTCTAGTATCCATGAGATCGGTATATGTTATGTAGACCGGTTTAAATTTCTCCACAAACTTGTTTTTCTTTGTTCCGTTCTGCTCGCCCTCACCATTTCCCTTTCTCTTATTATTTCCCTCTTTGTTATTCTGGGCAACGGTTTGAGCTGTAGCTGCTACATCCATTACCGCTCCAACAGGCTAGATAGGGTCTTGGCTGGTTCCTACGACGAAAGCTCACGCCTCTTCTAGGTTAACCCACCTTTGAGCTCGGTTCAAGAACTCATCCATAGTACTAACTCCTTTCCTCTGTAGCTCTTTCCACAGGTCGCCTCCAACAAGGATTCCTGTCCTCATTGCCATGAGCTTAGAACTCTCATTGGTGTCTCTAGCTCACGCAACAACATTGGCAAACCTACTTAGATATGCTTTAAATGATTCACTGGGTTGCTGCTTTACATTTTCTAGAGAGTCAGCCTTAAATCGAGCTACTTGAGAAGACCTGAATGCTCTCTTGAAATCAGCAGAAAAGCTCTTCCACGAGATGATTGAATGCCTCTTGTACTATTTGAACCACTGCCTAGCTGGCCCAATCAGATTCGAGGGGAATATTAGGCATCTTAGCTCAGGCCCGATGTTGTGGGACATCATCATGGTGTTGAACATCCCCAAGTGATTAGACAGATCTCCATCTTCGTCGAACTTTGACAAATGTGGCATTTTGAAACCCTATGGATATGCAGTCACCGCAATATTCGAGGCGAAAAGCTCAAGCTCATCCTTTGAATCACACTCATCTTTCTCTTTTTACGATAGGAGCCTCTTCATTAGCTCGTCCATCTGGGCTAGCTTTTTGAGGGTTTGGTCCCTGATTCCTTGGTTATTCTAGGGCTGTTCAACAGCTTCCGTCCTATCGTATGCGTTCGGCGGGTTGTTGTCCCTCCATATTCGGGCTTGGTTTTGTGGGAAATTCCCATTATCACGTACTTTGGAAGAACCTCCTCCTTGACGAGTGTGATTAACTCCTTCATTTTGAGCTGAATTTCTTCTCTGTGAGTTTAGGCGATCTCGCAGATCAGGCTGTGGATCGAATTGAGGACTCTGAGTCGAACTTAGGTGATTTCTTAGATCACCTTCAACCCTACCACTTCGATGGATTTCAGTCAAATAACTTCCATTAGCGAAGCTCACTGCCCACGGTAGAGGCTGAGGATAAGGATTATTGACACGTGACCATGGGACATAAGTAAGGGCAGACAGAGGAGGATTTCTCCTACAGTCCACATAAGCAGGAATGTCTCGTGCAGAACGAGGCAATGTTGGATGTCTTATGGGTGATGGGGGATACCTGAGTGGCGAGGCAATTCTTGTCCCATCAAGGCGAACTAATTTAGCCCGCGGTCGCTCTGCCCCACCATTTCTAGCTCTTTCCGACTGGGGATCTGATCGAGATGCAGGAGGGTTGGCTGGAATATGTTGTCTCAGTGAACCTGATTCGGCTCCTCCTCGTGGGTTGCCATGGGTATTCCCAGGCGCGTGCGACGGTGGTACCAAACTTGGGGTCATTGTTCTAACCGATCGACTGATCTGCCGATGACCCCTGGGAAGGCCACTATGTTGAGCATTTTGATAATCTCGTACTGTGGGCACAGAACTTGGAGGTGGAAGTTCTGATTGATCGACTTGGTATTGATCGTTTATTCCTGTGGGACTTATGAGATCCACTTTGCCTCTTTCCGACATTAACGTCAGTTGCAGGAAGGGGTAACCAAGCCAAAACCTCTGCGATTTGCCTATTTTCCTTAGCAAGATGGCTTCTTAACTACATGTGTTTCCAGTTCTTATGCAGTTAAGTAGTGTGGGTTTGGATTTGGCGGCAATGACGCCGAACTCCCAGTATCGCCGTGGCCCACCGGTTGCTTTCTCAGTCGTTGTTGAACTTCAGGGCCATGCTCATTTGAAACAGTGGTATGGTGGGCCCCCTACCCACCAGGTTGTTCCATCTCATTGTCGTGCATCGAGCGAGTGACCACCGTGACGAGATTTGATTAGGATTTTGATGAAAGCACTAATTTCAACTCTCAATGAAAGCACCAAACTGTTGACGCGGTTTTTTGCCAACAGTGAATTAATAAAATAACAAGGTCGAATTAGTGCTTGATGATAAACCGAAATAAGAAAATAACTCTCAAGAACACTGATCTTTTTATGTGGTTTAGTGGTTAAAATCCACCTAGTCCACGAGTTTATATTATTACTGCTTTTCTCCCTCTATTTTGATAGAGTGTCGGTATTACAGAATAATCGTCCCTTTTTCCTGTTCAATATTCTCAGTATTTATAGAGAAATTCCTTGGACAGGTTTGGGTAACTGCGTTAGTCAATCACGAATTTACATATTTATTACATGTGATATGAAATATTCCCATTTATACTAGGATATGATTTGATCATGAAATAAATAGTCTCCTAATATCTGGGACATTAAATGTAACGCCCTACTTCCTTAGAGTCGTTACCAAGTCAGTTTTTAAAAAAAAACTTTGTGCAATTAACTCGCTAACTGAGGTTTTTAAAACAAAAGTGTGACTAAGCAAAAGTTAAGGCTGTAATCTTTTGAAAATGCTTTACTTCATTGAAAACTTCAAGTATCTATTATTTGGGATCCCAAAATAAGGTTTGCAAAATGTTTTACAACTTAAAATAAGTTTACAGTTGATTGACTATCAAATTACAGGTTAATATAGCCATTTAGAAAATGCCCCCAACCAAAGCAGTCGGGCAGGCCAAACATGCACGCGCCGCTTCATGCTCTCCATACTCATGGCTAATTGACTATATATCTTTGCCCTTACCTGCAACACAGAGCACTCGTGAGCCGAAGCCCAACAAGAAAACTCAAACAACACATATCATATGCATATTATATAATCAATCTATCAGATAATCCAAGTAGTCCATTAGACTAAACAAACACTCCACCTGCTAGGTGTTACTCTCGGCCCCGCTGCCGTTCGCGGCTCCCTTGCCGTTCTCGGCTCATTTGCTGTTCTTGGCACCTTTGCCATTCTCGGCTCATTTTTCGATCTCGACCCCTTTGCTGCTCTCGGCTCATTTGCCGTTCTCGGCTCCTTTGCCGTTCTCGCTACTATAATCACATATAGTATAATTCAAATAACATTCAAACATATAACAATTCAATCAAAACTATACCATAATCATGTAATACAATTTAGGGTCGTGCCTTGCATTAACACTATGGGTCCATGCCCTGTCCTACGGGTGCTACAGTTTTCTTACCTGTATCTCGAGCTTCATAGTGCACCAAAGTCACGAGCACGGTCTTCTAGCATGAGCCTCTCTGAAACCCTAGTCACAACACATATAAAAAACTCTTTAATACTAACCAATTCCAAAACCACTTTCCGGGACCAATCCCGTACTCTCGGGACCTCCAAATTCCTAAAACAATGCATCGGAAACATCCCCCGAGCCCCCCCGGAACAAATGCCCAAAATTGCAAAATTTCCCATCCTGAAAATAGCCTAGCGCCGCGGCGCTACCCGTGAGGGCCGCGGCGCCCAGAGAAGTCAGAAAGTTCCCCTGACTGGAAACAGCCTCGCGCCGCGGCGCCCAAGAACAGGGCCGCGGCGCTCCTTCGCGAACCCAGAAATCTGGGTTTTTCCTCTGCATTTCCCCGAGCCAATACCCCTCCAAATCATCCCAAACAAATACTTAAACCCCAAGATCAATTTAAAACCTCACATGAACCACCTAACAACCCATAAACACTAGCATCAAGATCAAACACACAATCACACCCAACAATCCACCCTTTGATTTCTAATTTCAGCAAACTCAACACAAGACTTGAAAACTTAACTCATGCCTCAATTTCTCAAACCAAAACAGAAACAAGCCTTAAGTTTACATAGAATCCTTACCTCAAGTGGAGAATCCACCCTTTAAGCTTCTTTGATTCTTCTCCTAACTCCCACTTCAGCCCCTTCTACTCTTCTTCTTCTTCTTGCCCTAACTTTTCTTCTCTCTATTTTTTTTAACAAAACCATAATATGACTAAGACTAAACCGTGTACCCCAATATCCCAGCTGAAATTTGTCTAAACCCCCTGCCAAATGACCATTTTACCCCTCCTAATAATCCTTTCCTAACTAAACCTTCAAGGGCACTCTAGTCCTTTCACTTTTATTTCAATTCTACCATTTTCCATGTAAACTTGTTATTCACAGCAGTTACAAATGGTTACCAAGGTTACTCAATCACCAATAACTATAACCACTAGTTCTCAACTCAACTCACAAAATCCCCCAAAATACCCCTAGGCTCCTCCTCAGCCGGGTATAAAAATCCCGTTGTGACCTTTTAAGTTAACTAGCTCTCTAGGACCGTCTCGGCACGTACATCAAAATAATAACACCACACTCACGTGGTACAAATCACATAATACAATTATCACATATATGCCCTCAGTGGGCTAAAATTACCAATTTACCCTTATCATACAAACGGGGTCCACATGCATATTTATTTCACCTAAACATGAATACTAACCACATATTCATTAAATTCACATAAATTAATGCACTACAACAATTATTGCCCTCCAGGCACACTAATCAAGGCTCCAATCCTTACTAGTAAATTTAGGTCGTTACATTAAATATCACAGGTTGGCCATAAACGATCGTATAAGGTATCCGGGTCTTCGAGGATCCGCAGACATGCCATATCTCCAAATTACCATGAGTTGGATACCGTACTGTGGAGGCCATGCCTTATAAATATTATAAGCTCGCTGATAAACGAGTTTTAGACTTGTTTATGTATGGGTATTTCAGGTAAAGTATTAGGTGTTTGTTTTGTTTTGTTTTGTTCTATTTTACGCTTGTTTTTGTACGTTTTCAGGTGTCGAAGGGCTTAGGTGACTTAGGTGTGGAACATGGTGGGAAAATCGACAAAATGACAAAAATTGGTGGAAAATGGTGTTTCGAAGCACTTTCTGCAACTGGAGGAAGGTTGTCTTGCGGCCGCAATTCTAGAAGAGTTTTGGAATTTCTAGGGCAATCCTGCGACCGCAGGATATGTCTACAAATGAGAAAAACACAGATTTTTAATTAAGGGTGTTTTGGTCATTTCATGTTTAAAAAAAGCAAATTAGGTTTAAATCACGATTAAGGAGAGAAAAGGAGGCACTTTTGTAGATCTAGACTGGGAGAAGAGTCATAGGAGTGCTTTGGATGAAGATTGGATCTATCATTTAGATTTTTTTTTCTTCTCTTTTTACTTTTAGTTTATGTTAATTTCATGTTTATGGATTTCTTAGTGATAAACATGAACTAAATTCTATTTAGGGTTTTTGATTGAATCTCTTGAAGCTTTATTATGAATAAATGCAAGTTTTCTATTTCTTCTTCATCTAAGATATATTCAATTTGTGTTTATTGTTTATGTGATTGATTGTGCACCTTTTACATGCTATTTATGAATTCGAATCAAAATCTGAGAAGTGACATTTGGATATGTTACGATTGAATAGACATAGATTTCAATTTAGAACGAGAGTATCAAATTGGTGTATGTGATTTAGGACTATGTTCATTGCTTCTTATTGTTTAAATTTCTCATATAAATATATAGAATTTGCAATAGGTCGTGTAGTGTCCCAAATTTGCTAATAAGATTTAGGGCCTAGATTAGCGTGCCTAGAGGGAAATAAGTGAATTAATATGTTAATGTATGAATTTAATGAATATGTGATTAGAAAAGCATGTTTAGGTGAATTAAATATGCATGTGGGCCCCGTTTGGTTATTAGGGGAATGTTTGCAATTTTAGCCTGTTGAGGGCATGAATGTAATATTTGTGATATATTTGAGATATATTTGTGTTGCACGATCCGAGACGGTCCTAGGGAGCCAAATAGCTAGAAAGTCAAAACGGGGTCAAATACTCGGATCAAGAGGGGCTTGGGGGTATTTTGGGGATATTATAATGTGTTCGGGAATTATTGAGTAGCGTGTAGTATTTAGTAATGCTTGGGTTATGTTTGTATTAAACAGAGATTTATAGGAACACTCAGGGATTTAATGGGATTTGGTAAATGACTAAATTGTCCTTGGGATTATTTAAGGGTAAAGGATAGATTTAAGGGGCGAATAGGGAATTTGGCTTTAAGGATAACTAGAATTGGCAGAGGTAAAATGCTTCACATTTTTTTCACCTAGGCTTGTGCTGGAATCATCATTGGAGGTCTAGAGAAAAACCAGAAGCAAGAAAAGAAGAGGAGGAAGAGTCGATCTTCTTTCGAGGCTAGATGCTTGGAACTTAGAAGAGTAATTGAGGGATTTAATCAAGCTCAAGGTAGGCTTTTAAACTTGATGAATAGGTTGAGATTCTGCTGGTTTGATTTTGAGAACTTAGGCATGCATGAGTTGATTTTCAAGAATGGATTGAATGTTTGATGGGTGTAGAAATTGGTTTATGAGCTTGTTAGGATGTTTAGGCCATATGGTTATGAGTTCTAGACTTAATTCTAGTATTGCCTGAAGTCTGGGATGTGAGAAATGGGATTACACTCTGGGAAAATTTGAAAGAAAGGTTAGTTTTCTGGGTTTGTAGGTCGAGTCACGGCCCTTGATGGAGCATGCCGCAGTCCGTGTGTGGGAGAGGCATAGGAAGGCCACAACTCTTGAGGCACAACGCGGCCTGTGTCTCCTTCCAGGGAGGTGTTTTTCCTCTGTTTTGAGGCATGTCGTAGCCCTTAAGGGGTTGGGCTGCGGCTTTGGTTCAAAGTGTTGGCAGTTTGGGGCGTTTTTGGCTTAGGAACCCAATTATTAAGGCTCATGTTGGATTTTATCACCCGGATTGATAAAATCCAAGGTTCTGAGAACTAGAGTTGTGACCCAAAGTTATTTAATCAATTAGAACTTGATGGATGGATGTTGTTGATACGTTGTGACTAGGTTTTCAGTGAGGCTTGGATTAGGGACTGTGCTCGGGAGATCGGTGCTTGGAAAGCTCGGGACACAGGTAAGAAAACTGTTCTAACCATAGAGCAGGGCGAGGCCCTATAGCTTGTGTTGCAGGGCACAACCCTATATGATTATGTTACAGGGAACGACCCCATTGATTATGTTTATATGTATTTAAGTATTTATTTAATTATGCTATGTGTTCATATTTGTGAATGAATGGCAAGAGCCGAGAACGGCGAAGGCCGAGAACGGCGAGCGCCGGAAACGGCGAAGGCCGAGAACGGCAAGGCTGAGTACAGCATAAGGCTGGGAGCAGCGTTAAGCACGCGGAGTGTGAGTTGCCAGGGTGAGACCTTATAGGATACCTGGGATATCCTTACATTGTAGGTCGCGAACCCAGGGCCTGGTAAAGCGCCTGGGACGGCATGGCCGTATGTGTTTAGCCTGTTGGCGGTTTGTCTATATGATAATTGATAAATATGCATATGTTATTTCCTTGTGTGGGTTTTCTTGCTAGGCTTTGGCTCATGGGTGCTCTATGGTGTAGTTATGGGCAAGGGGAAAGTCGACCAACCATGAGTATGGAGAGTGTGAGGCGACACGTACATGGTTGGCCTGCCTGGCTTCCACGGGCAGGGGTATTTTTGGGGGATGCTTGTATTAAACCTAATTTTGTCGTTTAAGCGACTTTGATTATATTTTTGAGATGTAAATATTTATAAAACAGTATTTTTTGGATCCCTAAATGTTAAATGCTTCATAATTTTCAATGAATGGAAATATTTTCAAATTACATGACTTATATTACCGTTTAGATACACATTTAACCTAAAACCTCAATTAGCGGGTGATTAGCACATTTTAAACTCACTTAGTAACGACTCTAAGGAGGTGGGGTGTTACAAATTTGTATCACAGTGAGCCAAGGTTTATGGTTTCTGGAGATTGACCGAACATGTACGCTCACTGTCAGTGACAAGCTTGACTCAGGGTTGGTTGGTGATGACTGATTTATATGCTTGAATATATGTTTAAATGATCTATTTGCCCGCTATTTTATATAGAGCATCATGAATGAGTTAACATATGCATGATGCTAAGGCATGGCCCGTTGAGTGATACATGTTATTTGTATGTTATGAGTGATACATTGAGACTCCGCGGTAGTAGGGCCGAGGATGACAACCAGGGTCAGGACCCTCCACCTGCCCCACAGAATTGGCAACAAATGTTTGCTGAAATGGAAGTGAGACTGCAACGAACTGAGGAAGAACTTCGACAGTTGAGGCAGCAGGCCCTTCCTCAGGCTACTGGGTTGTCAATTCAGCAGGCTGTGGCGCCAGTGTCGGTTCAGCCTGTTATGGAGAACAGGGTGCAACCTTTGTATTAGAGGTTCAGGAAGAAACAGCCTCCCACCTTCGAGGGTGGATCAAACCCACTATGGGCAGAGCAGTGGATAAATATGGTTTCCTCCATTCTGGATTTTATGAAGGTGGAAGGGAACGAGAGGGTAGTTTGTGCCAACTACATGTTCAGAGAAGACGCCCGCATCTGGTGGGATATAGTGACTCATAGGAGGAATGTGGCAATTATTACTTGGGAAGAGTTTAGAAACATCTTCAATGAGAAATACTATAGTGTTGTAGTCCGAGCTGCGAAGGTTGACGAGTTCATCAACCTGACTCAGAATCGGCTGCCGTTTACAATGTACGCCTTTTGATTTGATTGGTTGGCGAAGTTTGCACCAGATTTAGTGCCGACTGATGCGGCAAGAAGGGATAGATTTGTACGGGGGTTGAATGTTATGATCGCCCGTGATGTGGAGATTACTTTGGATCCAGATGCTACTACATACGCCCAGGTGGTGGACAAGGCCCTTACGGCTGAAGGGGTTGAGGATCAGATATGGAGAGAGAGCGGTTAGGCGCGATGCCAGGAGGATGGTGCCTCCTTTTACTGTATCCAGTCAGGGTAGTGGCCCCATTGAGCAGAAGAGAAGGGCCCTAGATTCTTTTGTTCCTCCAAGATTAGATAGGAGGGCATGGGGTGCTTTTGGTGTCCGTGAGGGTGGGGGTGACAACTGGAGGAGTTTTCTAGTGTGTCCTCAGTGCAAGCGATGACATCTGCTTTATCTATGGAAGTGCCAATCATCTAAAGAAGGACTGCCTATAAGCTAGGAAAGAGGAGCCGAAGCAGGGTGACAGCCTCGCTCCTGCCAGGGTAATTACTTTAACTAAGACTGAGGCAGAGGCTAGCGCCTCAGTTGTGACAGGTCAGATTTCTAGTGCTGGATCTTTTTATATTGCATTGATTGATTCGGGAGCTATCCATTCATTTGTGTCTGCTAGAGTGATAGATCAGCTGTGTAGACCTAGTGGTGTGTATGCTAGGGGTTTTCAGACTCTGTTGCCAACGGGTGAACTGGTAGTCTCTAGGAGATGGATTAGAGCATTGCCAGTAGATATAGAGGGTAGGGAGTTTTCTGTTGATCTGATTGAGTTGGAGATTGATGACTTCGATATGATTCAAGGGATGGATTGGCTATCGAAGTATGGGGCGACGATTGACTACAAGCGCAGGATGGTGACTTTTGAACCAGAAGGAGAGGTACCCTTTGTGTTTGTGGGGACAATTAGTGGACCGCGGGTACCTACGATTGCAGCATTGAAGGCTAGAGACCTGATACAGGAGGGTTGCATAGGATTCCTAGTGAACGTTGTGAATACCTCTAGGGTTGTGATAGTTGGACCGAGTGAGACCAGATTAGTGTGTGAGTTTCCAGACTTATTTCCAGCAGACTTGCCAGGGTTACCACCGCAGCGTGAGATTGAGTTCGTTATAGAGTTGGTGCTAGGGGCGGAGCCAGTATCTAGGAAACCTTACAGAATGGCTACGACAAAGTTGAAGGAGTTGCAGATTCAGTTGCAGGAGTTATTGGATTTGGGGTTCATCAGACTGAGTTTCTCGCCATTGGGTTCTCTAGTGTTATTTGTCAAGAAGAAGGATGGATCTCTTAGGATGTGTATTAACTACAGGGAGCTTAATAAATTAACAATTAAGAACAAGTATCCACTACCTAGGATCGATGATCTATTTGACCAGCTACAGGGAAAGACAGTGTTTTCGAAGATTGATCTCTGGTCAGGTTACCATCAGTTAAGGATGAAAGAAGAGGACATACCAAAGACCGCTTTCCGCGCAAGATATGGACACTATGAATGCCTGGTTATGGCCTTTGGATTAACCAATGCCCCAGTAGCTCTTATGGACATGATGAATAGGGTTTTCAAGGACTACTTGGACAAGTTTGTGATTGTGTTCATCGACGACATTCTGGTGTACTCTCAGTCAGAGACAAAGCATGAGCAGTGTAACGACCCCAAATTCGGTATTAAGGCTTAGGGCCTGAGATAGCGTGCCTGGAGGGCATAATGGAATTCTGTGTGGGTCTTAGTGGGTTTTATGCATGATTATGATTTAGTGCACGTTTATGATTATGTGATTAATTGTGGTGCATGATTATGAGAATTAATATGCATGTAGACCTGATTGAGCATATTTGTAATTTGGCCATGTTGGGCATGTTTATGTTGATACCTGTGATCTATGACTCGAGACGATCCTAGAACGAGCGGGTTAGCGGAAAGTCAAAGCGGGAACCTGTACCAGGCTTGGGTTAAGCCTGGGGAGTTAATCGAGAATTTGGGAATGTATTTGGTGATTTATTAGGCATTGGGTAGCGAACGGGAATAATTAGGAACACTTGAGGAATTAGTGGGAATTTGGGTATTATGATTAAAATGCCCTTTATGGACATAAAGGCTTAGAATTTGTAAGAAAGGGTATTTTGGTCATTAGGCTTGCAAGATATAAAATAAAGAAGGCCTTTATACTTAGTGGATTTAGTAGAGAAAATTATAAGCTGAAAGAAAGAAAGAAAGAAGAGAAAAGGAAGAGAGGGAAAGCTGAAGGGTTGGCTTGGAAGATTTGGTTTGTGGTTCTCCCACCCTTCTTCTTTGATTTTCTTGAAGTGAAGCTCAGTGGTAAGCTAGGTTTGTGGATTTGCAAGGGATTAGCAAGATCAAATCTGAGATTGAGGTAAGTTCTTGAGGTTTTCGGTTTTAGGGTTTTGCTGGTTTTGAACTGTGTTTTTGAGCTAAATGGATGGGGTTTTTGGGGAAAACAGGTCAAGGTTGTGAAGGTGCAAGTCAAGGAGGTCTAGGGTTCAGTTCAAGGTCGAAATTCCACCCACGGTATGATTTCTAAGACCCTATCCTTGTTGTTTGATTGATTTTTCTGGTTTTGGGGTTCATTGGGTTAGATTTTGAGTTGTGGGTTGCTTGAGCTTGGGATTGAGTTCTTGGGGTGCTTGGGATGAGTGTGTGGTGTATATATGTTTGTTTTTGGGCTTGGGAAAGAGTTGGACAAGTTTGGGTTCGAAATGGGGGAAGAAAATCGCAAGATGCGATTTTTGGTTTTTCTGTGCTGCAACTAGCGCTACAGCGCTAGGCAGGGGGCGCTGTAGCGCTAGCCCCTGTCTGGTGTGGCTGGTTCTGCTTGTAGCGCTACAGCGCTACCTTTTGAGCGCTGTAGCACTGCACTGTTCACAGAGGGGATTTTTGGGCTTTTGTGAAGGGATTTTGACCTAGGGTTCGGGGCTCGATTCCGCCACTTTGTTTTGGGGATCTAGGACTTCCCGGGGGCTTGGGATTAGTCCCGAGACTAGGTTTTGGACTTGAGGATTGGTGATGACTTTGACTTGTGGATTTTGCTTAGGTAAGCGCTAGGGCTCGGGTAGGATCGTGCTCAAGGAGTCCGGTTGATCAAGGCTACTGAATCTAAAGGTAAGAAAACCGTAACACCCGAGTTTAGGGCATGGCCCCACTGTGTGATTGTTGGGCACGGCCCTAGTTTTTATTGTGTGCAAATGTGTAATCTTAGATAAACTATTGTATGTTTGAATGGTTATTTCATAATGTATGATATGTGTGATTGTAATTGAATGAACGGCAAGGCCGAGAGCGGCAAGGGCCGGGTACGGCAGTGGGGCCGGAAGCAACGCTCAGCACATGGGATGCTAAAGCGAGGGTGGGACCCAAGGGATACATGAGTTATCCTACGGTAATGACCGAGACCCCAAGCTTTGGTAAGGCCTCTGGGGCGGCATGGCCGTGCTTGTTTAAATTGATGATTTTCTTATTTATCAGTGAATTATGCCAGCGATATTATTTGTATATGTTATGTGTTATTTGGGTTTTCTTGCTGGGCTTCGGCTCACGGGTGCTCCGTGTGGCAGGTAAAAGCAAGGAGTCAGTCAACCGGCCATGAGTATGGAGAGCGTGGGAGCGGCGCGTACATGTTCGGCCTGCCCGACTGCTTTGGTTGGGGGCATTTTGTATATGGCTGTATTAAATCATTCTTTTGATAACTGATCAAGTGTGAACCGATTTTTGAGTTGTAAATATTTTGTAAACCTTATTTTGGGATCCCAGATGCTTTATATTTAACGTTTTAATGAAATTAAACATTTTCAAAGAGTACAGCCTTAAATTCTGATTTATCCACACTTTTGGTTTTAGAAACCACTTAGAGTCAGTCAAAAGCACGATTTCTAATTTAAACTCACTAAGTAACGGCTCTAAGGTAGTAGGGCGTTACAACTTGGTATCAGAGCGAGCCAAGGTTTATTGGTTCTGGAGATTGACCGAACATGTACGCACGCTGCCATTGAAAAGCTCGACTCAGGGTGGTTTGGTATGGTCGATTGATATATTCTTGAATATGTGATTGAATGCTTTGTATGCCTGCTTGAATTATTAGGAGCATGATGATTGTAATAACATATGCATGATGCTAGGGCAAGGCCCGTTGTATGCTGTATGTTAATTATATGTCATTTTGGTCGATTGAACATGGTTGTTGTTGAGATTGAGAGGTGGAAATTTGACCTTGTCATCATGCCTAATGAGCGGTGTCACTGATTGCAGGCATTTAGTGCAATGCCTCGCCAATCATCGAGACTCCGCGGCATTCAGGCCGAGGATGATAACCAGGGGCAGGACCCTCCACCTGCTCCTCAAAACTGGCAGCAGATCTTAGCAGAGATGGAGGCTAGGTTGAAGAAAACAGAGGATGAGCTTAGTCAGTACAGGCAACCAGCTCCTCCATCGGCCCCTGTGATACCACCGCCTAGTGTGGTACCGGCTCCGGTTCAACCTGTGACTGGGAACAGGTTGGAACCTCTATATGAAAGATTCAGAAAACAGCAGCCTCCTACCTTTGAGGGGGGAGCAGACCCACTGCAGGCTGAGCAGTGGATGAGTACAATGTCAGTAATCCTGGACTTCATGAGGGTTGAAGGAAGGGATAGGGTTGATTGTGCCAGTTATATGCTTAGACATGATGCACGAATATGGTGGGAGGTAGTAGGGCAGCGAAGGGATACTGCTACTATGACTTGGGAAGAGTTCAAGGGCATTTTTAACGAGAAATACTACAGCGTAGCCGTCCGAGCTGCGAAGGCGGATGAGTTCAACAACCTGACTCAGTGCAGGTTATCCGTCACCGAGTACGCCCTGGTATTCGACAGATTGGCGAAGTTTGCGCCAGAGCTAGTGCCGACTGATGCGGCCAGAAGGGATAGATTTATACGGGGATTAAATGTAATGATCGTCCGTGACGTGAGTATCACAATGACTCCAGAGTCTACCTATGCACAAGTGGTAGACAAGGCCCTCACTGCTGAGAGGGCTGAGGATCAGATCTGGAAGGAGGGCGCTGCTAGGCGTGATACCAGGAGAGTAGTGCCTTCTTCTTCTGGGCCTAGTCGGGGTAGCGGCCCCAGTGAGCAGAAGAGGAGAGTACCCGACTCATTTGCTCCTTATGGTTCTGACCGGAGGGTTCGCGGTTCTGTGGGTGGCCGCCAGAGCGGAAATGACAGCTGGAGAAGCCTTCCGATGTGTCCTCGATGCAGGCGACGCCATCAGGGCGAGTGCCGGATCAGGGCATGCTTTGTTTGTGGGAGCACCAGTCACTTGAAGAAAGATTGCCCGCAGGCTAAGAAGGAGGAGCCTAGGCAGGGGGACAGCCTCACACCTGCTAGGGTTTTCACCTTGACTCAGACTGAGGCTGAGGCCAGTCCTTCAGTGGTCACAGGTCAGATTTTTAGCGCTGGATCCTTGTTTACTGCATTGATTGATTCTGGTGCTACGCACTCATTTGTTTCTGTTAGGGTGATTGATCAGCTGTGTAGACCTAGTATTTTGTATGCTAGGGGTTTTCAGACTATATTGCCTACAGGAGAGCTGGTAGTCTCTAGGAGGTGGGTTAGAGCCTTACCAGTAGTGGTAGACGGTAGAGAATTGTTTGTTGAACTGATTGAACTAGATATGGACGATTTTGATATAATACTAGGGATGGATTGGTTGACGCGGTATGGAGCAACAATTGATTGTAGGCGACGAATGGTGACCTTCGAACCGGAGGGCGAGGCACCCTTTGTGTTCGTGGGAACGGTGGATGGACCGCGGGTACCTGTGATCTCGACACTAAAGGCTAGAGACCTGATGCAAGAGGGTTACATAGGATTCCTAGCAAGTATAGTGGATTCCTCTAAGGTGGCAGCAGTGGGACCGAATGAAACCAGAGTCGTCTGCGAGTTTTCAGACTTGTTTCCAGCAGATCTACCGGGGTTGCCGCCACAGCGGGAGATTGAGTTCGTCATAGAGTTGGCTCCGGGAGCAGAGCCAGTTTCCAAGGCACCTTACAGAATGGCCCCAGCAGAATTAAAGGAATTGAAGATTCAACTGCAGGAACTACTTGATTTGGGGTTTGTCAGACCGAGTTTCTCGCCATGGGGTGCTCCAGTTTTATTTGTTAAGAAAAAGGATGGATCGCTCAGGATGTGCATCGATTACCGAGAGTTGAATAAGTTGACCATCAAGAACAAATATCCATTGCCTAGGATCGACGATTTATTTGATCAGCTTCAAGGGAGTACAGTGTTTTCGAAGATTGATCTCCGATCAGGCTACTATCAGTTGAGGATCAGAGATGAGGACATACCAAAGACTGCATTTCGGACACGGTATGGGCATTATGAATTTCTGGTTATGTCCTTTGGATTAACCAATGCCCCAGCGGCATTTATGGATTTGATGAACAGAATTTTCAAGGATTACTTGGATAAGTTCGTGATTGTGTTTATTGATGATATCCTAGTATACTCCCAGTCAGAGTCAGAACATGAGCATCATCTGCGCCTGGTGTTGCATCGGTTAAGAGAGCATAAGTTATATGCTAAGTTTAGCAAATGCGAGTTCTGGTTATCGCAAGTTTCATTTCTAGGCCACATTATCAGTAAGGATGGGTTACTAGTCGACCCAAGCAAGACGGAAGCAGTAAGAGATTGGCCTAGACCCAGCAATGTTCCTGAAGTTAGAAGTTTCCTTGGGCTAGCAGGTTACTACCGGCGGTTTGTAGAGGGGTTCTCCAGAATTGCTACTCCGTTGACAGAATTGACAAGGAAGAAGACCAAGTTTGTGTGGACAGATCGATGCGAGAATAGCTTCAAAGATCTGAAGCGGCGGTTGATTACTGCACCAGTGCTGAGCCTGCCAACAGATAATGAGTAGTTTGTGGTCTACTGTGACGCTTCCAGACAGGGTCTGGGATGCGTGTTGATGCAGGCTGGGAAAGTGATAGCGTACGCATCAAGGCAATTAAAGGAGTACGAGCAGAGGTATCCCACGCATGACCTGGAATTAGCTGCAGTGGTATTCGCACTTAAGATTTGGAGACACTATCTGTATGGAGAGAGGTGCGAGATATACACTGATCACAAGAGTCTAAAGTATTTCTTTACCCAGAAGGACTTGAACATGCGCCAGAGACGGTGGCTAGAGCTGGTAAAGGATTACGATTGTGATATCCTATACCATCCTGGGAAGGCTAATGTGGTGGCTGATGCATTGAGCCGGAGGGGCCCAGGACAGTTGTATAGTTCGAGGCAGATATCTGACAGACTAGCAGGAGAGATGACCAGAGCGGGTATAGAGCTAGTGGTTGGTAGGTTAGCCAACATTACTCTTCAGTCCACGCTCCTCGAGAGGATTAAGGAAGCACAGGGAAAGGACCCTCAGTTAGTTGAACGTAGAGAGAATGTCCTATCGGGAGCAGCTAAGGACTTCTCTATTTCTGAGATGGGTTTGTTGAAGTACAAAGGACGGATTTGTGTTCCGATTGATCCAGACATTCGGCGAGAGATTCTGGACGAGTCTCATACCACTCCTTACTCCTTACACCCAGGTTCTACGAAGATGTACCATGACCTGAAGGTTCTGTATTGGTGGTCAGGCATGAAGAGGGAGGTGGTGGATTATGTGGCTAGATGCCTAACCTGTCAGCAGATTAAGGCAGAACACCAGAGGCCAGCAGGATTATTACAGCCTCTTGGGATTCCCGAGTGGAAATGGGAAGATATTGCCATGGACTTTGTGGTAGGATTGCCAAAGACCGTGGGTCAGCATGACTCGGTATGGGTGATTGTGGACAGGTATACGAAGTCCGCCCACTTCTTACCTGTGAAGACGACTTATACTGTGGAGCAGTATGCAGAGCTTTATGTTAAGGAGATTGTTCGACTTCATGGGGCTCCGAGGTCGATAGTATCCGACAGAGACCCCACTTTCACTTCCAAGTTTTGGAAGAGCCTGCAGAAGGCTATGGGCACGCAGCTTCGGTTTAGTACCGCTTATCATCCTCAGACGGATGGGCAGTCTGAGAGGACAATTCAGATACTGGAGGACATGTTACGGGCTTGTGTGTTGGATTTCGAGGGATCTTGGAGTAGGTATCTCCCTCTGATTGAGTTCTCGTACAACAATAGTTATCAGGCGACTATCGGGGTGGCTCCGTATGAGATGCTGTATGGAAGAAAGTGCAGATCGCCGATTCACTGGGATGAGGCAGGTGAGAGAAGGTATTTAGGTCCTGAGATGGTTCAGAGGACCAATGAGGCACTTGAAAAGATTAGAGCTCGTATGCTCGCCTCCCAGAGTCGCCAGAAGAGTTATTCAGATCTGAAACGCAGGAACGTGGAATTTCAGGTTGGTGACCATGTATTCCTCAGGGTTTCACCCCTGAGAGGAGTAAAACGATTTGGCGTTCGGGGCAAGCTGAGTCCCAGGTTCGTTGGTCCATTCGAAGTTCTAGAGCGAGTTGGGGAGGTGGCTTACAGGTTAGCAATGCCTCCAGCTCTATCAGGGGTTCATGACGTGTTTCACGTATCCATGCTTCGGAAGTATGTTTCGAACACTACTCATGTGTTGAGCTATGAGAACTTGGAGTTGGATCGGGATTTATCGTACGAAGAAAAGCCTGTTCAGATCCTTGATAGGAAGGACAAGGTCTTGAGGAGCAAGACAATCGCCTTGGTTAAAGTATTGTGGAGGAATAGCAAGGTCGAAGAGGCGACATGGGAACTGGAATCGGATATGCGGGAGCGGTATCCCGAGTTGTTCAGGTAAATTTCGAGGACGAAATTTTCATGAGGAGGGGATAGTTGTAACGACCCCAAATTCGGTATTAAGGCTTAGGGCCTGAGATAGCGTGCCTGGAGGGCATAATGGAATTCTGTGTGGGTCTTAGTGGGTTTTATGCATGATTATGATTTAGTGCACGTTTATGATTATGTGATTAATTGTGGTGCATGATTATGAGAATTAATATGCATGTAGACCTGATTGAGCATATTTGTAATTTGGCCATGTTGGGCATGTTTATGTTGATACCTGTGATCTATGACTCGAGACGATCCTAGAACGAGCGGGTTAGCGGAAAGTCAAAGCGGGAACCTGTACCAGGCTTGGGTTAAGCCTGGGGAGTTAATCGAGAATTTGGGAATGTATTTGGTGATTTATTAGGCATTGGGTAGCGAACGGGAATAATTAGGAACACTTGAGGAATTAGTGGGAATTTGGGTATTATGACTAAAATGCCCTTTATGGACATAAAGGCTTAGAATTTGTAAGAAAGGGTATTTTGGTCATTAGGCTTGCAAGAGATAAAATAAAGAAGGCCTTTATACTTAGTGGATTTAGTAGAGAAAATTATAAGCTGAAAGAAAGAAAGAAAGAAGAGAAAAGGAAGAGAGGGAAAGCTGAAGGGTTGGCTTGGAAGATTTGGTTTGTGGTTCTCCCACCCTTCTTCTTTGATTTTCTTGAAGTGAAGCTCAGTGGTAAGCTAGGTTTGTGGATTTGCAAGGGATTAGCAAGATCAAATCTGAGATTGAGGTAAGTTCTTGAGGTTTTCGGTTTTAGGGTTTTGCTGGTTTTGAACTGTGTTTTTGAGCTAAATGGATGGGGTTTTTGGGGAAAACAGGTCAAGGTTGTGAAGGTGCAAGTCAAGGAGGTCTAGGGTTCAGTTCAAGGTCGAAATTCCACCCACGGTATGATTTCTAAGACCCTATCCTTGTTGTTTGATTGATTTTTCTGGTTTTGGGGTTCATTGGGTTAGATTTTGAGTTGTGGGTTGCTTGAGCTTGGGATTGAGTTCTTGGGGTGCTTGGGATGAGTGTGTGGTGTATATATGTTTGTTTTTGGGCTTGGGAAAGAGTTGGACAAGTTTGGGTTCGAAATGGGGGAAGAAAATCGCAAGATGCGATTTTTGGTTTTTCTGTGCTGCAACTAGCGCTACAGCGCTAGGCAGGGGGCGCTGTAGCGCTAGCCCCTGTCTGGTGTGGCTGGTTCTGCTTGTAGCGCTACAGCGCTACCTTTTGAGCGCTGTAGCGCTGCACTGTTCACAGAGGGGATTTTTGGGCTTTTGTGAAGGGATTTTGACCTAGGGTTCGGGGCTCGATTCCGCCACTTTGTTTTGGGGATCTAGGACTTCCCGGGGGCTTGGGATTAGTCCCGAGACTAGGTTTTGGACTTGAGGATTGGTGATGAATTTGACTTGTGGATTTTGCTTAGGTAAGCGCTAGGGCTCGGGTAGGATCGTGCTCAAGGAGTCCGGTTGATCAAGGCTACTGAATCTAAAGGTAAGAAAACCGTAACACCCGAGTTTAGGGCATGGCCCCACTGTGTGATTGTTGGGCACGGCCCTAGTTTGTATTGTGTGCAAATGTGTAATCTTAGATAAACTATTGTATGTTTGAATGGTTATTTCATAATGTATGATATGTGTGATTGTAATTGAATGAACGGCAAGGCCGAGAGCGGCAAGGGTCGGGTACGGCAGTGGGGCCGGAAGCAACGCTCAGCACATGGGATTCTAAAGCGAGGGTGGGACCCAAGGGATACATGAGTTATCCTACGGTAATGACCGAGACCCCAAGCTTTGGTAAGGCCTCTGGGGCGGCATGGCCGTGCTTGTTTAAATTGATGATTTTCTTATTTATCAGTGAATTATGCCAGCGATATTATTTGTATATGTTATGTGTTATTTGGGTTTTCTTGCTGGGCTTCGGCTCACGGGTGCTCCGTGTGGCAGGTAAAAGCAAGGAGTCAGTCAACCGGCCATGAGTATGGAGAGCGTGGGAGCGGCGCGTACATGTTCGGCCTGCCCGACTGCTTTGGTTGGGGGCATTTTGTATATGGCTGTATTAAATCATTCTTTTGATAACTGATCAAGTGTGAACCGATTTTTGAGTTGTAAATATTTTGTAAACCTTATTTTGGGATCCCAGATGCTTTATATTTAACGTTTTAATGAAGTTAAACATTTTCAAAGAGTACAGCCTTAAATTCTGATTTATCCACACTTTTGGTTTTAGAAACCACTTAGAGTCAGTCAAAAGCACGATTTCTAATTTAAACTCACTAAGTAACGGCTCTAAGGTAGTAGGGCGTTACAAGCAGCATCTACATTTCGTATTGCAGCGATTGAGAGAGCATAGCCTATATGCTAAGTTCCGCAAGTGCGAGTTTTGGCTACCGCAAGTCACATTTCTGGGTCATATTGTTAGTAAGGATGTGATTCTAGTTGACCCAAGTAATATTGAGGTGGTGAGAAATTGGCCTAGACCGAGCAGTGTTCCTGAAGTTAGGAGTTTTCTGGGGTTGGCAGGGTATTATCGGCAGTTTGTTGAAGGGTTCTCCAGGATAGCTACACCGTTGACTAAATTGACAAAGAAGAAGACAAAGTATGTGTAGACAGACAGGTGTGAGAACAGTTTCAAGGAACTGAAGCGGCGACTGATCACCGCTCCAGTATTGAGCCTGTCAGCAGACAATGAAAAGTTTGTGGTCTACTGTGATTCTTCCAGACAGGGTTTAGGGTGTGTACTGATGCAAGCTGGAAAGGTGATAGCCTATGCATCGAGACAGTTAAAGGAATATGAACAGAGATATCCCAAGCATGATCTGGAGTTGGCAGCGGTGATATTTGCACTTAAGGTTTGGAGGCATTATCTGTATGGTGATAAGTGCGAGATATACACCGACCATAAGAGCTTGAAGTACTTCTTTACTCAGAAGGATCTGAATATGCGCCAGAGACAGTGGCTGGAATTGGTAAAGGATTGCGATTGTGATATGCTATACCATCATGGGAAGGCTAAAGTAGTGGCTGATGCATTGAGCCGGAAGGTCCCAGGACAGTTGTTCAATTCGAGATAGATATCTAATAAGCTAGCTGAGGAGATGACTAGAGCAGATATAGAGTTGGCGGTTAGCCAACATCACTCCTCAGTCTGCACTCCTTGAGAGGATCAAGGAGGTGCAGGGGAAGGATTCCCAATTGAGAGGGCACAGAGAGAACGTCTTAGTTGGAGTGGCTAAGGACTTTTCCACCTCGGAGATGGGATTACTGAAGTACAAGGGTCGGATATATGTTCCAATGGATTCTGATATCCAGTGGGAGATTTTGGATGAATCTCATACTGCTCCCTATTCTTTACATCCATGTACGACGAAGATGTACCAAGATTTGAGAGCCTTGTATTGGTGGTCGGGAATGAAGAGAGATGTGGTGGATTATGTCGCCAAGTGCTTAACTTATCTGCAGGTAAAGGCTGAACATCAGAGGCCAGCAGGGATATTGCAGCCTCTAGGGATTCCAGAGTGGAAATGGGAAGATATCACCATGGACTTCGTGGTTGGTTTGCCGAAGACCGTTGGGCAGCATGATTTGATGTGGGTAATTGTGGATAGGTATACCAAGTCCGCCCACTTTTTACCTGTCAGGACGACTTATACTGTGGAGCAGTATGTCGAGTTATATATGAAGGAAATTGTTCGACTTCATGGGGCTCCGAGGTCGATAGTATCCGACAGGGACCCCACCTTCACCTCCAAGTTTTGGGAGAGTCTGCAGAAGGCTTTGGGCACACAGTTACGGTTTAGTACCGCTTATCATCCTCAGATAGATGGATAGTCTGAGAGGACGATTCAAATACTAGAAGACATGTTACGAGCTTGTGTGCTAGATTTGGGGGGATCTTGGAGTAAGTATCTCCCTTTGATTGAGTTCTCGTACAACAACATTTATCAGGCGACTATCAGAGTGGCTCCGTATGAGATGTTGTATGGGAGGAAGTGTAGATCACCTATCCATTGGGATGAGACAGGTGAGAGGAGATATTTGGGTCCTAAGATCGTTCAATGGACCAATGAGGCGATTGAAAAGATTAGAGCTCGAATGCTCGCCTCCCAGTGTCGCAAGAAGAGTTACTCGGACTTGAGACGCAGAAGTGTAGAGTTTCAAGTCTGTGATCATGTATTCCTTAGGGTTTCAGCTTAGAGGGGAGTGAAACGGTTTGGTGTTCGGGGCAAGCTGAGCCCTAGGTTTGTTGGCCCCTTTGAGATTCTGGAACGAGTTGGTGAGGTAGCTTATAGATTGGCGATGCCTCTAGCTCTATCAGGAGTTCATGACGTCTTTCACGTGTCCATTCTCTGGAAGTATGTATCAGATTCGACACATGTATTGAGCTATGAAATCTTGGAGCTAGACCAGGATTTATCATATGAGGAGAAGCCGGTTCAAATCCTCGATTAGAAAGATAATGTTTTGTGGAGCAAGACCATCGCCTTGGTAAAAATGTTGTGGAGGAACAACAAGATTGAAGAGGCGACATGGGAACTTAAATCATATATGCGAGAGAGGTATCCCAAGTTGTTCTGTAAGGAGGGGATAGTTGTAGCGTCCCAAATTTACTAATAAGGTTTAGGGCCTAGATTAGCGTGCCTGGAGGGAAATAAGTGAATTAATATGTTAATGTATGAATTTAATTATTATGTGATTAGAAAAGCATGTTTAGGAGAATTAAATATGCATGTGGACCCCGTTTGGTTATTGGGGGCATGTTTGCAATTTTAGCCCGTTAAGGGCATGAATGTAATATTTGTGATATATTTGAGATATATCTGCGTTGCACGATCCGAGACGGTCCTAGGGAGTCGATTAGCTAGAAAGTTCAAATGGGGTCCAATACCCGACTCAAGAGGGGCTTAGGGGTATTTTGGGGATATTATAATGTGTTCGGGAATTATTGAGTAGTGGGTAGTAATTTAGTAATGCTTGGGTTATGTTGGGATTAAACAGAGATTTATAGGAACACTCAGGGATTTAACGGGATTTGGTAAATGACTAAATTGTCCTTGGGATTATTTAAGGGTAAAGGATAGATTTAAGGGGCAAATAGGGAATTTGGCTTTAAGGATAACTAGAATTGGCAAAGGTAAAATGCTTCACGTTTTCTTCACCTAGGGTTATGATGCAATAATCTTTGAAGGTCTAGAGAAAATCCAGAAGCAAGAAAAGATGAGGAGGAAGAGTTGATCTTCTTTGGAGCCTAGAAACTTGGAACTTAGAGGTGTAATTCAGGGATTTAATCAAGCTCAAGGTAAGCTTTTAAACTTGAAGAACGGATTGAGATTCTGCTGGTTTGATTGTTAGAACTTAGGCATGCATGACTTGATTTTCAAGAATGGATTGGATGTTTGATGGGTGTAGAAATTGGTTTATGATATTGTTAAGATGTTTAGGCCATATGGTTATGAATTCTAGACTTAATTCTAGTATTGGCTGAAGTCTGGGATGTGAGAAATGGGATTAAACTCGGGGAAAATTTGAAAGAAAGGTTAGTTTTCTGGGTTTGCAGGTCGATTCGCAGCCCTTGATGGAGCATGCCGCTGCCTGGGTGTGGGAGAGAATCCAACCCCTATCAACTCCCAAGGTCTCCATATTTATACGAGAAGGCACTTAGGAGTTGGTAAGAAGGTCATCCCGTGACCTTCTTACCTATCATGTCAACTGTGTGGCATTCATGATTAATTCCTAAACCTGACACATAAGTGTGGTCAAATCAATAGGTAAGGAGATAATGGGCCGCACGGCCCAACCCAGTCGTGAGTGTCTGAATACGCACTTCCTGCTGCGTGTCCGAGAAGTCAGGGATATATCCAACCCGTGATGTCTGATATATGCACGTTTACCTTGCGTGGTTGACTTTATAGAAGGTCACAGCCTCGAACTCTAGTTCTTGCCACGAGCTGGATGCCTACCTCGACCTGCGGCCTTCAGGGTCCAGATTCGGTCCTTAGGCAATCTTGGCGAACTCTTAGGTTACCCAGAGCTAAGGAGCTAGGACCTTACGATGGCAGCTCCGGTCCTGGAGATGTCTGCCTGGTAATCATGATCAGGCCGTACCTCAGCTTGCTAATCAGCCCGTGGGAAAATTAGGGCGTACATCTGCCCCCTAAGCCCCTGCTCGTGGTACACGACGTCGTGTAAGGCCACAGTAGGGGATTTTAGGCTTCCCCATGAACTCTTCACATTCCACCTTTTACGCAGGCGCCTAATACGTGGAGCATCGCAGTTGGGGACGGTACATCTTCCGAGAACCGCATTTAATGGCCTAGCCTATACCCAGCCGTCGTTTCGTATATTGAGTGGAGAGTCTTGGATCCCACATCAGGGCAATCCAACGGCCCTCTTCACGCGCCCCTTCACGCATATAAAAAGGGGTGGCCAACCTACGCATGGGCCACCCTTTCATTCGAAATTTCTCAGAAATCCTCTTCTTCTTCTCTCTTCATCTCAGAAGAAAAAACCCTTTTCTTTCCGTCGGTCACCCTCAGCGTTCAAGAAGCTCAGGCGTAAGGATTCCTTCGAAGCTTTGGAAACAAATACTTCGATGAAGGCCCAACCTAGGCGACTGCTACACCCACCTTCCAGCCAAACACTCTGTAAGTCTCCTGACTGTGCACGTTTTGAAAATATTTTTCACTGTAGCTTAGGTAAATATTTACTGTAGCCGCATGCAAGGGTTTACTGGATTTTGTGGGTAATAAGGGTGAAAGCTTTTTAGGTTAGGGTATATTTTTTTTCTTTTTGTAGTAGGAAATCGCTTAGGAATATGGTTTACAGGGTGCCTTTTCTGGGGAAAATTTATGTGCAGGATTTTTGGTATTGTGGGTGCAAAACCGAGTAGGTTAGGGGACACGCTTCACAGGCAGTTTTGCCTTTCATGCCTATTGGAACTTTCCCTCCAAGGCAAAATTTTAACCTGACCCTCCTGACACACGAATTCCGAGTAATCGGGGATCTGTTAGGAGCACAGGCGCGTGTTCATAGAACCGCGTGGTCTCACTCTCCACGGGCTGGGATTACCTCAGCTCGTGCAAAAAACATTTGATTTTTCCTCATGCCCAGATCGCCTTTTCTAAAATCTTTTCTTTTGTTCGCTAGGCGACCAGATGGCACCGAAGAAGAATGCTCTAAAGAAGACCGCGGGCAGCTCGGCCTCCCAGCAAGACAAAGGAAAAGCGGCGATGCCCGAATCTCCAATCCCCAACTTTGGGCCTGCGGTGGAGCAGGAGCTCGAGGTGGCTCCTGACGCGTTCTTTGAGGCGGAGAGGATCGTCTCAAAGATTACCGACCAGGCGAAGGTCAACAAAATTTTCCTCTCCCACAACATCGGGCTGGGGAGAGCATCAGTGATTGCCCGACCTCCCGCAGAGGGCGAGCGGAGCTGAACGCCGCTTGACGAGGCCTTCGTGGCCTGGAGCGATGAGCACTTCAAGGCGGGGGCCTTCCTCCCGCTCGATCAGTATTTTGCTGACTTCCTCAATTATGTGAAGTTGGCCCCCTTCCAGCTCCCCCCTAACTCTTATCGGCTGTTGGCGGGGTTAAGATATTTATTCTTGAAACAGGAGTGGGAGGTCCCCACTCCTGCAGACATCTTGTACTTTTTCTGCCTCAAGGCCAGCCCGGATCAGTGAGGTCAAGGCGACGAGTTTTATTACTTAACCTGATTCCCCAACACGGCTGTGGTCATCGAGTTGCCCAGCCACCCCAACGATTTTAAAGATCAATTCTTTATGTCGACGTGGTTCAGAAACTGCGAGCTCCACTACTTCAATCGTCCTCGTAAGTGCTTTTCATCCTTAGCTCGTAAGTTAAGTATCGTTTAGCTCCTCCTGTATCCCTTTCTGACTTAGATTAATCATGCAGCTATCTTCTCGAGGACAGAGAAATCTGTGACCCTCGGGGCCCAGTACGAGAGACTGGCGGGCTTGCCCCCCAGCGAGAAGGATTGTTGCGTGCTCGTAAAAGACGAGACGATGGTGGCCTGCAAGCTGATTTTCCCAAATCAGACTTTAAACCTAAGGGGGCACCGGGGGCTTCCCCCAACCCGCGACACCAGACCTATCATCGTGGAGGAGGTCGCGGGGGACGAAGATGAGGAGGACATGGACGACGAAGTTCCCCTCGTGAGGAACAGGAGGCAGGCGTTGGAGGTCGCCTAGAGGACAGACGAGGAGAGGATCCGGTCCGGAGCAGCCGCGGGTCCTTCTGGCCAAGGTAACCCTTATATGTTTAGGAATTTAGATAGGGCCATTTCCGACCCCCGGCTAGCTAGGTTCAATCCCAGACAGATCGTCCAACGTCACCGAAGGGATCCGGACCTGGATACAACCCTGCTCCACTGTGTCGACCAGCTCGTGCTACATTACCAAGATAGTCGACCTAGGGGTACCGTAGTCGTAGATAACACCCTAGCCTTTAGTTCGATCCTATTTGAGGAGTATGGGACCAATCTTCAGTCATGGCCATCACTCCGGAGGGGTGCCGTAGCTCCGGGGCTTAGGCAATATGAAGAGGAATCTAGCCCGGAACCAGAGTCGGATCCAGAACTTGTGCCAGCTCGGGAGATAATCGACCTAGATTCTCCCGCGGGAGCTCTGGAACCGATGGTCGTAACCATAGGTTCTTCTAGCTCGGGGGGTAGGATCCCTTTTAGTATACATATACTTGATTTTCTCCTTTTTCCCCTTTTGTTTTTGTTTCTGTAAGACTGCTAACTTTGGTGTTAACCAATTCTTTGTTTTGACAGAAGAGATGTCTCAGCCCGAAGAGAGTCTGCGAGGGGCGTTCTCCGGGGGGAAACCTTCAGCCGGGGCCTCTGGGCTAAAAATGAAGAAGCTCCAGACGTTGAAAAAAGCTGCCGGAACCCCAACTAAGTCTCCTGCAAAGGAGAAGGAGCAGCCCCCCACCGCTCAGGTCCCGGGAACTAATCCTCCTGCTGCTGGGGGAAGTAACATGCCCCCACCCCCTCCGCGAGCTCCGACCACCGCCCGAGACGCAGGAACGAAGCTCGAGGCTTCGGCGATTGTACCCTCCGAGGTACGCATCCCAGTCAACCCTCAGGACCTGGAAAAGATTCCAGAGGACTTCCGGGGAACAGTGTATGAGTCAGCGAACTACGCCGTCAGCCACATATACAAGTTCAACGAGAAGGAGCTCCGGGCCTTCGAAACTAGGAGCCCGGTGGGCGTGCTGGAGTCTTCACTGGGCATGGCCCTGACGGTAAGCTCATCTTATCCTTTAGTGGTTTTTTATTATTTCACTTTGCCCTGTTTTTTCTCTCTTTTTTCTAAAGCAATTGCCTCTCCACTTTCACAGAGCGTCGTTGCCCTTCATCGGAGCATCAACAAGACCAAAACTCAGCTCGAGGAGATGAGGAACGAGCACCAGACGGCCGTGGCCACCCACCAGGCTTCTCTGCAGGTGGCTAAGGATGCCTTGGCGGCATCGCAGGCCAAGCTGGAAGAGACTCGCCCGAAGCTTCAAGAGCTCGAGACCGCCCTCGCCAATGTGCGGGCAGACCTAGATGCCGCGAAGGCAGAGGCCAAGGCTGAGCTGGCGACCGAGCGGGAAACTTCAGAGGCCGCCATGGAAGACATGTTCTATCATTGCTGGGCCTATAACCAGGATGCCGACTTCTCCTTCCTGGCAGCGAACATCTGGGAGCGCTTGCTGGTGAAGTTCCAAGCTCGCCTCGATAAAGAAATTCCCTCCGAGGCCGGGGAAGGCTCCGGCGCAGCTGAGCAGGGCAAGACGGCGACCTCCAAGGGGCCACCTGGTGGAGCTTAGGGCCTTCCTCTCTCGTGCCCTTTTTCCAATATATATTTTTTTATTTTTTGTGTAACCTTTGCATGAGGTGCTTCCACCTCGAGACAATTTAGCCCAATTTTACTGTTAATTGATTTACTTCCCTTTGCCTCTACGCATTTTAGTTACAATTTTGAAAAACTTAGTTCACGTTAATCTTTATCTATATCTCGCGCTCTTTAAGAAAAACAACGATTAATAGATTTAAATTAACTTCTAAGTTTTATGACCTGGTTATATCCAGGAACTTAATTTGAAAACTTAGTTCGTGTCAATTATTATCAATATCTCGAGCTCTTTAAGAAGAACAGCGATCAATAGATATGAATCAACTTCTAAGTTTTATGACCTGGTTATATCCAAGAACTTAATTTGAAAACTTAGTTCATGTCAATTTTTATCAATATTTCGAGCTCTTTAAGAAGAACAACGATCAATCGATATGAATCAACCTCTAAGTTTTGTGACTTGGTTATATCCAGGAACTTAATTTGAAAACTTAGTTTGTGTCAATTTTTATCAATATCTCGAGCGCTTTAAGAAGAACAACGATCAATCGATATGAATCAACCTCTAAGTTTTGTGACCTGGTTAAATCCAGGATAGGACTTAGTTCGTGTTAGTCCTTACCAATATCTCGGTTTGAATCAACTTCCAAGTCATTAAGGCAACCTGGTTATATCCAGGTACCATATGCCCCCCAAGTAACTGGGAAAGGGTCTGTCGTGGTTACTTCAGATTACACTCGAAAAACATGTACAAACATAAAAAAAAAGTTGATTCTCATTGCGTAATACATGAAAAATGGCCTTTCAGGCCTTACAAGTGAATCATTGATAATATTTCTTTAAATGGATGGCATTCCAAGTCCGTGGGACTGCCCCTCCATCAAGCCGAGCTAACTTATAAGTTCCCTCCTTAATGACCTCGATAACTTGATATGGTCCTTCCCAGTTTGGTCCCAAGACTCCATCTTTGGGGTCCTTACTAGCCAAGAAAACTCTCCTGAGGACCAGGTCGCCAACGCTAAAGGCGCGATTTTTGACTTTTGAGTTGAAATAACGAGTGATTTTTTGTTGATAATGTGCGAGCTGGAGCTGCGAATCTTCTCGTCTTTCATCAATCAAGTCTAGGGAAGTGTAAAGTAGCTCGTGGTTGCGATCCTGGTCGTATGACTGGACCCTATACGAAAGTACCTTAATCTCCACGGGGAGGACTGCTTCACTCCCGAAGGTCAAGGAAAAAGGAGTATGACCCGTAGGAGTCCGATGCGAGGTCCGGTATGCCCAAAGAACCTGTGGGAGTTGTTCTGGCCAGACCCCCTTCACTTCATCTAGTCTCTTCTTTAGGCTCTCCTTGAGAGTCTTGTTGACAGCCTCGACCTGGCCGTTCGACTGAGAATAGGCCACGGAGGAGAAACTTTTCACAATTCCGTACCTTTCACAAAATTTGGTAAACAGGTTGCTGTCGAACTGAGTCCCATTGTCGGAGAAAATCTTCTTGGGCAGCCCGAATCGGCAGATAATGTTCTTAACCACGAAGTCAAGAACTTTTTTGGAAGTTATCGTTGCCAGAGGTTCTGCTTCAGCCCACTTCGTAAAGTATTCGGTGGCCACCACGGTGTAACGGACCCCACCTTTTCCAGTAGGTAGGGCGCCAACCAAGTCGATCCCCCAGACTGCAAACGGCCATGGGGAAGAGATCATCTTCAGCTCGACTGGGGGAGCTCCGGCAATGGTGGTGAACCGCTGGCACTTGTCGCACTTCCTCACGTATGAGATTGAGTCTTTAGATAGAGTTGGCCAGTAATAACCTTGCCTCAGGACCTTCAAGGCCAAGCTTTGCCCCCCAGTGTGATCTCCGCAAAAACCCTCATGCACTTCCTGCAGGATGGCCTTTGCTTCGCCTAGCAGAACACGTCGTAGGAGAGGTAGGGAGTGCCCATGTCGGTATAACACCCCATCTACCACAGTGTATCGAGGAGCTTGATACAAAACTCGTCGCGCATCATTACGCCCTTCTGGTAGCTTTCCCTCGACGAGATACTCAAGGATGGGAGTCATCCAGGTTGTCCTGGCGTCAATCATCTCGACCTGCGCCCTGGCTTCCTCGATACTTGGTTTCTCCAAGAATTCTACTGGCACTAGCCCTAAGGTCTCCGTCTCCCCAGAGGTGGTGAGCTTGGCAAGAGCGTCTGTGTTAGTGTTCTACTCCCGAGGTATCTGCTCGATCGAGCCCCGCTCGAATGCGGACAGCTCAACCTTTACCCTTGCTAGATAGGCAGCCATTTTGGGCCCTCGTGCTTGGTATTCACCCAGAACCTGGTTTACCACGAGCTGGGAGTCACTGAAGCACTGAACGGAGCTCGCCTTTATCTCCTGAGCTATCCTTAGCCCGGCTAGCAAAGTTTCGTATTCGACCTCGTTGTTGGAGGCCTTGAACCCGAACCTCAGAGCCGAGTGGAATCTATGTCCTTCAGGGGATATCAAAATGATCCCAGCTCCAGAGCCATTTTCGTTAGACGAACCATCCACGAATATCCTCCACGATGCCTGGGCCGAGGAGACCTGGGGTGAGGCTTTTGCAGGATCCTCCTGGAATCCTGTGCACTCGGCTACAAAATCGGCCAGGGCCTGACTCTTTATAGCAGTTCGTGGAGTGTACAGAATCTCGAACTGGCTGAGCTCAATTGCCCACTTCAACAAACGTCCCGATGCTTTAGGTTTTTGCAAAACCTGCCTTAAAGGCTGATCGGTCATGACGTGTATCGAGTGGGACTGGAAATACGGCCTGAGTTTTCGCGAGGCCGTGATAAGGCAGAACGCCAATTTTTCCATCAACGGGTACCAGGATTCAGCTCCGAGAAGTCTCTTGCTTATGTAGTAGACTGGCTTTTGAATCCGGTCTTCTTCCCGGACCAATACGGCACTGGCAGCATCCTCCGTGACAGCCAGGTAGAGAAAAAGAGGCTCTCCTGCTTTTGGTTTGGATAGTACGGGTGGCTCCGCCAGATGTGCTTTCAGGTCGAGGAAAGCGCTTTCGCACTCCTCTGCCCACTCGAACTTCTTATTTCCTCGGAGCAGGTTGTAGAACAGCAAACACTCTTCCTGTCAGGCCTTGGACATCTTTTCGCGACTTGGGCGAGGGAAGCTCGAGCAGTGATCTGATCTTGTCGGGGTTTGCCTCGATTCCCCGGGTATTGATGATGAAACCCAGGAATTTTCCCGATGCGACTCCAAAAGTGCATTTCTGTGGGTTTAGCCTCATGCCATACTCCCGTAATATTTTGAAGCATTCCTCCAGGTCGGAAACATGGTTATCGGCAGTCTTTGACTTGACTAGCATGTCATCGACGTACAATTCCATGTTTTTTCTGATCTGGCCTGCGAACATTCTATTCACCAACCTTTGATACGTAGCTCCGGCGTTCTTCAGCCCGAAGGGCATGACCTTGTAACAATAAATGTTAGTTGGGGTCATGAAACTGGTGTGCTCCTGATCTGTCGGATTCATGGCGATCTGATTGTAGCCCGAGTACACGTCCATAAAGGACTTGAGCTCGTGCCCCGCCGTGGCATCCACCAACTGGTCAATCCTTGGCAGTGGAAAACAATCCTTGGGGCAGGCTTTATTCAGGTCGGAGAAGTCTATGCAGGTCCGCCACTTTCCATTGGGCTTCGGGACCAGCACGGGGTTGGCAACCCATATTGGAAACTTGGCTTCACGGATAAAGCCACATTTTTTGAGCTGGGCTACCTCTTCCTCCAAGGCTTCAGCCCGGGTTGTTCCTAGGCGTCTTTACTTCTGGGACTTTGCAGGAACGCTTTTATCTAGATGAAGTGTGTGCATGATGACGCTCGGGCTGATTCCCACCATGTCCTCGTGTGACCACGCAAACACATCCATGTTATCCGGCAAAAATCTGACCAGCTCTGACTTCCTCTCGCTACAGAGGTTTTTTCCGAGCTTGACCATCCGTGATGGATTCTGCAGATCAATGTTTACTTCCTCGAGCTCCTCAATAGCTTGGAGCTCGGATTTGTCCTCGCCTATTCGGGGGTCAATATCCTCACTTAAGACGATATTATCCCCTTCGGCGCTTTGAGGTTTTTCAATCTCAGGACCAACCAAGAGGTCTCGAGATTCCTCTTCACCACTTTGGATGGCCATTGCCAGTTGCACGGGTTTAGATTTTCCCTTCATGGAAATGCTGTAGCATTCCCTGGCAGTGAGATGATCGCCATGGACAGAGCAAATTCCCGTGGAAGTAGGGAATTTCATCGCGAGGTGGCGAATGGAAGTGACGGCCTCAAAGGCTATGAGTGTAGGTCGTCCCAAAGCTGCGTTGTATGCAGCGGAGCAGTCGATGACCACGAACTCGAGGAGTTTCGAGATTGTTCGAGGTCCTTCTCCCAGGGTGATCACCAGCTCGATCGTCCCTATGGCCACCGATCCTTCTCCCGAAAAACCATACAGCATCATGGAGGTCGCCTTTAGCTCGGCGACAGTCAAACCCATCTTTTCTAACGTGGAATGGAATAAGAGGTTCACCGAGCTCCCATTGTCGACCAGCACCCTCCTAACCCTCCGATTAGCGAGCTGAACTGCTACGACTAGAGGGTCATTGTGCGGGAACTGGACATGGCCCGCATCATCTTCTATAAAAATGATTGGTTGCTTCTCCAATCGCTGTTGCTTTGGCAGGCGCTGCTCCGGGACGAACTCTTCTCCATTGTGCGCTTGAAGTTCGTTCATGTACCTCTTTTGGGCACCCCTGCTTGTGCCAGCCACATGTGGACCTCTAGAAATGGTGGATATCTCCCCTCCAACCACGGGAGGAGGGACGTCCTGATCTATCCGAGACCCGGGCTGACTGGCCGGGACCTCTGGAGCGGGTCGACTTGCTGGAACCCTGTTTCGCGCGTACTGAGCTAAAGGGCTAGCTTGGATGAGAGTCTCGATCTCATCTTTTAAATGCCTACAATTGTCGGTGTTTTGGCCAACATCGTTGTGAAAGCGGCAAAACTTCGAGGTATCTCTCTTCCCCTTTTGGTGCTTCAACGGCTCGGGCCTCTTCCAGGGGAGGTGAGTAGAATTAGCTAGGAAAATATTCTCCCTAGAGTGGGTGAGCTCTGTATAAGTAGCGTAGACGAGCTTAAACTTGTCTACGGACTTATTCTTCTTTTGGCCGTGCTGGCTGCCTTCACCATTCCCCTTTCTTTTACCTCCACCGAGCTGGTTGTTTTGTGTGACGTTTTGGGTCGCTGCCACGACCTCCGTCCTCACTCCAGCGGGCTGATCAGGGACCTGGCTGGTTCCGGCAGTGGAGGCTTCGGCTTCCTCCAGGTTGATCCATTCCTGGGCCCTGTTAAGGAAATCGTTAACCGAGCCGACTCCCTTTCTTTGTATGTCTTTCTAGAGATCCCCTCTGACGAGGATTCTGGTTCTCATGGCCATGAGTTTGGAGCTATCATCCGCGTCTCTGGCCCAAGCAACGACGTTCGCAAATCTGCTCAGGTAGGCCTTCAGAGTTTCGCCGGGCTGTTGCCTCACGTTAGCCAAAGAGTCGGCCTGAACGCAGGCAGCCTAGGAGGCTCGGAATGCCCTTTTGAAATCGGCCGAGAAAGTTTTCCAGGAGCTGATTGACTGCCTTTTGCCTTGCTTGAACCACTGCCTGGCTGGTCTAGTCAGTGTGGAATGGAATATCAAGCATCTCAGCTAGGGGACGATGTTGTGAGCCATCATCAGGGTGTTAAACATCCCTAGGTGATCCGACGGGTCTCTGTCTCCATTGAACTTAGACAGGTGCGACATACGGAAACCAGGTGGGTAAGCCGTTGCTGCTATGCTGGGGGTGAAGAGCTTCATCTCGTCTCCTGAATCATATTCATCTTTTTCTTTTTCTGACAGGAGCTTCCTCATCAGCTCCTCCATCTGGGCCAGGCGCTCGAGGGTTTGATCCTGATGTCCTTGGTTATTCCGGGGCTGTTCAACAGCTCCGAATCCATTGTACATATTTGGTGGGTTATTGCCCCTCCTATCTTGAGAAAGGTTATTTGGGGCATTCCCACCGTTACGTACTTCGGACAGGGCCCCCCCTGAGCGAGCATGGCTGTTTCCTCCTGCTGGCTCCCCTCTGTGAGAGTTAAGGCGATCTCGCAGATCACCTCTCTGAGTGGCTTGTGGAATTTGTGCCAAACTCAAATGCTGACGTAGGTCCCCGCCAAAAAGATCACTCCGACGACTACCGGTCCTGTAGCTCCTGCTGGAGAGGCTCGGAGCTTGCCTTTGGGGCTGACGATCTGATGTTTCCCTTGGCGCCCTGCTACGTTGGGACGGTCCGGCTGATGGCGGGTTTTGCCTACTACTTCCATAGGCCGGGATATCTCGAACAGGCCGAGGAGGAGATGGATATCTGATTGGAGACGGAGGATGCCTGACCGGAGAGGCGATCCTGGTTCCGTCAGGTCGGATCAAGTTCGGTGGGGGCCTTTCGGCCCAGCCAACCTGCTGGTCCTGCGCCTGGCGATCTGGTTGAGGCGCATGATGGCTGCTGGGGATGGGCTGACGCTGGGAGCCCTCCCCGGACCTCCTTCTGGAATTTCTTCGAGCTGCCCTGGCTGCACTCGAGGCTGGTTGGGAGCTAGGAGTCGAAGTTCTGACCGAACTGCTGTACTGCTGTTGTCTGGTTCTAGGCATTCCTCTGAAGTCTGCCTCTCGATGGTGTGATGAAGGAGTGGAGTTGGCTGTCGGAAGTCTGTCCGAGCGGCTATGCCTGGACCGATTATCCCGGCGAGACTTAGGAGCCTCGCCTTGCCTCTCTCCGACGTTAGCGTCGGTTGTGAGAGGGGGTAGTCAGGCCAGCACATCCTTGATCTGCTGGCTAGCTATTGCTAGCTGGCTCCTCAGCTGAGCATTTTCCATCTCCACCGCCGTGTAATAACATGGGTTCGGATTAGGCGGCCGGGGCGCCGAACTTCCAGTGTCGTCTTGGCCCGCCGGCTGCTTGCCGGGCCGCTGTTGGACTTCAGGAATTTGTTCACCAGGGATGGCAGTATGATGAGCCTCCTGCCCATCATGCTGTTCCGTCTCGTTGCCGTGCCTGGATCGAGTGGTCACCATAGTTGGATGTTTTTGACAACACTAATCGAACTTGCTCTCAATGAAAGGACCAAACTGTTGACGCAGTTCTTCGCCAACAGGTAATTAAGAAAAAAGAGAAAGGGATTAGTGCCTAGGTTGAACCGAAATAGATAAAATGATCTTAGAAATGAAATGGTGACTCAGGATACGTTTTTTTGAGTGGTTCAAAGGTTAAAATCCTTCTACTCCACTAGCTAGTATTATTGCTATATATTGGATATTTGATTACAGGGTCTTTCTTACAATTGAGAATCCAACCCCTATCAACTCCCAAGGTCTCCATATTTATAGGAGAAGGCACCTGGGAGTTGGTAAGAAGGTCATCCCGTGACCTTCTTACCTATCATGTCAACTCTGTGACATTCATGATTAATTCCTAAACCTGACACATAAGTGTGGTCAAATCAATAGGTAAGGAGATAATGGGTCGCACGACCCAACCCAGTCGTGGGTGTCTGAATACGCACTTCCTGCTGCGTGTCCGAGAAGTCAGGGATATATCCAACACGTGATGCCTGATATATGCCCGTTTACCTTGCGTGGTTGACTTTATAGAAGGTCACAGCCTCCAACTCTAGCTCGTGCCACGAGCTGGATGCCTACCTCGACCTGCGGCCTTCAGGGTCCAGATTCGGTCCTTAGGCAATCTTGGCGAACTCTTAGGTTACCCCGAGCTAAGGAGGTAGGACCTTACGATGGCAGCTCTGGTCCTGGAGATGTCTGCCTAGTAATCATGATCAGGCCGTACCTCAGCTTGCTAATCAGCCCATGGGAAAATCAGGGCGTACAATATCTATATTTACTAAATTAAAAATACGTAAATATTATAAATATAAATAATTTATAATATATATAAAAATATTATAATTATAAATAACTTATAATACATATAACAATATAATATTATAATTATAAATAACTTATAATATATATATATATAACAACATAATATATATAACAATATAATATTATAATTATAAATAATATAATATAAATCACTTATAATATATATAACAATATTATAATTATAAATAAAATAATATAAATAACTTATAATATATATAACAATATAATATTATAATTATAAATAATATAATATTGTTATCCAAAAAATTGGAGTTGATGACGTGGCAAGTAATCCCTGGACACGTGGTTGACGCCTGGAAGAGCTCTGCTAGTGTATCGACCAGGAGACGTATTAGAGGCAGTAAGCGGCCTAGTCTTACTTGCGACCAGTCTGGTCGATGGTTCTGCATGCAATGTAATATTACTGTAAAGATCTTTGTAGATCCCGAATTTAACTCACACAATCTCTTGAATATCCGATTATTTAGGAGAGAATATCGGCAACTAAATCATGTAATCCCCCTTGAGCCTATAAATAGAAAAAGATAGCTCAAGGGAGGGGACTTTTGGCTTTTGAATCATTTGAGACTAGAGTAATTCTCCTTTGAATATTGTATTGTTCTTCAGAGGTTAGTGAAACTCATTGAACCCTTGTTCTTTGATCACTCCTTTGATTCTTATACCAATAACAATCTCAGTGAATGTAGGTCATTACCTGATCCTGGGGCCGAACCACTATAAAATATCTTGTTCTTATTACTTTTTGTCATTTGATTCTTTTCAATGCATTAATTCACATCAAGCATATTCTGACTCCGTGCCAGTTGGCCGAAATCTGGGTCAATATTCTGGTGCTTTCATTGAGAGCTTGATTTATCATTGTTGAGAAAATCAATGGCAAAAACTGCAAGGAAAGCTGGACAGGCGGCCGTCGTTGCGCCATCAAACCCACCTCCTCCTCCCCCTGCGAGAGTGGCGGAGGATGAGCCACATCTGGACATTGAGGAGGAAGAGATGGATGATGCAACGCTGAAGAGTACCCTGGGGTCGTTGCAGGAAGAGCTGGCTAATCTGAAAGCCAGTCAAGAGACTGCTGCCGAAGTTGTGGCGCGACAGCAGCAAGAGATTGAACGGCAGCGCGCGGAATTAAGCGAAAGGCAGGCGAAGATGGACCGCAGCCTTGCAACTGGCAAGGAATCAGGCTGCACCTGTCTCGCAGCCTGACCAACCTGTCAATGGGCCACCCTAAAGGGGTCCTAATCCTAGCCCACCAATCCAGCCTTCGAGTCTGCAAAGGCCCGAGTAGCCTCAGGTGCCCCATGACGATGTCCCACTGGACCCTGAGGCGCAGCCACCATCCCAAGCTGGTCGTGGTAAACCCCCACAGCAGAGCCAGGATAGGGCCGAGCATCATCCTCGTAGTCCTAGACGTCGTAGGGGCGATGAGCCAAACCTACCGAACAGAGGTCAGAACCCTCCTGGTAACAGGAGGGACTCAGAGTTAGGCTCTGCGGTCCGGGGTCCCCGACGACATTATAATGCACGGGGACACAACGACCAGCGCAGGCCGCCCTCTAACGCTCGGGACATTTCAGCCAGGGATGGAAATCGAGGGAACAGTCGATCCCACCATAGCCAATCGAGGTTCAGGGATGGACATGGGTATAATGAGGCCGACTCAGGCAAGGGAAATGCTGGTAGGAGGAATGAAGAAAGAGGTAAAGGCGGGAGCCAGGTACCTCAAGATGACCAATCCAATAGACGGGATGCTGGGGGGCAGCCCAGGCAAAATAATTTCTTCAACCGGCTCGGAGGTAGCGAGCAGCGGAGAAGAGATGAGGATTTGCGAGACGTACTCAACGATCGCCGCGAGCGGCATGGCGAGAACGTCCCTCCAACAATAGAGGCCACAACGATTCTTACTGCTGTACAAGCCCAGATAGATGCCCTCAACCAGGCAGTGCAACAGCTGGTCGGGGGAAGGACATCTTATATCGACCACGATAGGAGGAAAGGCACTCTTTTCGTACAGAGGATAGCTAATGCAGAAACTCCAAGCAAGTTCAAAATGCCAACACTTCCAAACTTTGACAGGTACGGAGACCCGGTATCTCATGTCAATAAATTTGAGATACAGATGGATATTCAGAAAGTGTCCGAAGATGCTCGGTGCAGGATCTTCCCTACAACACTTTCTGAAGCCGCGTAGGAATGGTTTTTTAAGTTCCCGCCCGCAAGCATAGTTTCCTGGGAAATGTTCGTAAGGGATATGTACGGACAGTTCTATGCAGGTTGTGTGCATCCGACCGAAGCAAACTAGCTGGTTGAAATTCACCAGCAGGATGGAGAATCAGTGAAGGACTACATCTAGCGCTTAATGCGAGCAGCAGTTGGAGCGAAAATAGTGGGGGACGAAGGCAAAATGATGGCCATAACCGCAGGGGTTAGGCGTCGCTCCCCTCTCTGGAAAAGCCTTCGAAAGGAAGGAGTAAGGACTACCCAGGAATTCCTGGACCGAATTGATCGTTACATCAAGCTCGAAGATGCCATTGCCGACGATGGAAAGCCTTCTGGCAAGGATAAGAAAGCAGCCGAGCCCGCCAAAGCCGCCAATGGGTCCAAACCTAACGGCAAAGGCAACGGGAACGGCAACGGCAATGGCAAGAATGGTGGAAAACAGCCGTATAACGAGCCTTCCACCTTCGACAATGAACGAGCGAAGGGTAACCGTTATGAACCTCGGTTCACTAACTACACTACCCTCGTTGAGTCTCGGGGAGAGGTTTATCAGGCCACAAGCTCTAGTGTGCCTTATAAAAAACCTGGCCCCATTCGAAAGGATATTTTGAAGAGGGACACTACAAAGTTCTGTCGTTACCATAACGACTACGGACATGACACCAATGAATGCAACCAGCTGAAAGGCGAAATCGAGTTCCTTATTAGACAAGGACACTTGAGGAGATACGTGCGGGCCTCGGGAAATTCCCAACGAGAAGCTCCGGGTAGCAACGAGCAGGCCCCCATGCGCCAACGTTCGCCACCCATATAGCCTGCCCCCGTGACTGGCACACTCTTAACCATCTGTGGAGGCCCGCACCTTGCGGGGAATAGCGGAAAGGCCAGGGAACGATACGCTCGGACCTTGCGCTATGACCAGGACATCGAGATGATGACTGTTGAGGACCGTGCACCAAAAAAGGCTCGGTCAGACGAAGGCGAAATAACCTTCACTGATGGCGATGCCCAACACGTCCGGTTCCCACATTCTGATCCACTGGTCGTGGACATCCAAATGGCCAACATGATGGTAAAAAGAGTGCTGGTCGATACAGGAAGTTTGGTAAATATCCTGTATAAGTCTACACTGGAACGCATGAAACTATTCGTCAAGGACTTGGAGCCTTGCAACCAAACGATATACGGCTTCTCTGGAGAAGGACTCGCCCCTGCCAGATTGATCAAACTACCAGTGACGACAGGTACAGCGCCTGCAACAAGGACATTACTCGCCACTTTTGTAGTGGTCGATTGTCCTTCGGCGTACAATGCCGTCATTGGGAGGCCTATACTAGTTGATCTACAGGCCGTCATCTCTATGTGGCACTTGGCCATGAAGTTCCCAACAGACGCAGGGGTAGGACGCGTGTTGGGGAACCAGAGGGAAGCCAGGGAGTGCTACAACGCCTCAATCACAAAGGCGAAGAACGGAACGCCGAAGAGCATTGCCTCAGATAGGTTGCAGATGGCGGTTGATACACAAGCCCAATCCGGTGATGGAGTCACCAAATAGGGTGTTGCCCAAAGTGAGGATAGAGATCTAGATCCTCGCTTTGGGGATTTTGAAGAAAACGTTGGACCCGTCGAGGACCTGGAAGAGGTCCAACTCGACGAAAAAGACCCGACCAAAGTCGTAAAGGTCGGGAAGAACCTAGAGCCCACCATGAAGCACGCACTAGTGGAATTTTTGCGGAAGAACCAGGAGGTTTTTGCCTGGTCGCACAAAGACATTGTAACGCCTTACTACCTTAGAGCCGTTACTTAGTGAGTTTAAAATAGAAATCGTGCTTTTGACTGACTCTAAGTGGTTTCTAAAACCAAAAGTGTGAATAAACCAGAGTTTAAGGCTGTACTCTTCGAAAATGTTTAGTTTCATTGAAAACGTTAAGTTTAAAACATCTGGGATCCCAAAATAAGGTTTACAAAATATTTACAACTCAAAAATAGATTTACACTTGATCAACTATCAAAAGAATGGTTTAATACAACCATATACAAAATGCCCCCAACCAAAGCAGTCGGGCAGGCCGAACATGTACGCGCCGCCCCCACGCTCTCCATACTCATGGCCGGTTGACTGACTCCTTGCTTTTACCTGCCACATGGAGCACCCGTGAGCCGAAGCCCAGCAAGAAAACCCAAATAGAACATAACATATGCAAATAATATAGCTGGCATAATTCACTGATAAATAGGAAAACCATCAGATTAAACAAGCACGGCCATGCCGCCCCAGAGGCCTTACCAAAGCTTGGGGTCTCGGTCCTCACCATAGGATAACTCATGTATCCCTTGGGTCCCACCCTGGCTATAGCATCCCATGTGCTGAGCGTTACTTCTGGCCCCACTGCCGTACCCGGCCTTTGCCGCTCTCGGCCTTAGCCGTTCATTCCATTATAATCACACATATAATACATTATGAAATAACCATTCAAACATACAATAGTTCATCTAAGATTACACATTTGCACACAATACAATCTAGGGCCGTGCCTTGCAATCACACAGTGGGCCCATGCCCTATTCTCGGGTGTTACGATTTTCTTACCTTTAGATTCGGTAGCCTTGATCACCTGACTCCTTGAGCACGATCCTACCCGAGCCCTAGCGCTTACCTAAGCAAAATTCACAAGTCAAAGTCATCACCAACCTCAAGTCACAAACCTAGCCTCGGGACTAATCTCGAGCCCCCGGGAAGTCCTAGATCCCCAAAACAAAGTGGCGGAATCGAGCCCCGAACCCTAGGTCATAATCCCTTCACAAAAGCCCAAAAATCCCCTCAGTGAACAGTGCAGCGCTACAGCGCTCAAAAGAGGGCGCTGTAGCGCTACAAGCAGAACCACCCCATCAGAAACAGGGGCTAGCGCTACAGCGCCCCCTGACTAGCGCTGTAGCGCTAGTTCCAGCCAGACCAAACCCAAAATCGCATCTTGCGATTTTCTTCTCCCATTTCAACTCCAAACTTGCCCAAACCTTTTCCAAACCCAAAAACACACATAACCACACCTCACACACATCCCAAGCATCCCATGAACTCAATCCCAAGCTCAAGCAACCCAAAACTCAAAATCTAACACAATGAACCCAAAAACCAGAAATTCTCTCAAACAATCAAGGATAAAGTCTTAGAAATCATACCGTGGGTGGAATTTCGACCTTGAATTGAACCCTAGACCTCCTTGCTTGCACCATCACAACCTTGACCTGTTTTCCCCAAAAACTCCATCCATTTAGCTCAAAAACACAGTTCAAACCAGTCAAGCCCTAAAACAGAAAATCCCCAAGAACTTACCTCAATTTCTGATGTGATCTTGCTAACCCCTTGCCAATCCTCAAGCCTAGCTTAGGATCCTTGATGCTCAGCCTACCCTAGCTCTCCACTGAGCTTGACTCCAAGAAAAATGAAGGAAAATGGTTGGGAGAGCCACAAACCGATTCTTTGGACAAAACCCTTCAGCTTTTCCACTCCCAAGAATCGACCAGCTGGTCGATGCAACTGCAGGGCACGAGATCCTCTCGTTCATGGATGCATATTCGGGCTACAACCAGATTAGCATGCACCCCCTGACGAGGATCACACCAGCTTTCGGACCGATATGGGCTTATACTGTTACAAAGTAATGCCCTTCGGACTGAAAAACGCAGGTGCGACTTACCAACTGCTAGTCAACCACATGTTTAAGGAGCTGATCGGAGTAAACATGGAGGTATACGTGGACGACATGCTGGTAAAGTTTAAAAAGGCAGAAGGACATGTAAGGGATTTACAAGAGTGCTTTGATGTATTGAACAAATACCAAATGAAGTTAAATCCCCTGAAATGTTCCTTCGGGGTTGGATCAGGGAAGTTTTTGGGGTTCATTGTATATTCAAGAGGAATCGAGGCCAACCCCGACAAGATAAAGGCCCTGATCGACATGAAATCTCCAGAAAGGATCAAAGATGTACAAAGTTTAATTGGGAGAATCGTAGCCCTAAATAGATTTATTTCGAAATCAACAGACAAATGCGTCCCTTTTTTCAATCTACTTAGGGGAAATAAGAAGTTTGAATGGACATGAGACTGCGAGCAAGCATTCTAGGCCTTGAAAACTCATATGGCACAGCCTCCCATCTTATCAAAGCCAATCGAAGGAGAAACTTTGTTTATTTACCTAGCAATTACTGAAGTTGCTGCTAGCGCGGTGCTGGTGCGAAAGGACGAAGGCATGCAGAAAGCAGTCTACTATGTTAGCAAGAGACTGATCGGGGAAAATTGAGATATCCACCAATTGAAAGGTTAGCATATTGCTTAATCCTAGCCTCTAGAAAGCTACGCCTTTACTTTCAAGCCCATCCTATCACAGTTTTAACTGACCAGCCCCTTCGGCAAGTCCTTCAAAAACCAGAAGCGGCTGGATGATTATTAAAATGGGCAGTCAAACTAGGGCAGTTCGATATAACCTATTCACCGTGAGTAGCAGTAAAGGGACAAGTCTTGGCCGACCTTATTGCAGAATTCACCGAACTCCCAGACAGCGAACAGTGCGAACAGCCTAAAGCGCCTGAGCCTCAAGATAAAGCTCCTTCGTGGAAGTTATTCACGGATGGGTCGTCCAACGAATCCCACGCTGTAACGGGAGTGATATTGATAATGCCGGAAGGGCATCGATTTCACTGCGCCATCAGGTTCGACTTCACCGCGTCAAATAATGAAGCCGAATACGAAGCGCTCCTCGCTGGGTTGAGAATGGCAAAAGATCTGAGCATAAAGACGCTTGATATTTACAGTGACTCACAGCTGGTCGTAAACCACGTTCTAGGAGAATACCAAGCGCGAGGTTTAAAAATGGTAGCCTCCTTAAATAAAAGGAAGGAGCTGCTAGCCCAGTTCACAGAGTACACCCTCCAGCAAATACCACGGGATCAGAATTCAAACGCAGATGGCTTGGCAAAACTTGCGAGCGCAAAAGATGCTGACACTTTGAACATTGAGCCAGTAGAAAGGCTGAGTGAGCCAAGCATACAGGTGGTCGAGACCAATATGGAGATTCGAATGGAGAATACATGGATGGCACCTTACTTGGAGTATCTGACGAACGGTGTGCCACCAGCAGATAGAAACAAAGCCAGAACTCTACAAAGGCGAGCCGCTAGATACATATTGGTCGATGGTGTTATGTACCGAAGAGGATATTCAATGCCATTACTCAAATGCGTTACACCAGAAAAAGCTAAGGAACTCATGAAAGAGGTGCATGAAGGCTTCTGCAGGGATCATGCTGGGGGGCAGAGTTTGGCAAAGAAGATTCTAAGGCAAGGCTACTTCTGGCCAACTATGAACGAGGATTCGATGGAGTTTGTACAAAGATGCGATAAATGTCAAAGGTTCTCCAAGATCCCACGAGTAGCTCCAAACGAATTAAAACAGATGCAAAGCCCGTGGCCTTTTGCAGTATGGGGGATAGACTTGATTGGATCCCTTCCTATAGGGAAAGGCGGAGTAAAGTACGCAGTCATGGCAGTTGATTACTTCACCAAATGGGCCGAGGCTGAACCACTCGCCACCATAACGACCAAGAAAGTTCTTGACTTTGTCATCAAGAACATTGTTTGCCGCTATGGTTTGCCCCGAAAGATAGTTTTAGACAACGGAAAACAATTTGACAGTGACTTATTCACTGACTTTTGCGAAAGACATGGAATTATTAAAAGCTTTTCTTCAGTTGCGCATCCCCAAGCAAACGGGCAGGTCGAAGCCGTGAACAAAACTCTTAAAGATACCTTGAAGAAAAGACTTGAAGATGCTAAAGGAGCATGGCCAGAGCAGCTACCTGAAGTCCTCTGGTCGTATAGAACATCTCACCGAACAGCGACAGATCACACCCCATTTTCCCTAGCTTACGAATATGAGGCTGTTGACGGTAAGAACTCGTCAACGATTGATGGTTAGAAAACTACAATCTCTATACTATAGGAAGCTTTGAATCAGATAGAAAGAACTCTAATCAACAGAAGAAAACTCAGGCAACCATGAAAACCAGAAGCATATATTTCTTAAGTCTCTTTCATACACTCAGTTTTTCCAATCCCTTAGCCTAAGGGGTTGGAGCCTATTTATAAGGGGGGGGCTCTATTGGCCCTGGATACAAACAAGTCCCAGACCACAAGGACGTACACAGGTACTCTGATAGTGTAGTGGCTCAGGGCGTAGTGGTGTCTACCCTGATGGTGTCAGAACCGTGGCCTAGGACATAGTACTGTCGGCTCTGGCGTATGGTCGGGGGTGTCCAAGTGGTACCACTACTCTTCGTACAGGTCCGTAACGCCACTACTCCTCAGAAGCAGATCATAGGATCGTGCCTCTGTTCTCTCCACAACCGTATGCCCTGTGTCAGCGCACGTGTTCCGTACTCGGTCGTCCTCATCAATCCCCGTTCAATGCTCCATGTTCGTTTGGCATATCAATAAGGTTCCTTCAAGTGATCCCGTGCCTATGTCAAGGAGGCTTCAACCTATGCGTGTCCTGAGAAGTCAAGGCGCCAGGGGTCAGGGCCGGCTTATGCCGATCACATGGACATGAGGCTCGCAGCATGGACGCCGTGGCAAGGCCACACCCTCGCATAGCGAGGGTACCTCGCGTAGCGAGGCTGGCCCTTTTCCCTCAGGCGTAGGCATGGCTCGGGACACCGGCGTCGTAACAAGGCAGCACCCTCGCATAGGGAGGCTGCCTCTCCTCCCTCCGGGTGCAGGCATCGCGAGGCTAGGGGCACGGATGCCACAACAAAGCCTCACCCTCGCATAGCGAGGCTTACCTTCTTCTCTCGAGTGTAGACGAGGCTTGATGCCTGATGGAACGGGGCGCACGCGGACGACCAGCTGGGGACTCTCGCATAGCGAGGGTGAAGTTTGGATTGGCAAGTGGCCGAAGGCCCTCGCCTAGTGAGGGTGACTCTCTTATCCTAACTCCCTCACCATCATGTGACGCCCTTTTAGGATGTCTCGTAGTATAGAGCTTCACTCGTGAATAGAATTCACAAGGAAAAATTTCCACATTTACACTTCCTCCTGAGTCTATAAGTACACTTTTAAGTGTGTTTGTAGACTCTCTCCATTTCTCTTGCTCGACACGCACGGCCAGCCTTGGGGGACTTAGCCTTGGAAATTTTTCCAACGTCGCTCGAAGAAGCACGAAGTGTGGCTTGGAGTTGTGTTTCTTTTTAGTGTTCAAAGAAACACAATAGCCACCTAACACTTGGGGGATCCATGAAAGTTCCTAAGATTGCATAAGGACCAATCATCCTCCATCGCGGATCCCAAGATTTCCCATACTCTTGATCTCCACCATTTATAGGGAAACAGATCCAATGGCTAGGGAGCATTGACTTTCCCTATAAATACTCCAAGGTTTGAAACCACTTCTCTACACCAAGACTTGCCTAGCCTAGTGGCATGCCCTCCAACTTATTTTCAAGAGTTCAAGGGTTCTATTCTCCTTCAAAGCATTCTTGAGGTACTTTTTCTTTTATTTTAGTTATTCATTTTCTTCCTCCTTTTTTTTTTTATAGAAATTTTTTTTTGTTTCCTTTTCTTCTTTAGCCTCGTGGTGACGCTGGGCATTCCCTTGTTCCTACGGTCTTGCTCCTGCTCTTTCGTAAGTCTATCCTCGTGCCCTCTCAGCTTCGTATTCCCACAGGTAGGTTTCCTTCATCTCTTCTCCCTTTTGTTTTGCATTGGTTACGCGAGGGTAGAATTGTTGGTTGTACGACACTCATTCTTCAGAGTTTAACATTTTCTTCGCATAGCCTCTCCAGTATCCATACACAGGCCCTTTTCTTATACCCTCACACTCGTGTTGTAGATATTGAGTCGCCCTTATGCGTACACGCCCTCGAGTCTTAGCTTGTCCATGGCGTCTAGGCGATGTCCTGAAGGTCCGTCTAATGTTGAATTTATTGAGTTGTCCTCCTCCGACTCGGGGGGCGACACACGTAAACCCTCTAACCACGGGGGTGTGCGGGCGCTCTACCTCAGGAGACTTTCTTACCTTAGACATAAGGCGTACTGTCTGGAGAGGGAGCTAGAATCCTATCTCGGGGACGCGGGTTCTGATCTCTTCCCCCGTCAAGCGACATACATTTCCCAACTACAATCAATCCTCCAGGATTGCCTTTCCGAAATTGCTTGCCTAGAAGAAAACTTGCCCCCTGAGCCTTTTTCCTTTTGTCGTGACGAGTCTCCCGATTACGTGGATTCCTCCTTTGAAGGCGGTAGACATGAGTTGGTTGAACCGGAGTTCCTTTCCATGGTGCCGCTCGTGTTCCGTCTCCTATCCCATGTCTTGCGCCCTAGGGTCAAGCAAAGAGCTGGTAGACATAGGACATGTGGGGAATCTTCTAGGACCCTAAGAAAGTCTGTCGCTCATAAACTGCCTTACTTTGTCCAGGTACCCGAGATGCCGAAGAGATCCTTGGACACTTCTGATGAAGCCGGAAGATCTACCGTTACCCTGAAGAAATTGGGCAACATGCTGAAAGCCCATAAGTTACCCTTGAACCTCAAGTTCGTTATACCAGAGCGCCAGGAACGCGCGTCTGCACCGCAAAAGGGGTTCGTGGCATTTAGCGATGCCATAATCCGATCTGGTGGAGCTCTGCCACTCCACTCTTTCTTCATCAAAGTACTGGACTACTTTGAATTGGCGCCACTACAATTGTCCCCCAACTCCTGGGTGATGCTCAGCTGTTTGTATGTGTTGTACCATCAGGTGTACTCTAGGGGGCCTTCAATAAGCGAGGTTCATTACTTCTTCACCCTGAGGGAGAATACGTCGGCCCCCGGGTTCTACCAACTCCAAAAAGCCGCGGCCCTTAAAGGGAGTTCCCTCTTGGAGGGATCTATTTCCAATAGGCGGGCGTGGAAGTCAGACTACTTCTATACTTACAGTGGGTAGACCCGATATTCTAGTTCAACACCCCACGTAAGGCTATCCTCACCTTGATCCCATATACCAGAAATTTCTCTCATTATTCGACCTCTCTTTTTCTTTTTCTTTTTTTTTATAGTCCTTGTAACTGTGGTTATTTTCTTTCATTCGATGGCAGGTCTCTTAGGGGTCGTTGGTTCCAACTTGAAACGGGTGGCTCATGACTGGGTAATACAAATCCTGGCTATGCCGAAGGCATGCAAACAAGCCAGCGCCCTTTTCACAGAGAGCAATCTCCACTCGTGCGGGCTGCTGACCCCGGACCAGAAAGTTACCTTATGCTCCATTTCCCCTGAATCTAAGGATCCACGCCCCGCGTCACCCGACTCTGTTGATTTACCCCCAGCGGCGCCCGTACTTGAGAGTCCGTGGGTTTATGGTCACGATGAAAGGAATTATGATGAAGCAGCCGATAGGGATTATGTCTACTCCCCGGGTGACCATATGGACGTTGAGGAGACCGTGGTGTCTGAGAACTACTCCTGCTTGTACTCTGTTGCTGGTAGGGCTAAGGGTGTAGCCGATGACGGTCACACTGGCGGTGCTTCCTCTAGGATGTCGCCGTTAATGCCTAGCGGCGAGTTTACCTTTGATGCCCCTGCCCCTTGCCCCTCTGTGCCTAGAAGGAATTTTGTCATTCCTTCTTTCGATGGGGCTCCTTCACCCCCGAGGAGGCATCCTAGGTGGGCATCCACAGGCGTCTCTTTACCCCAGGAAGCGACTCCGCACTCTTCTGCTCCCCGCACCACTGCAGATGGGTCGGGGCCTTCCCGGTCCCCCTCCTTGCCAAAGCGGGCCTCGGCAGGTACTCACGCCTCTCCCGGCCCAGCTCATGTTTCTATTCCTGAAGATCATCCTCTGGCGAGCCAATATGGGGAAGCCATGAGCCATCACTTGGGAAACTTTCCCAAAGGTGAATGGGGGACGCTACACGATGTCCCTAAGGCTCAGCTAGAGAGCGCCTACATGCGAGCCTCCCTGCAGGTAACTGTCACGATACTTGGTTTATTCATTTGTGCTGGCCATATATATACTTTTTATATTATTTCTGGCATATCGTCTAACCCTTGAGGCTTTGCTTTATATTCTCGCCCTCACACAGGCTTCCATTTTGAACCATCGACTGCTCGCCTCCGACTCTTCATCGACCCAACGGTTGCAACATGAGCTTGAGGAGGCACTGGGGAACCTATCAGTGGCTCAGACTGCAAAGGATGCCTTGTTAAGTCAATTGGCCGAGGCGGTATGCCAGAGGGATACCGCCTTGGCCCAGGCTGCATCAACCTCTCATGCCAACATTCAGCTGGAGGCTACCATCCAAACTCTGAACGGGAGGATCGCTGTGCTCGAAGCTAAGCTTATGACTGTTGAGGATCGCATAATCGCGAAAACGTTGCATGCTGTCTGGAGGACTAACCCCGCTGTTGACTTATCTTCTTTTGGGGACTATGCCATCGAGAGGATTTCTGAGTGGCAGGGTCGAGGTGGAGATTTGTAGGTCCCCTTGTACTCAGTCTATGTATGCTTTTGGGTGTGTAATCCCTCGCACCACTTCTTCTCTTTTTTTTTTATCAAACTTAAGGGGCTCTGGCAAGTCCCTCTTATTACTGTTGTTCGTGGGCTATATGTTTTTCTTTGATTTGATGAAGATAATCTTTCTGGTGCACCTTGATTATACTTGTAAGGACACGTTAACCCGTTGGGTTGTTGGGGTCCATTTATGTTCTTTGCGCGCGCTTATTACTTTTTGCGAGAAGCGTCCTTCTCGTCCTTATACATAGTACTATTTTTTTTTTCCAAGGGTCCCTTGTAAGACCCTTTTTGGGCTAGCCGGCTTAATGGCCGATCTAGACTTATCGGGTGATTCTCTCCTTACAGCCTCACCTCTTGGGGTGTCGGCCTTTCGTTGGAGGTCATCCTTTTAAACTGCTCCCTTGATATTCATAAGGGTAGCTAATCCTTTTGAATATAAGAGATATATATATTTTTTTTGTTTACTTTTGTCGTCCTACCCCCCCAAGTACCTGATGAGATTTATCTTGGCGGGGACTTTAGTTGATGCTTGCACAAAGAAGTAAATAACATACCAAGTGGAAAACAGTTTCATTCATAGTAGTCAAATTACAACGATATATAAATAGATAAAAGGCTTACATCTACTTGGGAGGTTATCTAGGTAACCTCTTTGATTCTCGTCTACTAAAATAGCATAACCTGCAACAAACTAAACACAACTACTACCTGCATCAGGCGTGGGAGCCTTACTGCTAGTCTTACCGAGTTGGGCCCTTCACAATTCTGGGGTCTCGTTCCTGTGGGTCTGTGCCCCCATGCACCACCATCGCCATCGGTTCTCACAGTTTTGCAGAAGTGTGAAGGGTGGTGTTATAACACTCTCTAGCCTCTCTTTGTTCTCCCTTCATGCCTGCTGTCCCACCAGGAGTTGGGAACTTGACTGTGAGGTGATATATTGAAGTGATTGCTTTCAATTCTCTTAGGGATGGCCTCCCCAATACCGCATTGAAAGCCGAAGCACAATCTACTACGACGAAGTTTGCCATGATCGTTGTCTGTCGGGGTTGTTCTCCCATGGTGAGTGCTAATTCGATCACCCCTAAAGGTTGTATCGAGTCCCCCGCGAACCCGTATAAGGAGGATTGACAAGGCTTCAAGTGCCTGATGCCCAAGCCCATCTTCTCCAAGGTGGGGTGATATAAGATATCTACGGAACTTCCATTGTCTACGAGGACCCGCTGCACCTTCAGGTTGGCCAACTGGATTGTCAACACCAAAGGATCATTATGGGGAAAGTGCACCCCTCGTGCATCCTCCTCTGTAAAAGTGATTGAGTCATTTTCTCCTTTAAAGCTTTTCGGGGGGCGCTGTTCCAGACTCATGACACAGGGTGGTGGACTTCGCCTGGCTTCTCTAGCGTACCTATCTCGTCCTTTCCAGGAGTCTCCCCCAAGCCCCGGACCTCCAAAAATAGTTCTCACTTCTCCCCGGATCTCCGGAGCTTCTCTTTGCGTCTTAGATATTACTGGTTCGTCCTCCGACATCGGCCTTTCTCTCCTGACATATCGACCTAGGTGCCCCCTGCGGATGAGCTCCTCAATTTCTTCTTTCAAATGAATACACTCTGCTGTGGTGTGACCAATATCCTTGTGGTATTGACAGTATCTATTGGGATCCCTCTGGGACCGATCCTTCTTCATTGGTGGGGGCTTCTTGAAGGGAACCCGCCTCTCGTTGGTGAGGTAGATATGCTCCCTTGTATCCGCCAGGTCTGTATAGAAGGTATAAGCCATTTGCCTAGGGTCGCTTCCCCGCTTGGGCTTTCTATGTTGATCATCCCTCGGCCCTTCGTACGCCCTCTTCTTCTTTGCACCATTCGACCCTTCATTAGTTGGGGGCTTTGCAGGGGACTCACACTTTCCCGCCTTTAAGTTCGCGTGGCCATCCTCTACACGAATATACTTCTGCGCTCTCTCCTAGAAGTCATCTAGGTCTGTGACTTCCTTTTTGAGCATATTATCCCACAATTTGCTTCCCGGAAGCACCCCGGCAGTGATGGCCATTTTTAACTCTCTGCGGGTCAAGCTCCCCACTTTGGCTGCTTCCATGTTGAACCTGTGGATGTAGCTTTTTAGACTCTCATTTTCGCCCTGTTTTACATTGGCGAGGTTGGTGCCAGGCATAGTATAATCACGCACGGCATGATGTTGTTGTAGAAACTCATCTGAAAACTGTTGCCAAGACCTGACGGATCCCGGTCGAAGTCTCTTAAACCATTTGTATGCGGGTCCTTTCAGCGTGACTACGAAATAGTGGCATCTAGCCCCACTACTTATCCCCCTTAACTTCATCAAGTCATTGAATGCATCTAGGTGGTATTTGGGGTCGGTGCTTCCTTCATACGGGGTCATATGAGGCTCCTTGAAGTTGGCTGGGAGTCGGATGGCTTGGATCTCTCTGGTGAAGGGTGATTCATAGTCGAACTCCTCCTCAAGGCTTTGCCCTCTGGATGCAGTGACAATCTTACTTCGCAGGCTCTTCATCTCTGTATCGAGGTCCCGCCTCCTCTTCTTCAGGGAGTCTCTCAACATGGACGAGTTGACACCTTCCTTTCCTTCGCCGTCCCGGGGGACAGTAGGAGGGGTAGTCCTCTTATCCGCCCTCTTCTTGTTGAGCTCCTCTCGTAGATCCGAGGGCGTCCTCTTTGAGGTGACGTCGATGTCGTTGCGAGAGCCACCATTGTTCCCTTGCCTTAGCCCCTGGGGTGTCCTCGACGGTCCGGGACGCTCCTGCGGCTTCTCCCTGGGGGTGTTGCTGGTGGAGTGTCTGGTCCTCTCGTCGTCTACTGGGATAGTGGTTTCTCGACCCTTCTCTTTCCTCTTGGGCAGGGTCATGTTCGACTTACCTTGCAACAGGCCATTCAGCACCTCCTGCATGTTCTCCAGGGTAGTCTCCAGTCTTTGGTTTTTACGGTGCAGCTCACGAATCTCCTATTCATAGAAACGAGATTTGGAACTCGAGCTCACGGAATGGACCCGGGGTTGCTTATCGTGTCTACGCGTCTAGGGGCCCGGGTCTTGCCGGCCGGAGTTTGGTACCTGTGGTGGTTTGGGAGGAGGGAACTCGTTGGCATTCCTGGGTGGTGCAGTAGTTGTCCTTGGAGGATTTTCACCGGGCGGGATGGCCGGTGACGAGGCCTCCTTGTCTGTCTCGTGAACCTCAGGGTCCCTTGGGGGCTCTACATCTCGGGGTGGAGGTGGATCCTTCATGGAGGCCTTCAGCTGGACTCCGGTAAGGTGGACCTCTACCTCTCGAGGCACCCTGAGTCGCTTCGAACGTCTTGGCATTTCTCCTTGCCGGAAGTAATGGCAGAACAATAGCTTGGTGCTTACTATCCCGCAGACGGCGCCAAACTGTTGACGATAAGAACTCATCAACGATTGATGGTTAGAAAAATGCAATCTCTTTACTATAGGAAGCTTTGAATCAGATAGAAAGAACTCTAATCAACAGAAGAAAACTCAGGCAACCATGGAAACCAGAAGCATATATTTCTTAAGTCTCTTTCATACACTCAGTTTTTCCAACCCCTTAGCCTGAGGGGTTGGAGCCTATTTATAAAGGGGGGGCTCTATTGGCCCTGGATACAAACAAGTCCCAGACCACAGGGACGTACACAGGTACTCTGATAGTGTAGTGGCTCAGGGCGTAGTGGTGTCTACCCTGATGGTGTCAGAACCGTGGCCTAGGACATAGTACTGTCGGCTCTGGCGTATGGTCGGGGGTGTCCAAGTGGTACTACTACTCTTCGTATAGGTCCGTACCGCCACAACTCCTCAGACGCAGATCATAGGGTCGTGCCTCTGTTCTCTCCACAACCATACGCCCCGTGTCAGCGCACGTGTTCCGTACTCGGTCGTCCTCATCAATCCCCGTTCAATGCTCCATGTTTGTTTGGCATATCAACAAGGTTCCTTCAAGTGATCCCGTGCGTATGTCAAGGAGGCTTCAACCTATGCGAGTCCTGAGAAGTCAAGGCGCCAGGGGTCAGGGCTGGCTTATGCCGGTCACATGGACACGAGGTTCACAGCATGGATGCCGTGGCAAGGCCACACCCTCGCATAGCGAGGGTACCTCGCGTAGCGAGGCTAGCCCTTTTCCCTCAGGTGTAGGCATGGCTCGGGACACCGGCGTCGTAACAAGGCAACACCCTCGTATAGGGAGGCTGCCTCTCCTCCCCCCGGGTGCAGGCGTCGCGAGGCTAGGGGCACGGATGCCACAACAAAGCCTCACCCTCGCATAGCGAGGGTGCCTCGTGTTGCGAGGCTGACCTACTTCTCCCGAGTGTAGACGAGGCTTGATGCCTGATGGAACGGGGCACACGCGGACGACCAGCTGGGGACCCTCGCATAGCGAGGGTGAAGTTTGGATTGGCAAGTGGCCGAAGGCCCTCGCCTAGTGAGGGTGACTCTCTTATCCCAACTCCCTCACCATCATGTGACGCCCTTTTAGGATGTCTCGTAGTATAGAGCTTCACTCGTGAATAGAATTCACAAGGAAAAATTTCCACATTTACAGAGGCTATGTTACTTGTCGAGTTAGATCCCCCCTCACATCGACGCATAACATACGACCAGGACCAGAACAGCGAACTGATAATGGAATCCCTAGACTCAATTGACGAGATACGGGAGAAGGCCCAACTCCGAGTTGCTGCATATCAGCAAAAAGTCGCCCGGTACTTTAACTCCAAAGTTAAAGAAAGGAAATTCAACGTCGGAGACTTGGTGCTACGACGAGTTTTCTTAAACACCCGCGACCCCACTGCGGGAGTACTCAGATCTAATTGGGAAGGACCTTACCAGATTGAAGAAGTCCTTCATCCGGGCACCTACAAACTTGCACGCCTAAACGGAGATCTCGTTCCACGTTGTTGGAATGGAGAACACCTGCGCAAGTATTATCAATGAACAGTCCTTTTTAAAGGACTGGCTTGTATTAAAATTTTACTTTTTAAGTTTTGCAAAGAGGGTTAGCCACGTTGTATGGCTAGTCGCTCGTATATGTAAGATTATATTTTAGAATCACTCGTAAAGACATGTTTAGTCCATTTTTAATACGAGATTATAAGGGACTGTGCGCAGCCAGTCATTCTTGCCAACCTTTGTGAATTTATATTTACAAGTATTTGTTCATTACGTGTGTTGCTTTGCTGTATTATAAGTATTACTTTTTCACGCGAGCAGAAATGTTCGAACATGTCATGGTCAAGGCAAGTGACCAAGGACCTAAAGCTCCTCGATCACTTGGGGGGCATAGAAGGCACATCGATAGCAAAGCGTACCATGAGGTACGTAAACACATGAACAAAATGAGTGAAAGCATGCTAAGGTACTTAGAGTATTTTTCAAAATTTATATTTTGTTAAATCAAGCCAAAGTACTATGCTAAGTTCGGTCATACGAACAAATGTTATAATAAATGAAAATTTTATAGCATCATGATGCAATCTTTTACACCGCAAGCATCACTGCTTGGATGTAACTGTTCAAATAAAAGGAAAAGTTTGCTGCCCATGCAGCAAATTCAAAAAAAAAAAAGGGGTATTGTCTTTACATCACGAACCGTAGGTCGTGTAATCAAAAGAAAGACAAAATAATAATAAAAAAGCTCAAGAGGCATTGGGAGCAGGAGGGTCTTTATCAACATTCTGGTTGGCAGCATCCTCAGCAACTCCTTCTTCCTCTACGCCAGCAATGCTTGGGGAAGCAGGGACCCTGGCTCTTGCCTCCTCTTCGGCCAGTTGAGCAGTGCAGCGAGCCAGCTCGGCAGTCTAAACATCTTCTGAAAGATAGCTGAAGTCAGCGCCCTGATTGTGTTTCCAGAAGTTGTAAAAACACCGGAGCGTCGTCCTCTTATATCTTTCCAGATTTTTAGAGTTGTCAAGCCTCAGCTGCTCCCCTTGGCCCTCAAGAGTAGCGATGGCCTCGTCCTTGGACTTAAGCACCTCACCTAGTCTCTTGACTTCGCGATACTGGACTCGGCTGGCCTCCTGATACTCCTCCCTCTGCTTTATTATAGCAGCCTTCGATGCTTCAGCCTCCGATAGCTTGGTCACCGCGGCATCCCTCTGCTGAACCATCGCCTCTAACTCCTTTGCATGCCTGGCCTCTGCAACCGAAAGTTCCTCGGCCGCTTTCACCTGGTGCCTCTCGATAGCCTTTGCCCGAGCCTCTTCGATGGTGGCTTGGGTGCGGGTATGAGCAGCAGCTGCAGACAGCAAAGCCTGAGGACAGAAGATAAAGTTAGAACCTGTTGCAAAGAATAATAGACTAAGGCCTAAGAGATAAAGAGGCACTTACGCTGGCAATTTCGTTCAGAGTCCTGTTCAGAATTTGGTCGACCGCCATACTCTTTGCCTCAACCAGTGCATTTTTGACGCGGTCATTCTTCGCGATGTGCGCGAGGCGATATTTGGCTGCTCGTAAGGCATGGCTCGAGAGTTTGGCCCCAAGAGTTTCTTCCCGCTTGTTTTGTTCCCTGGTGGGCGCAGCCGGAGGGTTTGACGGGGCAGGAGGAGTCTGCTTCTCAGCAGGAGCCGGAGGATGAGCAGAAGTTTGCCCAGTTGGCACGTCCTTGGGAGGGTCTTCTGTTCGACTCTTTTTGGCAGGTCCCTGGCTGGTTTCGCCGTGGTGTCTCCTTGACGACTTTTGTCGGAGCTGAGGAACTTCCTCTTCCTCCTCAGCCTGGTATAGGTCGAAGACATTGGGAGTGGCCATATCTGCACACAAGTAAAAACATGCAAAGGGTAAAGATAAAGGCAGATGAAGACTCTTCATCAAAACAGAAAAGAAGGTCACAAAGTAATACCCGAGCTACAACTACTGGTCGCTATACTATTGACTCTATTAGTCACACACTCACTATCTGGCACGAAGAATTCTGGCCCTAGATTTGGAGCATATGTAAAGTTGCCCTCCCCGTCAACAAATGACAGGGAATTGGCAAGCTATTTAAAAGCAAAATGACTTTACCGTTCTCATCAGAGGATTCCCCCAAGTCCACAATCGACTCTTTGGCCTTTTGTTTCCCTTTGCCTTGGGGAGCAGAAGGCCTTTCTGCGGAAGGATTTCCCATGGGCTCCCTGATTGTAAACCCCGTTGGCCTCCTTCGGGGAGGGGACGCAGGAGGTTGCTGCTCGGGAACCCCCTCGGCAGTGGCATCGGCTACCACGGGTCCTCTTGTTTCATGGCGAGGAGCCAGGAGGCCAGACAGCCTCAGGTTTTCATCAGTGACCAGGGACTTGACGCTTTTTTCCGCGTCCGTCATCCTGGCCAATGCATTGGACCTCAACACCATGTTTGGTGTTGGGGTCGGACGTAACCATGGGCCTAAAAGACAAAGTATAGTTTGAGAAGAATAAAGGGAGACTCTTTGATTAAAAGTATCGACCAGTAAAAGACAGCACTTACCTCCTCGAGCAAAGGCCAAGTTGTTGCTGGTTATGTCCGGAGTAAGGAAGTACTCCTTACTGTACTGCCCCATGTTGGATATATGCGTAGTGTCACTCAGGAATGTCCAGTTTGTCTCCTGGTGGCAAAGATGGAAGAAACCCGTCCCGTATTGTTGCGGGTTGGATTTAAGGTCGAAAAGATAATTGACCTCGTGAGGGTTAGGTTCAGGCCATTTTTTAAGTTTGTACAAGATATAGAGTGCGGCCATCATTCTATATCCGTTTGGAGTAATTTGGAAGGGGGCGACATCGAAATAATTAGCCACCCCCTGATAAAAAGGATGTAGAGGGAGGAAAGCCCCTGCCTCTATGTGATACCGAGACCAAGCGCTGTATATACCTCCGGGGAGGTTAACCCTTTGGTCTGTGGCAGGAATTCTAATGGTAACCCCTGTGAGAGGATACTTCCTGAAATAGTTAGCAACCATCCGAGGGGTCACTATGCTGGTCGGGGAGATATACCACTCGACATCAGGCAGATTCTGATGGCGAGGGCGGGCTCTAATTTGGATGTTAGGGTCAGGAACGGGGTTGTCTCGACCGCTGGTCGAGGGAACCCTAGCCTGCGAATCAGGCTGGGCAGGAGGGTTTGGACTATCGTCAGATTCAGGTCTTTTCTTGCCTACAGATTTGGAACGGGCCATTTGAGATGGAGAAGGACGAGGTCTGGAAGAGGATCGTGAGAAGGGAATCTCGTGGATTCGGTCAGCCGGTTGTTCTTCGCCTTCAAGCAGCTGGGCGAGAAGATCGTCGTCGATGGGTCGTTCACCTCCCCACAAATCTGGCATCAAAGTCTGCAAACAGAAGAATGGGGAGGTGAGGATAGAGAATTTTTAAAGGCTTTTTAGAATGGCGCTGGTCGAGTATAAAAGTCAAGCTTTTATACAACAACATTCTAACAAAAAGTTAAATTTTTCCACACGAACAGTTTGAGAAACGGATCAAAGGATGATAGTAAAAAGTTTTTCACAAAGCTTTTTCAACTCCCCTTAGGGCGGGAAAAGCCTATTTTCCGGCTAGCCTAAAGATCGAAATTTTACTTCGATTTTACGTTGTAAAAGTATGATCCCGACTATTAAACTAACTCGTAACCCTTTTTCGCCTACAAGACATTCTACTCACAAGCATCTCAAACCAGAAGCAGATGAACTCAAAAGTCAGCATACTGAAGCATGCAATATGAAAATTTGAAACATAAAGATTCGAAGACTTACCGGAAAGAAGATCGTTGAGAATGGTAAAAAGTCTTCGGGAGTCAGGGAACTCTCGGACTGAGTCTTGAAAATGCAGAAAAACGATCTCCGGAGAAGATTAAAGCTCTGGTTTTTAGGGTTTCTTGAGAAGGCAATAGCGTGCGTAAAAAGAAAAAGGGAAGTTTTGAGTTGTTATATAAGTTTGTCTGTGGCATAAAAAAGGTGTAATCATCAGTTTCCCTTTTTCGAAGTATGGGGAAGCGGAATAGCCGTCGAATTATTACTGGGGAACCAAAAAGTCATGATTAGACAGGAGTAGGTTACTTTTTCCAAGAACACACGAAGGGTTCTGACACGTAAGGCGGGGTTACCGAAGGGTCGTTCGCCTTTATTTATTGCTCGTAATAAATATACTTGGGGGGCAAATGTTATCCAAAAAATTGGAGTTGATGACGTGGCAAGTAATCCCTGGACACGTGGCTGACGCCTGGAAGAGCTCTGCTAGTGTATCGACCAGGAGACGTATTAGAGGCAGTAAGCGGCCCAGTCTTACCTGCGACCAGTCTGGTCGATGGTTTCGCATGCAATGTAATATTACTGTAAAGATCTTTGTAGATCCCGAATTTAACTCACACAATCTTCTGAATATCCGATTATTTACGAGAGAATATCGGCAACTAAATCATGTAATCCCCCTTGAGCCTATAAATAGAGAAAGATAGCTCAAGGGAGGGGACTTTTGGCTTTTGAATCATTTGAGACTAAAGTAATTCTCCTTGGAATATTGTATTGTTCTTCAAAGGTTAGTGAAACTCATTGAACCCTTGTTCTTTGATCACTCCTTTGATTCTTATACCAATAACAATCTGAGTGGACGTAGGTCATTACCAGATCCTGGGGCCGAACCACTATAAAATATCGTGTTCTTTTTACTTTTTGTCATTCGATTCTTTTCAATGCATTAATTCACATCAAGCATATTTTGACTCCGTGTAACGCCCTACTACCTTAGAGCCGTTACCAAGTGAGTTTTAAAACGAAACAGTGTGCAATGAACTCGCTAACAGAGGTTTTTAAAACGAAAGTGTGACTAATCAAAAGTTAAGGCTGTAATCTTTGAAAATGCGTTGCTTCATTGAAAACTTCTAGTATTAAACATTTGGGATCCCAAAATAAGGTTTGAAAACAATTTACAATTAAAAATAAGTTTACAGTCGATTAATTATGAAACCACAGATTATTATAGCCATTTCTCAAATACACCCCCAACCAAAGCAGTCGGGTAGGCCAAACATGTACGCGTCGCTTCACGCTCTCCATACTCATGGCTGGTTGACTCAATCTATGCCCTTACCTGCAACACAGAGCGCCCGTGAGCCAAAGCCCAGCAAGAAAACTCATGCAGTACATAACATATGCAAATTATACAGTTAATCATATCAGATAGTCCACAGACAAACAGGTCAACCATTTGACTTAAGCAACCCGGCCATGCCGCCCCAGAAGCCTTACCAAAGCCTGGGGTCTCGGTCCTCACCGCAAGGATATCACATGTATCCATGGGGTCCCACCTTGACTACAAACACTCCACGTGCTATGTGGTACTTCCGGCCCCACTGCCGTTCTCGGCCTTTCGCCGTTCTCGGCTCCATTGCCGTTCTCGGCTCCTCGCCGTATCATTCAACTATAATCATAGATAGTCTAACTCAAATAACATTTGAACATATATCAATTCAATGAAGTATGCACCCTAACATGTAATGCAATATAGGGCCGAGCCCTGCAATCACATCATGGGCCCATGCCCTGTCTTACGGGTGCTATAGTTTTCTTACCTGTCAATTTGATAGCTTTCAACACTTGACTCCTTGAGCACGATCCCACTCGAGCCTTAGCGCACACCTAAACACAGTCATAGGTCAAAGTCAACACCGAACCCCAAGTCCGAAAACCTAGCCTCGGGACCAGTCCCGAGCCCCCGGGAAGTCCTAGATCCCCAAAACAAAGTGATGGAATCGAGCCCCGAACCCTAGGTCAAAATCCCTCAACAAAAGCCCAAAAATCCCTTTCTGTGAATAGTGTAGCGCTACAACGCTCTAAAGAGGGCGCTGTAGCGCTACAAGCAGAACCACACCCCCCAGAAACAGGGCCTAGCGCTACAGCGCCCACTAACTAGCGCTGTAGCGCTAGTTGCAGCCAGGCAAACCCCAACTTCTTTTTCTGCGATTTCTTTGAGCCAATCTCAACCCAAACTTCCCCAAATCTTTACCAAACTCAAAATAAAGCTTATAAACACTCTCCACTCATCCCAAGCATCCCCAAATCTCAAAACCCAAGCACATTCAACCCAAATCTCAAAATTCACCATGATCAACCCTAAACCCAGAAATTCAGTCAAACAACAAAGTTAAAGGCTTAGAATCCATATCGTTGATGCAATTTCGACCTTGATTCATTTCCTGGACCTTCATAGCTTGCACTTCCTCAAAGCTTGCCTAGAAATTCCCTAAAATTCCCATCATCTCAGCTCAAAACACAGCTCAAACCAGCCAAACCCTTAAAAACTGAAAACTCTAAAAACTTACCTCAAAAGTTGATGTGTTCTTGCTAATCCTTGCCAAATCTTCAAGCCTAACTTTAAGATCCTTGATGCTTAGCCTATCCTAGCTCTCCACTGAGCTTTGTTCCACGAAAAATGGAGAGAAATGGTGCAAGAATGCATAAACCGATCCTTTGGAAAAGCCCCTCTGTTTTCTCTCTTTTCTTTCTTTCCTTTTTCTTTCTTTCTCTCCACAGCCAACACACTTTCTCTATAAATCCCACTAAGTGTAAAGCCTTATAAATCAATCTCTAAAAGCCAATTGACCAAAATGCCCTCCCTATTAATTCTAAACCCTTTGTCCACGTAGGGCCATTTTAGTCATTTTACCCAATTTCCGCTAATCCTCAAGTGTCTCTAATATTTTCCCGCTTGCTTCCCAATACCTGAAAAGTCACCAAATAATATTCCTTGATATCAAAATAAACCCCAATATACTCATTAACTTCCTATTTATACCCCCAGGCTCGCCCCAAGCCGGGTATAAATCTCCGCCTTGACTGTCCGCTAGTCTGCTCACTGGGATCGTCTCGAGTCACAAATCACAGATACATCCACATCACAATGTGGTCTCAACAATCATCACATATCAATACAGTTATGCCCAACATGGCCAAAATTACAATTACGCCCTTCTAACACAATCAGGGCCTACATGCATACTAATACACATAGTCATGCATCTCAATTAGTCAGATAGTCATATAACATGCTTTAAATCATAATCATGCATTTAACTCATCAAAGTCACACATAAATCCCATCATGCCCTCCTGGCACGCTAATCAAGGCCCTTAAGCCTTATTAGCGAATTTGGGTCGTTACACTCCGTGTCAGTTGGCCAAAATCTGGGTCAACAAATATAAATAACTTATAATATATATAATAATATTATAATTATAAATAATATAATATAAATAACTTATAATATATATAACAATATAATATTATAATTATAAATAATATAATATAAATAACTTATAATATATATTTATAACAACATAATATATATAACAATATAATAAAAGCCGAGGCCTGTGTAACACACAGTTTCCTTAAAACAGATTCGCCGCCTCTACGAGGTTTCGACGTCTATCTCCCAGGATACAACGGTGAACGACAAGTAACTCAATTACTTCGCCGAACCAAATATACCCGAACTCTATCACTATAAAACATATAACTAAAATCATAATATAAATATAACATCATAATATAAATATAATTCAATATGATTATATACCTTAAAGAAGGAATTTTGATGTCCTTTAAACAACAATGCTATACTCCATTATATAGCCCTTGGAAAAGGAGTAAAACAATTTGCAACTAATGTGGGACAAAAAATCTCAATTGCTTTTTTCATTCAAAATATCCAACAATCCCCCACATGAATGAAAAAACTGACTCAAGAAAAACCAACAAAAGAAATAGACCTAGGTGATAGAGTTCAACGGTAGAAACCTGCATAGGATAGGTAGGTGTTACCCTTTGAACCTTCCCTTGTGTAAGTATATTTACTTTACTGGTTGATCAGTAGACGCGATGTCTTTGAACTGTTCTGCCTGTTATCCCGAAAATCAGAAGTGAATGAGGTGGCAAGAATTAATTGCACGTGGCTGACACCTGGCAAAACCTGTGTTCGACTATCGACCAGGAAAATGTTCGGGGCTATGCGATCGGTCTCTTCATACGACCATTCTGGTCGTAGGCACGTAACACGCGGAGGAAATCTTAGGCAGTTATGATGGAATCTGAAATTCTCTCCCATGATTTCCTGAGTATCCGATTATTTAGGAAATAATATCTGTAACAAATCAATGTAAATCTTCCCTGAGCTTATAAATAGTAGAGGAGGTCTCAGGGAAGCGGATCCGATCTTTTTCTCTTTTTCTGACTTCTAAATCGCTGGAGTTTAGAGTGATCATATCAATCATATTGTATTGTTCTTGAGAGGCGAGTGAAACTCATTGAACCCTAGTTCTTTGATCACTACTTTGAATCCCATATCAATAACAATCTAAGTGGACGTAGGTTATTACCAGATCCTGGGACCGAACCACTATAAAATATCGTGTTCTTATTATTTTTGCTATCACGTTCTTTTCAACGCATTCAACCACGTCAAGCGTATTTTGACTCCGTGTCAGTTGCCCAAAATCAGGGTCAACATTCTGGTGCTTTCATTGAGAGCTTGATATATCACCGTTGAAAAAATAAGAACCAATGGCGAAAACTGTAGGGAAAACTGGATAGGCGGCCCCCGCTGCACCATCAAACCCGCCTCCTCCTCATCCTACAAGCGTGGCTGAGGATGAGCCACATTTGGACTTTGAGGAGGAAGAAATGGATGATGCGACGCTGAAGAGTACTTTGGGGGCGTTGCATGAAGAGTTGGCCAATCTGAGGGCCAGTCAGGAAAGTGATGCTGAAATCATGGCGCGGCAGCAGCAAGAGATTGAATGGCAGCGCGCGGAATTAAGTGAAAGGCAGGCGGAGATGGACCGTCGCCAGAGCGAAGCCATGGCAGCCCTCGAGGCAGCCTTGCAATTGGCTAGGAATCAGGCCGCACCTGTCTCGCAGCCTGATCAACCTGCGAATGGGCCACCCCACAGGAGTCCCAATCCTAGCCCACCTATCCAACCCTCGAGCCTGCAAAGGCCCGAGCAGCCTCAGGTGCCTCATGACGATGTCCCACAGGACCCTGAGGCACAGCCTCCATCCCAAGCTGGTCGCGGCAATCCCCCGCATCAGAGGCAGAATTGGACCGGGCATCAGCCTCGTAGTCCTAGATGCCATAGGGGCGACGAGCCGAACCTTCCGAACAGAGGTCAGAATCCTCCTGGCAACAGGAGGAACTCAGAATTAGGCTCTGCGGTCCGGGGTCCCCCACGACATGATAATGCACGAGGACACAACGACCAGCGTAGGCCACCCTCTAACGCTCGGGACGCTTCAGCCCGGGATGGAAATCGAGGGAACAGTCGATCCCACCATAGCCAATAAAGATTCAGAGATGGCCATGGGTATAATGAAGCCGACTCTGGCAGAGGAAATTCCAGTCGGAGGAATGACGAGAGAGGTGGAAACAGGAATCAGCCACCTCAGGATGACCAACCCGGCAGACAGGACGCTGGGGGGCAATCCAAACAGAATAACGTCTTCAACCGGCTCGGAGATAGCGAGCAGCGGAGAAGAGATGAGGACTTGAGAGATGTGCTCAACGATCGCCGTGAGGGACATGGCGAGAACATCCCCGCAGCGACAGAGGCCGCGGCGATTCCTGTCGCTGTGCAGGCCCAGATAGATGCACTCCTTTCGACCACGACAGGAGGAAAGGCACTCCTTTCGTCCAGAGGATAGCTATGGCAGAGATTCCTAGCAAGTTTAAAATGCCTACGCTTCCAAACTTTGATGGGTACGGTGACCCAGTATCTCACGTTAATAAGTTTGAGATACAAATGGACATTCAGAAAGTGTCCGAAGATGCTCGGTGCAGGATCTTCCCTGCAACACTTTCTGATGCCGCACAGGAGTGGTTTTTTAAGTTCCCTCCTGCAAGCATAGTTTCCTGGGAGATGTTTTTAACGACCCAAAATCGCTAATAAGGCTTAAGGGCCTTGATTAGTGTGCTTGGAGGGCATAATGTGATTTTGTGTGTGACTTTAATGAGTTAAATGCATGTTATATGACTATTTGATTATTTGAGATGCATGACTATGTGAATTAGTATGCATGTAGACCTGATTATCTTAGAAAGAGCATAATTGTAATTTGGCCATTTTGGGCATGACTGTGTTGATATCTGTGATCTGTGACTCGAGACGATCCTAGAATGAGCGGGTTAGCGGAAAAGTCAAAGCGGGAATTTATACCCGGGTTGGGGTTAAGCCTGGGGAGTTTAAATGGGAATTTGGAAATATATTGAGGTTAATCTGGATGATGTGGGATATATTTGGAGATTAATTAGGTGTTGGGTAGCAAGCGGGAAATTATTAGAGACACTCGAGGAATTAGTGGGAGATGGGTAAAATGACTAAAATGGCCCTACATGGACAAAAAGGGTTAGATTTAATAGGGAGGGCATTTTGGTCTTTAGGCTTTTTAGAGATAAGTTAAAGGGAGCTTTATACTTAGTGGAATTGGTAGAAAAAGAGTGATAAGGCTGAAAAAGAAAGAAAGAAGGAAGAAAAAAGGAAAAGAGAGAAAAAACTGAGGGGTTTGGTTTCAAAGGAACGGTTTGTGGCTCTCCCACCATTTCCCTTCATTTTTCTTGGAGCTAAGCTCAGTGGTGAGCTAGGGTAACTTGAGCATCAAGGATCCTAAGCTAGACTTGAAGATTGGCAAGGGATTAGCAAGAACACATCAAGCATTGAGGTAAGTTTTAGAAATTTCAGTTTTAGGGTTTGACTGGTTTGAGCTGTGTATTTAAGCTAATTAGATGGGGATTTTTGGGGAAATCAGGCCAAGGTTGTGAAGGAGCAAGCTAAGGAGGTTTAGGATTCAACTCAAGGTCGAATTTCCATCCACGGTATGATTTCTAAGTCCTTAACTTTGATGTTTGACTGAATTTCTGGGTTTAGGGTTCATTGTGGTAGATCTTGAGTTTTGGGTTGCTTGAGCTTGGGTTATGAGTTCTTGGGATGCTTGGGATGAGTGTGAGGTGTTGATAAGTTTGTTTTTGGGTTTGGGAAAGATTTGGACAAGTTTGGGGTTGAAATGGTTGAAAGAAATCGCAAAAAATGATTTTTGGGGTTGCCAGTCTGCAACTAGCGCTACAACGCTAGTCTTTGGGCGCTGTAGCGCTAGGCCCTGTTTCTGGGGATGTGTTGTTCTGCTTGTAGCGCTACAGCACCCTCTTAAGAGTGCTGTAGCGCTGCATTGTTCACAGAAAGGGGTTTTTGGGCTTTTGTTGAGGGATTTTGACCTAGGGTTCGGGGCTCGATTCCACCACCTTGTTTTGTGGATCTAGGACTTCCCGGGGGCTCGGGATTGGTCCCGAAACTAGGTTTTAGACTTGAGGTTTGGTAATGACTTTGACTTATGGATTTTGTTTAGGTGAGCGCTAGGGCTCGGGTAGGATCGTGCCCGAGGAGTCTGGTGATCAAAGCTATCGAATTGAAAGGTAAGAAAACCTTAACACCCGAGAACAGGGCATGGGCCCACAATGTTATTGCAGGGCATGGCCCTAGATTGTATTATGTGCGAATGTATAACCTTAAATGAATTATTATATGTTTGAATGATTATTTTGAAATGTACTATATGTATGATTATAATGAAATGAACAACTAAGGCCGAGAGCGGCGAAGGCCGAGAACGGCCTTGGGGCCGGAAGTAACACTTAGCACATGGAGTGATTATAGCCAGGGTGGGACCCAATGGATACGTGAGCTATCCTTACGGTAAGGACTGATACCCTAGGCTTTGGTAAGGCCTTTGGGGCGGCATGGTCGTGCTTGTTCAGTCTAATGGTTTTCCTATTTATCAGTGGATTGTATGTCAGCTATATTCTGTGCATATGTTATATACTGTATGAGTTTTCTTGCGGGGCTTCGGCTCACGGGTGCTCTGTGTGGCAGGTAAAAGCAAGGAGTCAGTCAACCGGCCATGAGTATGGAGAGCGTGGGGGCGGCGCGTACATGTTCGGCCTGCCCGACTGCTTTGGTTGGGGACATTTTGTATATGGCTGTATTAACTCATTCTTTTGATAGTTAACCAGGTGTAAATCCATTTTTGAGTTGTAAATATTTTGTAAACCTTATTTTGGGATCCCAGATGTTTGACACTTAATGTTTTCAATGAAACTAAGCATTTTCAAAGACTACAGCCTTAATTTCTAATCAAGTCACACTTTTGGATTTAGAAACCTCGTAGAGTCAGTTAATTGGACAATTTTCGTCTTAAACTCACTTAGTAACGGCTCTAAGGTAGTAGGGTGTTACAATGTTCGTAAGGGAGTTTTACGAACAATTCTACACCGGTCGTGTGCATCCGACCGAGGCAAACCAGCTGGTTGAAATTCGCCAGCAGGATGGAGAATCGTTGAAGGACTACATCCAGCGCTTTATGCTAGCAGCAACTGGAGCGAAAATAGTGGGGGACGAAGGCAAAATGATGGCCATAACCGCAGGGGTTCGGCATTGCTCCCCCCTCTGGAAGAGCCTCCGCAAAGATGGGGTTAGAACTACCCAGGAATTCTTGGATCGGGCTGATCATTACATCAAGCTTGAAGATGCCATAGCCGACGATGGAAAGTCTTCAGGCAAGGATAAGAAAGTAGCCGAGCTCGCCAAAGCCGCCAATGGGTCCAAACCTAAAGGCAACGGAAAAGGCAACGGGAACGGTAACGGCAATGGCAAGAATGGTGGAAAATGGCCACACAATGAGCCTTCCACCTCCGACAATAAACGAGCCAAGGGTAACCTTTATGAACCTCGGTTCACTAACTACACTGCCCTTGTTGAGTCTCGGGGAGAGGTTTATTAGGCCACGAGTTCCAGTGTGCCTTATAAGAAGCCTGCCCCCATTCGAAAGGATATTTCGAAAAGAGACACTACCAAGTTCTGTCGTTATCATAACGACTACGGACATGACACCAACGAATCCAACCAGTTGAAAGACGAAATCGAGTTCCTTATTAGACAAGGACACTTGAGAAGATACGTACAGGCCTCAGGAAATTCCCAACGAGAAGCTCCAGGTGGCAACGAGCAAGTGTCAACACGCCAACGCTCACCATCTTTGCAGCCTGCCCCCGTGACTGGCACACTGTTAACCATTTGTGGAGGCCCGCACCTCACTGGAAATAGCGAAAAGGCCAGGGAACGATACGCTCGGACTCTGAACCACGACCAGGACATCGAGATGATGACTGTGGAGGACCACGCACCAAAAAAGGCTCGGTCAGAAGAGGGCGAAATAACCTTCTCTGATAGCGATGCCCAACATGTCCAGTTCCCACATTCCGATCCACTGGTCGTGGATATCCAAATGGCCAACATGATGGTGAAAAGGGTGCTGGTCGATACAGGAAGTTCAGTGAATATCCTGTATAAGTCTTCGCTGGAATGCATGAAACTGTCCGTTAAGGACCTGGATCCTTGCAACCAAACAATATACGGCTTCTCTGGTGAGGGACTCGCCCCCGCCGGATCGATCAGACTACCAGTGACGACAGGTACAGCGCCTGATACCAGGACATTACTCGCTACTTTTGTAGTAGTCGATTGTCCTTCGGCGTACAATTCCGTCATTGGGAAGCCTATACTGGTTGATCTACGGGCCGTCATCTTTATGTGGCACTTAGCCATGAAGTTCCCGACAGACGCAGGGGTAGGACGCGTGTTGGGGAACCAGAGGGAAGCCAGAGAGTGCTATAACGCCTCAGTCACGAAGGCGAAAAATGGAACATCAAAGAGCACTACCTCAGATAGGCTGCAGATGGCAATTGATACACAAGCCCAATCCGGTGATGAGGTCACCAAATAGGGTGTTGCCCAAAGTGAGGATAAAGATCTAGATCCTTGCTTTGGGATTTTGAAGAGAACGTTGGACCCGTCGAGGACCTGGAAGAGGTCCAAATCGACGAAAAAGTCCCGACCAGAGTCGTGAAGGTCGGGAAAAACTTAGAACCAACCACGAAGCTTGCACTGGGGGAATTTTTACGAAAGAACCAGGAGGTTTTTGCCTGGTCGCACAAAGTCATGGCTGGGATAGACCCTGCAGTTATCAGCCATGTCCTAAACATAGACAAGACTTTCCCACCCGTGCAACAAAAAAGAAGGCTACTCGATAAGGATCGAGCAAGAGCCTTAAAAGAAGAAGTTGAAAGATTAAAGGAGAATGGGTTCATCAGGGTGGCATTTTATCCATCGTGGGTCTCCAAGCCAGTGCTGGTTCTCAAGCCTAACGACAAATGGCGAACCTGCGTGGATTTTACAGACCTCAATAAAGTCTGCCCAAAAGATTGTTTCCCACTCCCAAGAATCGACCAGTTGGTCGATGCTACTGCAGGACACGAGATCCTCTCGTTCATGGATGCATATTCGAGCTACAATCAGATTAGCATGCATCCCCCTGACGAGGATCACACCAGCTTTCGGACCGATACGGGCTTATACTGTTATAAAGTAATGCCCTTCGGACTGAAAAACGCAGGTGCGACTTACCAGCGGCTAGTCAATCACATGTTTAAAGAGCTGATCGGAGTAAACATGGAGGTATACGTGGACGACATGCTGGTAAAGTCCAAAAAGGCAGAAGGACATGTGAAGGATTTACAAGAATGTTTTGATGTATTGAAAAAATACCAGATGAAACTAAATCCTCTCAAATGTTCCTTTGGAGTTGGGTCAGGGAAGTTTTTGGGGTTCATTGTATATTCAAGAGGAATCGAGGCTAACCCCGACAAGATAAAAACCCTGATCGACATGAAATCGCTAGAGAAGATTAAAGATGTACAAAGTCTAACCGTGAGAATCGCAGCCCTGAGTAGATTTATTTCGAAGTCAACGGACAAATGTGTCCCTTTTTTCAATCTACTTAGGGGAAATAAGAAGTTTGAATGGACAGGAGATTACGAACAAGCTTTTCAGGCCTTGAAGGCGCATATGGCACAGCCTCCAATTTTATCAAAGCCAGTCGAAGGAGAAACTTTGTTCATTTACCTGGCGATCACTGAAGTTGCTGCTAGTGCGGTACTAGCACGAGAGGAAGAAGGCGTACAAAAAGCGGTCTACTATGTTAGCAAGAGGTTGATGGGGGCAGAATTGAGATATCCACCCATTGAAAGGTTAGCATATTGCTTAATCCTGGCCTCAAGGAAACTACGTCCTTACTTTCAAGCCCATCCTATCACAGTGCTAACCGACCAGCCCCTTCGGCAAGTCCTCCAAAAACCAGAGGCGGCTGGGCGCTTATTAAAATGGGCACTCGAACTAGGGCAGTTCGATATCACATATTCACCGTGAGCAGCAGTAAAAGGACAAGTCTTGGCTGATCTTATTGCAGAGTTCACCGAACTCCCAGACAGCGAACAGTGCGAACAGCCTAGTGCGCCTGAGCCTCAAGAGAAAGCTCCATTGTGGAAGTTATTCACGGATGGGTCGTCCAACGAATCCCACGCAGGAGTGGGAGTGATATTGATAACGCCGGAAGGGCATCGATTTCACTGCGCCATTAGGTTCGACTTCACCGCGTCAAACAATGAACCCGAATACGAAGCACTCCTCGCTGGATTGAGAATGGCCAAAGACATGGGCATAAAGACGCTTGATATTTACAGTGATTCACAGCTTATAGTGAACCAAGTTCTAGGGGAATATCAAGCGCGAGGCCTAAAATTGGTGCCCTACTTGAATAAAACAAAAGACCTGCTAGCCCAGTTCAAGAAGTATACCCTCCAACAAATACCGCGGGATCAGAATTCAAATGCAGATGCCTTAGCCAAACTCGCGAGCGTGAAAGAAGCTGACACTTTGAACATTGTGCCAGTAGAAAGATTAAGCGAACCAAGCATCCGAGCAATAGAAGCCAGTATGGAAATTCGAATGGAGGGTACATGGATGGCGCCTTACTTGGAGTATCTGACAAAAGGTATATTACCATCAGATAGAAACAAGGCCAGAACTCTACAAAGGAAGGCCGCTAGGTACATACTGGTCGATGGGGTCATGTACCGAAGAGGATATTCCATGCCACTACTCAGGTGTGTTACACCAGAAAAAGCTAAGGAACTAATGAAAGAGGTGCATGAAGGCTTCTGCGGGGATCACGTTGGGGGGCAGAGTTTGGCAAAAAAGATCCTAAGGCAAGGTTATTTCTGGCCAACTATGAATGAGGATTCGATGGAATTTTTACGAAGATGTGATAAATGTCAAAGGTTCTCCAAAATTCCACGAGCAGCGCCAAACGAGTTGAAACAGATGCAGAGTCCATGGCCTTTTGTGATATGGGGGATATATTTGATTGGGTCCCTGCCAACGGGAAAAGGCGGAGTAAAGTACGCAGTCGTGGCAGTTGATAACTTCACCAAATGGGCCGAAGATGAACCACTCGCTACCATAACGACCAAGAAAGGTCTTGACTTTGTCATCAAGAACATTGTATGCCGGTATGGTTTACCCCGAAAGAGAGTTTCAGACAACGGAACCCAATTCGATAGCGACCTATTCACCGACTTCTGCGAAAGGCACAGAGTTATTAAAAGCTTTTCTTCAGTTGCGCATCCCCAAGCAAACGGGCAGGTCGAGGCCGTGAATAAAACCCTTAAGGAAACCCTGAAGAAGAGGCTCGAAGACGCCAAAGGAGCATGGCTAGAACAGCTGCCTGAAGTCCTCTGGTAGTATAGAACGTCTCACCGAACAGGGACAGGTCATACCCCATTTTCCTTAGCCTACGGATATGAGGCTATGTTACTAGTCGAGTTAGATCCCCCCTCACATCGACGCATAACATAAAACCAGGACCAGAATAGCCAACTAATGATGGAGTCCCTAGACTCAATTGATGAGATACGGGAAAAAGCCCAACTCCGAGTTGCTGCATACCAGCAAAAGGTCGCCCGGTACTTTAATTCAAAAGTAAGAGAAAGAAAATTCAACGTCGGTGACTTGGCGCTACGACGAGTTTTCTTGAATACCCGCGACCCCACTGTTGGAGTACTCGGACCTAATTGGGAAGGACCTTACCAAATTGAAGAAGTCCTTCACTCGGGCACCTACAAACTTGCACGCCTAAACGGAGATCTCGTTCCACGTTATTGGAATGGAGAACACCTGCGCAAGTATTATCAGTGAACAGTCCTTTTTAAAGGACTGGCTTGTATTAAATTTTACTTTTTACAAGTTTCGCAAAAAGGGTTAGCCACGTTGTATGGCTAATCGCTTATATATGAAAGATCTTTTTTTTTAAGATCACTCGTAAAGACATGTTTAGTCCATTTTTAATACGAGATTATAAGGGACTGTGCGCAGCCAGTCATTCTGGCCAACTACTGTAAATTTATTTTTACAAGTATTTGTTCATTACGTGTGTTGTTTTGCTGTATCACAACTGTTAAAATTTTGCAACGAGCAGTAATGTTCGCATAGGTCGTGGTCAAGGCAAGTGACCAAGGACCTAAAGCTCCTCGATCACTTGGGGGGCATATAAGGTACATAGATAGCAAAGCATACCACAAGGTATGTAAACACATGAACAAAATAAGTGAAAGCATGCTACGGTACTTACATATTTTTCAAATTTTATGATTTTGTTAAATCGAACCAAAGTACTATGCTAAGTTCAGTCATGCGAACATGTATTATAATAAAAGATTATAATATCAAAGGCAAACGTTTACACCATGAGCATTAGTGCTCGGATGTAAAAATAGAATTAAAAGGAATAAAAACCTTTACACCGTGAGCAGTACTGCTCGGATGTAATTGTTCAAGCATTAGCAAAAGAGCTGCCCTCGCAGCAATAAAATAAAAAAAGATTGTCTTTACAAAAAGACCCGTGGGCCATAAAGCGGAAAAACAAAAAAAAATAAATATTAATTTGGCTGGGGGGCAGGAGGGTCTTCTGGATTAGGAGAGTTTTGATCAGCCGGAGGTTTAGCTACAGCAGCAGCAGCAGGAGTTTGGGCCTTGACTTTCTCCTCTGCCTCTAGCCGAGCAACACACTGCGTCATCAGCGTCTCGTGCAACAGCTCGGAGAGAGAGCTAATGTCTACCCCCCGATTGTGCTTCCAGAGGTCATAGAAGCAGAGGAAGGTGGCTTCCTTATACTTCTTCAGAGTTTTAACTCTGTCCTCCTCGAGCTCGTGCACCCGTTCCTCAAGCTTCTTTACCTCATCCCTGCTGGCAGTCAGATCGAGTGTGAGCTGCTTGCACTCTTGGGTGTTGAGTTTGCAGTTCTCCTTCCATTTGTGTCGCTCGTCGATGGCTTTGTTCCGGGCCGCTTCACTCTCCTGAAGTTCTCGGGTAAGAGTGGATTGATCCTCGCATAGCTGCTCGTTCAGCCTAACCAGCTCCTTGTTCTCCTCGAGCAGCTTGGTCTTCTCATCCTCAAGCACTTGCGTAGCCTGGGCAAGTCTGGAGTGAAAGTTCCTTTCTTGAGAAACCATCGGCCCAGCTCAGCGCCAGCTAGCAGTCAAGGATAAAAACCCCTGAAGAAAAAATGAAGTTAAAAAAAGAAATTTAGCATAAATGACAAAGCAGCAAAAGATGACTTACACTGGCTATCTCGTTCAGCCCTCTGTTGATGATTTCATTGATGTCCATCGTGGCAGTATCAGTGATGGCGACCTGGGAACGCCTATGCTTGGAGAGCCGATATAATCTCTCCCTGGCCATGATAACTATGTGGCTGGGCAGGCAACCTTCAGACAAGTTGTCCGTGGTCTCTTTGTCTACGGCCTTTGAGGAAGACCGAGGATCGGCAGGTGTGGGAGTTTGCTGCTCGGGGGCAGGCGAGTGTGTTGAGTTCTCTTTAGAGGGGGCGTCGGTGGGAGCATCTTCTATTCGGGCCTTCATCGAAGGGGTCTTGCCACTTTCCCCACGAGCTCTTTTGCTGTCCTTCTTTGGGACAAAAGCTTCGGCCGCAGCTTGGTAGTGTGCAAAGAAGTCTATGGGGTCCATGCCTGCACAAAGAATGACATTTCAAACGATGAGATTAAAGGGTCGTAGTGAAACAAAGGTTAGAATATAAGAGATGCAAAAGTAAGGTACCCGAGCTACACCTACTGGTCGGAACATTATCTACTGAACTACCTAGTTCCTAGAAGAAATCTGAATTTAAAGAAGGAGCGTTCCTAAAGTCGTCGTCCCCATCAAATAGGTGGATGGGAATGGGCAAGTTATTTAAAAACGAGAATGGTGAACCGTATACATCCGAAGAGTTGTCAGACTGTTCGGCAGGCTCAGCAGCCTTTTGTTTCCCCTTGCCCTTGGGGACCGACGATTCTGCTGCTCGGTGGGGGGTAGCAGGTTCCCTGATTGTAACCCCAGTTGGCCTCCTCCTAGGAGGAGGTGACTGAGGTTGCTGCTCGGGACCCTACTCGCGTCCCACGTCAACATGGACACCACCCGCCGCAGGTTCGCTGGTCGCAGGAGGGGAGCCCTTAAGGCTGGCCAACCTAAGGTTAGCCTCAGTGATCAAGTTTTTCACACTCTTAGCAGCAATGGACATACTGGCTAAAAGTGCTGCCCTCAACTCCATTCCTGGAGTAGGGGTCGGGCGCAACCATGGACCTGGAGTACAATGGAACAGCAGAGTTTTATGACAAGAGAAAATTTAAAGGGCAAGTACTGGTTTAAGGCTCGTTATTCCCCTTACCTCCTCATGCGAATGCCAGGTTGTCCGCAGCAATGTCAGGTGTGAGAAAGTATTCCAGATGATACTTCCCCACATTGGAGATATGGGTGGTCTCGGACAGAAACGTGCGTCCGGTCTCCTGATGGCAGAAATGGAAGTACCCCGTACCGTCTTGGTTGGGGTTGGACTTAATGTAACGCCCTACTACCTAAGAGCCGTTACTTAGTGAGTTTAAAACAAAAATAGTACTTTTGACTGACTCTAAGTGGTTTCTAAAACCAAAAGTGTAAATAAATCAGAATTTAAGGTTGTACTCTTCGAAAATGTTTAGTTTCATTGAAAACGTTAAGTTTAAAACATCTGGGATCCCAAAATAAGGTTTACAAAATACTTACAACTCAAAAATAGATTTACACTTGACCAACTATCAAAAGAATTGTTTAATACAGCCATATACAAAATGCCCCCAACCAAAGCAGTCGGGCAAGCCGAACATGTACGCGCCGCCCCCACGCTCTCCATACTCATGGCCAGTTGACTGATTCCTTGCTTTTACCTGCCACACGGAGCACCCGTGAGCCGAAGCCCAGCAAGAAAACCCAAATAGAACATAACATATGCAAATAATATAGCTGGCATAATTCACTGATAAATAGGAAAACCATCAGATTAAACAAGCACGGCCATGCCGCCCCAGAGGCCTCACCAAAGCTTGGGGTCTCGGTCCTCACTGTAGGATAACTCATGTATCCCTTGGGTCCCACCCTGGCAATAGCATCCCATGTGCTGAGCGTTACTTCCGGCCCCAAGGCCGTACCCGGCCTTCGCCGCTCTCGGCCTTAGCCGTTCATTTCATTATAATCACACATATAATACATTCAGAAATAACCATTCAAACACATAATAGTTCATCTAAGATTACACATTTGCACATAATACAATCTAGGGCCATGCCCTGCAATCACACAGTGGGCCCATGCCCTATTCTTGGGTGTTACGGTTTTCTTACCTATAGATTCGGTAGCCTTGATCACCTGACTCCTTGAGCACGATCCTACCCGAGCCCTAGCGCTTACCTAAGCAAAATCTACAAGTCAAAGTCATCACCAACCTTAAGTCCAAAACCTAGCCTCGGGACTAATCCCGAGCCCCCGGGAAGTCCTAGATCCCCAAAACAAAGTGGCGAAATCGAGCCCCGAACCCTAGGTCAAAAATCCCTTCATAAAAGCCCAAAAATCCCCTCTGTGAACAGTGCAGAGCTACAGCGCTCAAAAGAGGGCGCTGTAGCGCTACAAGCAGAACCACCCCATCAGAAACAGGGGCTACCGCTACAGCGCCCCCTGACTAGCGCTGTAGCGCTAGTTGCAGCCAGACCAAACCCAAAATCGCATCTTGCGATTTTCTTCTCCCATTTCAACTCCAAACTTGCCCAAACCTTTTCCAAACCCAAAAACACACATAACCACACCTCACACTCATCCCAAGCATCCCATGAACTCAAAATCTAACACAATGAACCCAAAAACCAAAAATTCACTCAAACAATCAAGGATAAAGTCTTAGAAATCATACCGTTGGTGGAATTTCGACCTTGAATTGAACCCTAGACCTCCTTAGCTTGCACCTTCACAACCTTGACCTGTTTTCCCCAAAAACCCCATCCATTTAGCTCAAAAACACAGTTCAAACCAGTCATGCCCTAAAACAGAAATCCCCAAGAACTTACCTCAAATTCAAATGTGATCTTGCTAACCCCTTGCCAATCCTCAAGCCTAGCTTAGGATCCTTGATGCTCAATGTAACGACCCAAATTCGCTAATAAGGCTTAAGGGCCTTGATTAGCGTGCCAGGAGGGCATGATGGGATTTATGTGTGATTTTAATTATTTAAATGCATGGTTATGATTTAAAGCATGTTATATGACTATTTGTTTATCTGAGATGCATGACTATGTAAGTTAGTGTGCATGTAGGCCCGGATTGTGTTAGAAGGGCATAATTGTAATTTTGGCCATGATTGGGCGTAACTGTATTGATATGTGTTGATTGTTGAGGCCACAGTGGTATGTGGATGTATCTGTGCCTTGTGACTCGAGGCGATCCCAATGAGCAGGCTAGCGGAAAGTGTTGACAGGAATTTATACCCAGCTTGGGGCGAGCCTGGGGGTATGAGCAGGAATTCAGAGAATAGGTTGAGATTTATTTTGATGATGGGGAATATTTATTTGGTGGTTAATCGAGTGTTGGAAAACAACGGGAAAATATTAGGGACACTTGAGGATTAGCGGGAATTTGGTAAAATGTCTAAAACGGCCCTATTTGGACAAAAGGACTTAGAGTTAATAGGAAGGGCATTTTGGTCATTTGGCTTTTAAAGATAGGTTTTATGAGGCTTTACACTTAGTGGGATTTATAGAGAGTGTTGGCTGTGGAGAGAAAGATAGAAAAGAAAGAAAAGAAGGAAAAGGAAAGAAAGAGAAGAGGGAAAAACAGGTGGGTTTTCCAAAGGGTCGGTTTGTGCATTTTTGCACCATTCCACTCCATTTTTCTTGGGGCAAAGCTTAGTGGAGAGCGAGGATAGGCTGAGCATCAAGGATCTTGGGTTAGACTTGAAGTTTTGGCAAGAACACATCAATGTTTGAGGTAAGTTTTAGAGATTTTCGGTTTTAAGGGTTTTGATGGTTTAAGCTGTGTTTTGAGCTGAGTTGATGGGAATTTTAGGGATTTCTGGGCAAGCTTTGAGGGAGAGCAAGCTAAGGAGGCTTAGGGTTGATTCAAGGTCGAAATTTGCAGCAATGGTATGTTTTCTAAGACTTTATCTTTGTGGTTTGCATGAATTTCTGGTTTAGGGTTGTTCATGGTAGATTTTGAGATTTGGGATAAATGATCTTGGGATTTGAGGATATGGGATGCTTGGGATGAATGGAGAGTGTTCATAAGCTTGATTTTGAGTTTGATAAAGATTTGGGGAAGTTTGATTTGAGATTGGGTGAAAGAAATCGCAGAAATGCGATTTTGGGATTTCTGGGCTGCAACTAGCGCTACAGCGCTAGTCAGTGGGCGCTGTAGCGCTAGTCCCTGTTTCTGGAGGGGTGTTCTGCTTGTAGCGCTACAGCGCCCTCTTTAGAGCGCTGTAGCGCTGCACTGTTCACAGAGGGGAATTTTTGAGTTTTGATGATGGATTTTGACCTAGGGTTCGGGGCTAGTTTCCGCCACTTTGTTTTGGGGATTTGGGACTTCCCGGGGGCTCGGGATTGGTCCCGAGGCTAGGTATTCGGACTTGGGGTTCGGTGTTGACTTTGACCTATGTTTGTGCCTAGGTGTGCGCTAAGGCTCGGGTGGGATCGTGCTCAAGGAGTCAGGTGATCTAAGCTATTGATTGGAAAGGTAAGAAAACTATAACACCTGAGGTTAGGGCATGGCCCCAGATTGTATTATGTGCAAATGTTTAAACCTTAAATGAATCATGATGTGTGTGAATGATTATTTCGAATGTACTATATGTGTGATTATGATGAAATGAGCGGCAAGGGCCGAGTACGGCGTAAGCCGGGGCGGCCGTGGGCCGAGTACGGCGTAAGCCGGGGCGGCCGTGGGCCGAAAGTAACACGTAGCACATGGGATGCTATAATCAGGGCGGGGCCCGGTGGATTCATGTGTTATGCTATAATCAGGGCGGGGCCCGGTGGATATATGTGTTTGCTTAGTCTAAATGGTTGACTTATTTATTTGTGGATTATCTGTTATGATAAAACTGTATACATTGCATATGTTATGTTCTGCATGAGTTTTCTTGCTGGGCTTCGGCTCACGGGTGCTCTGTGTTGCAGGTAAGGGCAATGACTGAGTCAACCAACCATGAGTACGGAGAGCGTGAAGCGACGTGTACATGTTTGGCCTGCCCGACTGCTTTGGTTGGGGGTTTATTCGAAAATGGCTGTAATAATCTATGATTTTATGATTTCTCAACTGTAACCTTATTTCAAGATGTAATTAGTTTTCAAACCTTATTTTGGGATCCCAAATGTTTAATAATAGAAGTTTTAATGAAATGACGCATTTTCAAAGATTACAGCCTTAACTTTTAATTAGTCACACTTTTGTTTCAAAACCTTGGTTAGCGAGTCCATTGCACACTGTTTTGTCTTAAAAACTCACTTAGTAACGGCTCTAAGGAAGTAGGGCGTTACACTCAGCCTACCCTAGCTCTCCACTGAGCTAGAATCCAAGAAAAATGAAGGAATTTGGTTGGGAGAGCCACAAACCGTTCTTGGACAAAACCCTTCAGCTTTTCCCTCACTTTTCTTTTCTCTTCCTTCTTTCTTTCTTTTCAGCCTATACTCTTTTCTACAAAATCCACTAAGTATAAAGCCCCCCTTTAATTCAACTCTTACAAGGCTAAAGACCAAAATGCCCTCCCTTAATAATTCTAAACCTTTATGTCCATAAAGGGGCATTTTAGTCATATAACCCAAATTCCCACTAATTCCTCAAGTGTTCCTAATAATTCCCGCTCGCTACCCAATACCTGATTAATCATCAAATATACATTCCTCATCATCAAGATTAACCTCAATATATTTCCAAATTCTCATTTAAACTCCCCAGGCTTAACCCAAGCCGAGTATAGATTCCCGCTTTGACTTTTCCGCTAACCCGCTCACTCTAGGATCGTCTCGAGTCATGGATCACCGATATCAACACAAAACATGCCCAAAATGGCCAGATTACAATTATGCTCAATCAGGTCTACATGCATACTAATTCACATAGTCATGCATCACAAATAATCAAATAGTCAAATAACGTGCATTAAACCATAATCATGCATTAAACTCATTAGAGTCACACACAGAATCCCATTATACCCTCCAGGCACACTACTCAAGGCCCTTAAGCCTTAATAGTGAATTTGGGGTCGTTACACTTAAGGTCAAATAGATAATTGACCTCATGAGGAGAGGGGGCTGGCCATTTCTTGAGTTTGTAAAGGATATAGAGCGCGGTCAGCATCCTATATCCGTTCGGGGTAATCTGAAAAGGGGCCACCCCGAAGTAATTATCCACCCCTTGGAAAAATGAATGCAGAGGCAAGGTGACACCCGCCTCAATATGGTATCTCGACCAGGCGCTATAAGCCCCCCCTGGCAGGTTGGCTCGCTCGTCCATATCTAGCTCAATCAGGTCAACAAACAATTCTCTACCGTCTACTACTACTGGGAATGCTCTAACCCACCTCCTAGAGACTACCAGTTCTCCTGTAGGCAATATAGTCTGAAAACCCCTAGCATACAAAATACTAGGTCTACACAGCAGATCAATCACCCTAGCAGAAACAAATGAGTGCGTAGCACCAGAATCAATCAATGCAGTAAATAAGGATCCAGCGCTAAAAATCTGACCTGTGACCACTGATGGACTGGCCTCTGCCTCAGTCTGAGTGTAGCGACCCAAATTCGCTAATAAGGCTTAAGGGCCTTGATTAGTGTGCCAGGAGGGCAGGTTGGGATTTATGTGTGATTTTATGAGTTTAATGCATGGTTATGATTTAAAGCATGTTATTTGGCTATTTGTTTAACTGAGATGCATGGCTATGTTTACTAGTATGCATGTAGGCCCGGATCGTGTTAGAAGGGCATAATTGTAATTTTGGCCATGTTGGGCATAACTGTATTGATATGTGATAATTATATTCTGTGAATTGTACCACGTGGGTGTGGTTGTATTATTGTGATGCACGTGCCGAGACGGTCCTAGAGAGCTAGTTAACTCAAGAGTCACAACGGGATTTCTATACCCGGCTCGGGAGGAGCCTAGGGGTACTTTGGGAATTTTATGGTTAAGTTGAGATTTAGCGGGTAATGGTTATTAGAGATTTAGTAACCTGGGTAACCATTAGTTACTGCTGTGGGTAACAAGTTTTAAGGTAAAAAGTGATAGAATTGAAATGAAGTGTAAAGACTTAAGTGTCCTTTGAGGTTTGGCTAAGGAAGATTAGTAGGAAAGGGTAAAATGGTCTTTTGGCAAGGGTAATAGGCAATTATCAGCTGGGTTTTAGTGGGTCACGGTTTGGGCATTTGGGTTATATGATGGCTTTGCTAAAAATAAAGAGAAGGAGAGTTAGGGCAATGAGAAGAAGAAGAAGAAGAAGAAGAAGAAGAAGAAGAGGAAAATGGGCTGAAGTGGGAGCTTAGGAGGTGAATCAAGGGAGCTTGTAGGGTGGATTCTCTACTTGAGGTATGGGTTTTATGAGCATTTAAGTTTGATTTCTGTTTTGAATTGTGAAATCTATAGCTTGAGTTAAGTTTTTAGTGTTTGAGTTTGGTGTTGCTGATTTTTGCAATCTAAGGGTGGATTGTTGGGTATGTTTGTGTTTTGAGCTTGAATCTAGAGTTTATGAGTTTTTGGGTGGTTCATTTGAGGTTTTAAATTGATTTTGGGGTTTGGGTATTGGTTTGGTGTGATTTGGAAGGTTTAAGTTCGGGAAAAATGCAAGAGAAAACCCAGATTTTCTGGGTTCGCGTATGAGCGTCGCGGCCCTGTTCTTGGGCGCCGCGGCTCGAGGTTGCATCAGGAGGAGGGCAACTCGCTGGGCGCCGCGGCCCTTGAAGGGAGTGCCGCGGCCCTAGGCCATTTTGGCAGGCAAAAATTGAGTTTTTAGGGCTTTTGCCCGGGGACTCGGGGGATGGTTCCGATACTTTGTATTATGGATTTAGAGGTCCCGGGAGTGTGGGATTGGTCCCGGGAAGTGGTCTTGGACTTGGTTAGTATTAAAAAGTGTTTTATGTGTGTTGTGACTAGGCTTTTGGTGAGGCTCGTGCTAGAGGACCGTGCTCGTGGCTTTAGTGCATCAAGAGGCTCGGAATACAGGTAAGAAAACTATAACACCCGTAGGATAGGGCATGGGCCCATAGTGTGATTGCGGGGCTCGGCCCTATATTGCATGATGAGATGATTGCCGGGCATGGCCCTATATTGCATTACATGTTAGGGTGTAGACTTACATGTATTGATAATTGTATGAATGTTGTTTGATTTATGCTTTGTATGATTATAATGAAATGAACGGCAAGGGCCGAGTGCGGCGTAGGCCGGGTACGGCAGCGGAGCCGGAAGTAACACTAAGCACATGGGATGCTTATGGTCAGGGCAGGGCCCGGGACCCAGAGGATATGTGTAAGATCCTTGCGGTGAGAACCGATACCCCAGGGCTTCGGTAAGGCTTCTGGGGCGGCATGGCCGTGTTTGTTTAGTCTAATGGTTGACTTGTTTATCTGTGGATTATCTGATATGATAAATTGTATAAATTGCATATGTTATGTTCTGCATGAGTTTTCTTGCTGGGCTTCGGCTCACGGGTGCTCTGTGTTGCAGGTAAGGGCAATGACTGAGTCAACCAACCATGAGTACGGAGAGCGTGAAGCGACGCGTACATGTTTGGCCTGCCCGACTGCTTTGGTTGGGGGTTTATTTGAAAATGGCTGTAATAATCTATGATTTTTATGATTAATCAACTGTAAACTTATTTCAGAATGTAAATAGTTTTCAAACCTTATTTTGGGATCCCAAATGTTTAATACTAGAAGTTTTATTGAAACAACGCATTTTTCTAAGATTACAGCCTTAACTTTTAATTAGTCACACTTTTGTCTCAAAACCTCGGTTAGCGAGTTCATTGCACACTGTTTTGTCTTAAAACTCACTTAGTAACGGCTCTAAGGAAGTAGGGCGTTACACTGATTCAAGGTGAAAACCCTAGCAGGCGTGAGGCTGTCACCCTGCCTTGGCTCCTCTTTCTTAGCCTGCGGGCAATCTTTCTTCAAGTGACTGGTGCTTCCACAAACAAAGCATGCCCTGGATCGGCACTCGCCCTGATGCTGTCGCCTGCATCGAGGACACAATGGAGAGCCCCTCCAGTTGTCATTTCCACCCTGGCGGCCACCCACAGAACCGCGAACCCTCCTGTCAGAACCATAGGGAGTAAATGAGTCTGGTACTCTCGTCTTCTGCTCACTGGGGCCGCTGCCCCGACTAGGCCCAGAAGAAGAAGGCACTACCCTCCTGGTATCGCGCCTAGCAGCGCTATCCTTCCAGATCTGATCCTCATCCCTCTCAGCAGTGAGGGCTTTGTCTACCACTTGCGCATAGGTAGTCTCTGGAGCCATTGTAATACTCACGTCACGGGCGATCATTACATTTAATCCCCGTATAAACCTGTCCCTTCTGGCCGCATCAGTCGGCACTAGCTCTGGCGCAAACTTCGCCAACCTGTCAAATACCAGAGCGTACTCAGTGACAGATAACCTGCCCTGAGTCAAGTTGTTGAACTCATCCGCCTTCGCAGCTCGAACGGCTACGCTGTAGTATTTCTCGTTAAAAATGCTCTTGAATTCTTCCCAAGTCATAGTTACAGTATCCCTTCGCTGCCCTACTACCTCCCACCAAATTCGTGCATCATTTCTAAGCATATAACTGGCACAATCAACCCTATCCCTTCCTTCAACCCTCATGAAGTCCAGTATCACAGACATCGTACCCATCCACTGCTCAGCCTGCAGTGGGTCTGCTCCGCCCTCATAGGTAGGAGGTTGCTGTTTTCTGAATCTTTCATATAGAGCTTCCAACCTGTTCTCAGTCGCAGGTTGAACCGGAGTCAGTGCTACACTCGGCTGTGGTGGTAACACAGTGGCTGGTGGAGGAGCTAGTCGCCTCAACTGACTAAGCTCTTCCTCTGTTTTCTTCAACCTAGCCTTCATCTCGGCTAAAATCTGCTGCCAGTTCTGAGGAGCAGGTGGAGGGTCCTGCCCCTGGTTATCATCCTCGGCCTGAATGCCGCGGAGTCTCGACGATTGGCGAGGCATTTCAACTAAATGCCTGCAATCAGTGACACCGCTCATTAGGCATGATAACAAGGTCCAATTTCCACCTCTCAATCTCAACAACAACCATGATCAATCGACCAAAATGACATACAAATATCATACAGCATACAACGGGCCTTGCCCTAGCATCATGCATATGTTATTACAATCATCATGCTCATAACAATCTAGGTAGGCACACAAAGAATTAAACACATATTCATGAATACATCAATCTACCATACCAATCAACCCTGAGTCGAGCTTTTCAATGGCAGCGTGCATACATGTTCGGTCAATCTCCAGAACCAATAAACCTTGGCTCGCTCTGATACCAAGTTGTAACGCCCTACTACCTTAGAGCCATTACTAAGTGAGTTTAAAACAGAAATTGTGCATTTAATTGACTCCAAGTGGTTTCTAAAACCAAAAGTGTGAATAAACCAGAGTTTAAGGCTGTACTCTTCGAAAATGTTTAATTTCATTGAAAACGTTAAGTATAAAACATCTGGGATCCCAAAATAAGGTTTACAAAAGATTTACAACTCAAAAATATATTAACACTTGATCAACTATCAAAAGAATGGTTTAATACAGCCATATACAAAAATGCCCCCAACCAAAGCAGTCGGGCAGGCCGAACATGTACGCGCCGCCCGCACGCTCTCCATACTCATGGCCGGTTGACTGACTCCTTGCTTTTACCTGCCACACGGAGCACCCGTGAGCCGAAGCCCAGCAAGAAAACCCAAATAGTACATAACATACGCAAATCATATAGCTGGCATAATTCACTGATAAATAGGAAAACCATCATAATAAACAAGTACGGCCATGCCGCCCCAGAGGCCTTACCAAAGCCTGGGGTTTCGGTTCTCACCGCGAGGATAACTCATGTATCCCTTGGGTCCCACCCTGACTATAAGCATCCCATGTGCTGAGTGTTACTTTCGGCCCCACGGCCGTACCCGGCCTACGCCGCACTCGGCCCTTGCCGTTCATTTCATTATAATCACACATATAGTACATTCGAAATAATCATTCACACACATCATGATTCATTTAAGGTTAAACATTTGCACATAATACAATCTAGGGCCATGCCCTGCAATCACACAGTGGGGCCATGCCCTAGTCTCGGGTGTTACGGTTTTCTTACCTGTATCCCGAGCTTTCCGATGCACCACGGTCAAGAGCACGGTCCTCTAGCACGAGCCTCTCCGAAATCCTAGTCACAACACACATAAAACACTTTTAATACTAACCAACTCAAAACCACTTCCCGGGACCAATCCCGCACTCTCAGGACTCCCAAAATCCTAAAATAAGTCATTGGAAACATCCCCCGAACCCCTGGAGCAAAAGCTCAAAATTGGAAATTTTGGTGCCCAGAAAATGGCCTAGCGCCGCGGCTCAACCCTACAGGGCCGCAGCGCTTAACAAGTCAGAGAGCCACCTCGCCTAGAACCAGCCTCGCGCCGCGGCGCCCAAGAACAGGGCCGCGGCGCGCCCTTACGAACCCGAAATTTCTGGGTTTTTCTCCTTCAATTCCTTCATCCAAAATACCTCCAAACCAGCCCAAACACATATCTCAACCCCAAAACTAAATTCCAAACTTCATATGAACAATCTAACAACCTATAGACACTAGAATCAAGATCAAAACATCAACACACCCAAGATCCACACCTTTGATCTCTAATTTCAGTCACTCAAACCAAGACCTTGAAAAGCTTAACTCAAGCATTAAAATCCTCAAATCAACACAGAAAACAAACTTAAGTGTGTATAAAATCCATACCTCAAGTGAAGAATCCTCCCAACAAGCTTCCTTGATCTCCTCTTAAGCTCCCAATTCAGCCCTTCTACCCTTCCTCTTCTTTCTCCTTCTCTTTCTTCTCTTCAATTTCTATCAAAGCATCAAGTGACCCCAAATGCCCAAACCGTACCCCCTATATCTCAGCTGAAAGTTTCATAATCCCCTTGCCAAAAGACCAAATTACCCCTTCCTAATAATCCTCCCTAACTAAACCTTCAAGGGCACTTAAGTCTTTACACTTCTATTTCAATTCTATCACTTTCTATCTTAAAACTTGTTACCCGCAGCAGTTACAAATGGTTACCCAGGTTACCCAATTACCAATAACTAACCACTCATTCTCAACTCAACTTTTAAGATTCCCGAAGTACCCCTAGGCTCCTCCCGAGCTGGGTACAACATCCCGTTGTGACTTTTAGACTAATTGGCTCACTAGGACCGTCTCGATGCGTGCATCCTGATAATAACACCACACTCACATGGCACAATTCACATAGTACAATTATCACAGTTATGCCCTAACATGGCCAGATTACAATCATGCTCATTCTAAGACAATCAGATCTACATGCATACTAATTCACATAGTCATGCATCTCAAATAATCAAATAGTCATATAACGTGCAATAAATCGTAATCATGCATTAAGCTCAATAAAGACACACACCAAATCCCATCATGCCCTCCAGGCACACTACTCCAGGCCCTTAAGCCTAAAAGTGAAATTGGGGTCGTTACACCTTTGAACCTAGATCTTGGGATCTCCAGTCAACTAGGTGGGGTGTCTACTGTATTGACTTTATTCATTCATGGGCTTTAGACCCATTCCCCTCGATGATTTTTCAACCAACTCTCTATTTAACCCTTTGGTTAGCGGATCCGCAATATTATCCTTTGACTTCACATAGTCAATAGAGATAACTCCAGTTGAGAGTAGTTGTCTACTGGTATTGTGTCTACGACGTATATGTCTAGACTTACCATTATACATATTATTATGTGCCCTACCAATTGCAGATTGACTATCGCAATGTATGCCAATAGTTGGCACTGGTTTATGCCATTTTGGAATATCTTCTAAAATTGACGTAGCCATTCAGCTTCTTCGCCACACTTTTCTAAGGCAATAAACTCAGATTCCATCGTGGATCTAGCTATTACCGTTTTTTTAGAAGATTTCCATGATACATCTGCACCACCGAGTGTGAACACATATCCACTCATAGATTTTAAATCTTTCATGTCAAATTTCTAGTTCAACATACTCTTGATAGATTTGATCATCTTGTCACTGCTTCCAACAATGAGCATGTCATTTACGTAAAGACAAAAAATGACATAGTCATTATCTGTTTCTTTAACATAAATACATTTTATCGTATTCATTGATTTTGAAGCCATTTGCCAACATAGTTTGGTCAAATTTCTCATGCCTTGTTTTGGTGCTTGCTTTAAACCATATAAATATTTCACCAATTTACATATTTTTCTTTCTTTTCTTGGGGAGGAAAAACCAACGGGTTGTTCCATATAAATTTCTTCATTTAAATCCCCATTTAGAAAAGCAGTTTTCACATCCATTTTGATGTACTTTAAGATTGCGTAACGCAACAATAGCAAGTATCATCCTAATGGAATTTATTCTTGTCAGAGGAGAATAAGAGTCAAAGTAATCAAGGCCTTCACACTGCTTATAACCTTTAATTACAAGTCGTGCCTTATACTTATCGTTTAAGTTGATTCTCAACTTCGGTCTTATGGAGAACAAATTTCTCTATAGCCTTGGTTTTGCTTTTTAGAAAATACACATAGCAATATTTAGTGCTATTATCGACAAAAGTAATAAGATACTTATTGTCTCCCCTTGTTTAAACAAATTTAAAATCACATACATCGCAATGTATTAATTTTAGGGGTTCATTATTCCTTTCAATCGTTTTGAAGGATGACCTTGTTAGTTTTGCCTTAACACAGGTTTCACACTTATGATTTTGAATCAATGTGGAATTTTGGTATGTGATTCAAGTTAATTAATCTACACAAAGTGTCATAAATTACCATGTCCTAGTCTACCATGCCAAACATTGGAAGACTCAAGCAAGTAAAAAGAAGCGTTATTAACTTTATTGATAATTGGTTTAACAACCATTACACCGAGTTTGAACAACCCATCAGTTACATAATCCCTTCCCACATACATTCCACTTTTAGACAAAACAATTTTGTCTGACTCAAAAACCATACGAAATCCATGCTTGTTCAGCAATGAACTAGACACAAGGTTTTTACGGATATCTGGTACGTACAGTACATTGTTCAGAGTCAGCTCCTTTCCAGAAGTCATTTTCAGGATCACTTTTTCCTAACCCTCAATCTCAGACGTGGCAGAGTTTCCCATAAATAGTTTCTCTCCATTGGTCACTTGTTCAAAACATCTGAACATACTCTTGTCTGAGCATATATGTCGAGTAGAACCAGTGTCAATCAACCACTCTCTAGGGTTGGAGTTGACCAGGTTTACTTCCGATACCATCGCTGATAGATTTATATCACCAACATCTTTGGAGATATTATCCATCATATTCGTCTCTTGACCATGGTTCTTCTTTGGCAATCTACAATCTGATGACTTGTGACCTAGCTTATTACAGTTAAAGCACTTGCCAAGGAATTTGAACGACTTTTTAGAGATTCCTCCTTTTGGTCCGAACTTGAACCCTTTATCATGGGGTTTAAAGTTCCTCTTTCCCCTAGAGTTTTGACCTTGCTCCATCAGATTGGCCTTAGCCATATCTTGTCTTGAACTCATTTTTTCTGAATTCTTATTGTCTTCTTCAATACAAAGTCTGACAATTAATTCTTCAATGTTCATCTGCTTTCGCTTATGCTTAAGGTAGCTCTTGAACTCCTTCCATGCAGGGGGAAGCTTTTCAATCAAAGCAGCAACTTCGAAGGTCTCACTCAGGATCATTCCCTCAGAGGAAATGTCATGTAAGATTAATTGGAATTCCTGAGCTTGACTAATCACAGTCTTGGAATCTACCATTTTATAGTCAAGGAATCGTCCAACCACAAATTTCTTTGTGCCAGCATCCTCAGTTCTATATTTTCGGTCTAAAGACTCCCATAGTTCCTTAGCCATCTTCTTTGTAGAATAAACTTCATACAAAGAATTTTCTAGACCATTCATAACATAGTTACGACATAGAAAATCAGATTTGATCCAATCATTGACAAAATTAATGACTTGGATATCATCCTCATTTTCTTTCAGCTTTTGTTCGCTATCAGTAACGAATCGCGCAAGATTCATGGTGGTCAGATAGAACAACATCTTTTGCTGCCACCTTTTGAAATTCTGCCCATTGAATTTGTCAGGTCTTTCCCCAAAGCTCAAAGGATGGCTCGTATTAACTGAGGCCGGAACCGTTTGGGTATGAGCTTGAATTGCCTGAACTAGGGTCTCAGCTGACACCTCGTTATTCCCGCTCTTTTGGTTTGTTTCAGTTGTCATTTTCTGAAATCACAAAACCAACAATGTTATTTTCCTGACAACGGAAAATTATACGGGTTCGCTTAGATCAAACTTAAAGAAAATTCTTAGGTTAGCCTGAAAGGGTTAAAAACCCAACCATTCGTGGTCTAGCCTCTCGTAGAATATTTGTTTGAGTATTTATCCAGCCTCAAATATGTCTACTAGATAATTTTCAAAGAAAACTAAAAGAAGGGTCTAGCCCCTGCCTCAGCAGTCTAGTTTCTTTGAAAATATTCAGTTCCCAGAATTTCTCTAGTGAGATTTAAGTTCAAACGAACTTTTCACAATAACAATATATTTCAATATATAGATATAGAAATATCACTAATAGATATATTCAAATATTATATTTAAACAATAATCTGTTTTAAGATTGTAAGAACAACATATCTTATATAATACTTGAATAAACACAATCAGATAAATACAATAATTATATCTATATCTACTAAATTAAAGATACATAAATATTATAAATATAAATAACTTATAATATATATAACAATATTATAATTATAAATAATATAATATAAATAACTTATAATATATATAACATCATAATATATATAACAATATAATATTATAATTATAAATAATATAATATAAATAACTTATAATATATATAACAATATAATATTATATTTATAAATAATATAATATAAATAACTTATAATATATATATATATAACAACATAATATATATAACAATATAATAAAAACCGAGGCCTGTGTAACACACAGTTTCCTTAAAACAGATTCACCGCCTCTACGAAGTTTCGACGTCTATCTCCCCGGATACAACGGTGAACGACAAGTAACTCAATTACTTCGCCGAACCAAATATACCTGAACTCTATCACTATAAAACATATAACTAAAATCATAATATAAATATAACATCATAATATAAATATAATTCAATATGATTATATACCTTAAAGAAGGAATTTTGATGTTCTTTGAACAACAAGGCTATACTCCATTATATAGCCCTTGGAAAAGGAGTAAAACAATTTGCAACCAATGTGAGACAAAAAATCTCAATTACTTTTTTTATTCAAAATATCCAACAATTTATATAGTCTATATTGTATTACAGGTACTAAATAGTCGATTAATTATATATTCTATAGGCTAGTGTATAAATTTTATTTATCTTACTTAACTTTAATTACTTGTATAAAAAATAAGTGTATACATTTTATTTATCTTACTTAACATCAATTACTTGTATAAAAAATAATAATATTATGGCTTGTTGCACATTTGGGTTTATATATATATATACATATTTAAGGTCTTTATACAATTAATTAATCCACAGGAATATATTTAAGTAAAAAGGAGTAACGATAGTTTTATGTCTGACATATCATTTTACATAAAACCATATAAATAGGTAATGTGCATATGAAATTGGAAATATATGTGATATTTTTTTATGGTTTTTTTGTATATTATTCTTTTCTTATTAACTTGTACATTATGGGAAATTTCGAGGAACTATCTTTTTCTGTTCTTTTAAGGTCTTATTTATTTCTAGTTCTTTGTATCTTAAGCATTCTTCTATCACTATAAGTAGATCTATGAAGGAAGAATACAATTTGTGCCTCCAATGATGGATCATGTTCTTCATGATTATGCTAGGAATATGCTAATATAAAGTGTTCTCCTTATTTTATAAAGTAATAAATGAGTGTTCTCCTACAAACCTTTCTTTGACTATTCACATATACATATCTATTGGGAATTGTGTCCTGTCTCATATTTTTAGTGGAATAATCATGAAATTAATAAATTTAAATGATTTAATTAAAGAGGTTAATTAATAATCTCAAATTTATTGGAGCTTAGAATTATATGTCCATAGGTCCCCACAGCAACTCTATCAACACTATTCAAAACAAGAGTTGATATAAATGGAAAAATGGTTGAAAGACATATTTAAGAAGAAATTTGTTCTTCGGGCCAAATATGCAATTATGTGATAATAGTGATCAATTAATTAATTAATTACAAATTAGTTATAATTACCAAAATTAATTAATTTAATTATTATGTAATTTTTGAAATTATATTAAATAATTAAATTTATTATCGAAATTATATTAAATAATTAATTAATTATAATTTTCAAAATTATAATAAATTAAATATTTAATTTCAAAATTATTATTTAATTTAAATTAGTTTTAATTAATTGATAGAATTAATTAAATATCTTTATTTGAGTGGGAAATAATAATCTGATAAGTTCAAATTAGATTTGAATTTAAAAGATTGATATTTATTAAAATAATTAATTATATTTGATAATTAGTTAAAAAGATAATTAATTCAAATTTAAATCAATTATCAGGTTGTTAGATTTTTATCTGATAAGGTAGTTTGAATAAATACTTAAATAATTATGGAAAAATCAAATATCCCTAAAATATAGGGTGGTACACGACACACACAGTCCATGGACTGTGTGTGGCGTGTACTACATAATATTTCACGAATAGATTTTTCAATTTTATTTATTTAATTAATTAATGGAAAATTCAAAAGTTAGTTCTTGGATATTTTCATTAACAGGATAATTAATTAATTAAAAGATAGATTGTAAATTGGTTACAAATTTATTTTTTAAATTTGAATATTTTCTATTTAAGTTAGACTTATTAGAAAATAGAAAAGAATATACTCAATATAGAATTTTATTCTCTTTGAAGAAAAGAGAACAATATTTTTCTATCTCTCACTGAAAAAGAAAAAGAAACTGTAACGCCCAACTTTCTTAGAGCCGTTACTAAGTGAGTTTAGAATGTGCAAATCACACGGTAATCGAGGTTTTAAGACAAAAGTGTAGCTAAACCATAAACAAAAGTCATACAATTTGAAAATGTAACCATCCATTGAAAATTAGAAAGCGTTAAACATTTAGGATCCCAAAATACTGTTTTAGAAATATTTACAACTCAAAAATATAATTAAAGTCGACTAAACGACAAAATTAGATTTAATACAAACATCTCCCAAAAACACCCCTGGTCGTGGCAGCCAGGCAGGCCAAACATGTACATGTCGCTTCACGCTCTCTGTACTTATGGTTGGTCGACTTTCCCCTTGCCCTTACTTGCACCATAGAGCACCAGTGAGTCGAAGCCCAGCAAGAAAACTCCACACAAGCAAATAACATATGCATATCTATCAATCAACATATAATAAAAACGCCAAGGCTAAACACATACGACCATGCCGTCCCAGGCGCTTTACCAAGCCCTAGGTTCGCGGTCTACATTGTGAGGATATCCCATGTATCCTATAGGGTCTCACTCTGGCAACTCGCACTCCGCGTGCTTAACGCTACTCCCGGCCCCATGCCGTATTCGGCCTTGCCGTTCTCAGCCTTCGCCATTCCCGGCTCTTACCGTTCATTCACACATAGCATAATTAAACAAATACTTAAACACTTATAAACATAATCAATGGGGGCTATGCCCTGCAACACAATCATATCAGATTGTCTCTGCAGCAGCAGTTGGAACAACCAGTCTGGAATTTGAGAAGAATAAATTTCTTGTTTTAGAGAACGTTTATTATATTCCTGGATTTTCTAGAAACTTAATTTCCATTTCTATTTTGCATGAACAGGGTTTTAAAATTTCTTTTAATAATAATTCGATTGTTATTTCAAGATATGGTTTTAAGATATGTTCTACAAAATCTATTGATGGGTTTTATAAATTGCAAGATAAAGAGAAATATGTTTATAATTCTGAATTGTTTACCCAAAAAGTGGCTACTAATGACATGGCAAGAATTTCTCACACGTAGTTGACACGTGGTAGAGGTACTGCTCGACTATCGACTAGAAGCACACCGCTTCGTAAGGGTTAATTTTTAGATACGACCAGGCTGGTTGTATAACCTGATTTATTTCTTTCTTAAGCTGTAATCTTATACTAACTGCATTGAATATTTCTTCATCCTTATCTTGATACGTGATTATTAAGGAAAGATAGGGCACGTTGTCGTATGTAACCCTCCTTGAGCCTATAAATGTACATGAAATAGCTCAAGAAAGGGACTTTTGATCCCTGAATCTTTTTGCTAAGATAGAGAAAAAGAGAGAGCTATAGTGCAATTATCCATCGCTTTATTGTATTTCTTCCAAAGTTTGTGAAACTCAAGAACCCTAGTTCTTTGATCACTGCTTTGAGATTCAATCTTAATAATAGCACTAAGTGGACGTAGGTCATTACCATTCTTTGGGGCCGAACCACTATAAATCCTTGGTGTTTTCTTCTCTTCCATTAGATTATCTTTCTTATTTGTCGTTTTATCATTTGTCGTATATTTGACTCCGTGTCGTTGGCCAAATCGCGGGTCAACATGAATTATTCAAAATAGCTAATCCTAGATCTATTAAACGACAAAAGATTGATTCCGATAGTGAAACATATTTGTGGTACTTGAGATTGGGCCATATTGGTCTATGAAATCAAGCTCAAATAAGTCATCATAAATCTAACAAATAAATTTACTAACTTATTAATTCCTCGTGACTCCACTAAAGACTCAGAATTGTACTCTTGAATTCATGGAACGCTCTATAAGCAATACAGATACGTTATTAATTATCCATTGTTACAACCATAATTTTCACTCAATCCTCTATAGACGGTCTACAATGAGATGGGACTAAAATACTGCTTTACCCCTCATTGTATTTTATCCTTAAAACACTTAGTTCCATGTAAATGATATTTCAGTAAACTAATGTTAATTACTGAAATGAGATCTCTATCATTTAGCACCTTGAACCAAACTAAAAGGAAACCATCATTTCACTTCTTCATCAGAAGCTATAGATGTTCATATCTATGATTAACACTCCCACTCAATTATACTACCGAGTTGCTAAGATGTAAGTATAGGCTAGTCCGTAGGGTAACTTGGTAACGAACAAGTCAACGAACTCAAATAATACAATTAGTTAGAATACTAACCACTTAGAATTGAGATTGAATTGACCTATGGTCAACTATATGATATGAATAGAATAGATAATAACGATTTGTTTATTTATCCTATCAACTGTCTATATTGGTCTAGTCCGATGTAACAAATACATCTAATCTTTTCTACTTTGCTAATGTTCTGGAAAGAACATAACACTGCAATGTGTAAGTAGATCATATCGTAGATTGGCAAGTCAGTGTAAATCCTGTGCACTGACTAATCTTATGACTAACTTATTTTGAACATATAATCATATTTATATTCCACTGTGATAATGTCACTATAAATACAATTAGCTATATGCTTGAGATTTAATAGAAGTTTTTACTAAACAAATAATCATGAAAATAAAACATGAGAACAAAGTGATTTACCCAGTCAAAAAATGATTTCTATTCTTTTATTGATAATAAATGAGATTACAAAGAAATAGAGTTTTAATTGAGTTTTTATTTACCAACAGTTATTTCTTCTAATTGAACTATTTACTTTTTACTTTGCTAATGATTAAATGATATTTTTTTCTTTTTCTTTTTCTTTATTTCTTTGTTTTTGTCTTGTGAATCCTTTCTCATTGGGCTATTCACTTTATTGTTCTTGTAGTGTCCCATATGGGGCTCTTTTTTTAGTAATGTTGCATCCTAGTTATGGGAGGCAGTGATTAAAAAAAAACTTTCTACCATTTTTTTTATTTATATAGACGAATAACTTTGAAAATTGGCACCTTTGGGCATGATAGGATATGCATTGATAGTAATAAGACATATATGACTTAAGAGTCGCAACTAGTTTAATGCTATGTGCATAGACTGCTAATACAAGTTATTTCCAAAGAATATAACTCATACATTATCACTATTGGACACCATTGCTCTAACTATCACTCTATGTCGTTCAATGTTAATTAGATTTTATCTCATTGTCCCATATTTTTCATATGAGTTTTGTTTCTAATTAACATAACAATTTAATTCTTGGTTTGCTAATAGTTTAATGATCTATTTTGAAATTTCCAGGTAATGAGATTGTATTTCCTCGGAGCAAAATTAAGCAATATTTATTGAGCTTTTTGGAATCAAATAATTTATTTATCCAATTTTGTACACTTCTTGTTACATATTCAGTGATGTTAGAATTAACTTAGTAGAATTTATTTTGTATTATAATTTGTAAGCCCAAATAAGACTAGTTATAGTAATTGTATTCAAGTCATTAATAAAAATTTATTTATATTAACTTATTTTGCTTATGGTTAATTTTTGTTCATGATAATTAAGGGAAAAAGTGATACAAGCTTATATATATGTCATTACAGCATAAAATTATTCAAATTTTGTAATATTGTAAAAATGAAAATTATTATCATATAATCATACATTTAAATTGTGATATGAAAACTACTGTATATGTAATGCCTGGTTACTCTAAGACCGTTACTGTGATCTTTGAACCGTGTTTAACTTGCTAATCGAGTTCTTTGATTATAAACATGCATCTAGGTGTTATTAATAGGTTAAGGTGGAAAACCAATCAAAAGGAAAGGATATATTTTATTTAAAACATAAAACTTTTCATGGGCCCATAAAAAAAACATTTATAAGTTATTTACTGTTGACCCTGATTTTGGGCAACTGACACGGAGTCAAAATACGCTTGACGTGGATGAACGTGTTGAAAAGAACGTAATAGAGAAAATAATAAGAACACGATGTTTTATAGTGGTTCGGCCCCAGAATCTGGTAATAACCTACGTCCACTTAGATTGATATTGATGTGAGAGTCAAAGGAGTGATCAAAGAACTAGGGTTCAATGAGTTTCACTAACATCTGAAGAACAATACAATATGATTGATATGATAACTCTAAACCTCAGTGATTTAGAAGTCAGAAAAAGAGAAAAAGATCCGATCCCCTTCCCTGAGCCCCTTCTACTATTTATTAGCTCAGGGAAGATTTACATTGATTTGTTACAGATATTATTTCCTAAATAATCGGATACTCAGGAAATCATGGGAGAGAATTTCGGATTCCATCATAACTGCCTAAGATTTCCTCCGCGTGCTACGTGCCTACGACCAGACTGGTCGTATGAAGAGACCACTCGCATAACTCCGAACATCTTCCTGGTCGATAGTCGAACGCAGGTTTTGCCAGGTGTCAGCCACGTGCAATTAATTCCTGCCATGTCATTCACTGCTGATTTTGGGGATAACATTTGCCCCCAAGTTTGTTTAGTACGACCAGTAATAAAGAAACTTAAGGGAACAATCGTTCTTCTTCCCACGTCTGTCAGAATCCCCGTGCATTTTCGAAAACTGTAACATAATTATGTCTAATCAAGTCTTTTCGGTTTCCGAAAAGGCAATCTAATGGCTTGTCCACTTCCCCACGTTTTGAAAGTGGGAAGTGATGATTACCGCCTTTTGGCTACCCCCTTGATCTCTATAAGTAGCCTTTCTTCTTTTTCAAGAAATCTTTACCCGTCATTTTGCTAAAATCTTCAAGAACTCGCGCTTGTGTTCAGAGCTTCAAAAAACCAGTCCGACGTGGTGCCACAGATCTTTCGCCTCAAGTTTTCATTTTCTTCCGAATCTCCTCCTTCTCTCAGGTAAGGATTCCATCCTTTAAGCTCTGTACTACGCCATGCATGTTATTTTTGTGCTCTGATATGTCTGGGTTCTTGAATTGGGTTTTTAGGGTTCTTGGTATAGATCGCTAAATGTTCTGTAGAAGTGCATCTTTATACTTTGTATGGGTTAGATCAGTACTTTGATAGATAGAGTTTCTGGTTTGGGGCGTTAGGTTGTCGAAAGGTTCAACCTTTAAGCTAGACGAAAAAAACAAAAAATTTCCCGCTGTTTGGGAGTCGAAAAAAGTTCCTTTCAGAAAACGTTCTTCTTCCTTTTTTTATTTTTTTTATTTACCCACGTTGAAGTTAGCGTAGAATTAGGATGCTGCTGGTTATTCAGGCACGAGCAACGTTATCCCAGCTTCCCTACATTACTTCGCGGATTGTCTTATCGCCTCCATTGTCTGTTTGCAGTTCATATGCAAGACCCTTGGGGAGGAGAAAGACCCATCGAAGACGAACTCTTAGCCCAACTGCTCGAAGGCGAAGAGAATCCATCCTCGTTGATTCCAGAAATTCCATTCTCACGTCCTAACCCAAATCCTCCATCAGCTCCTTCCCAAAAAATGGCCAGAACAAAAACCAAGGCCAGAAAAAGACGCAACCCTACTCCCAGTCAGACTCCTGCTGTAACGCCCTACTACCTTAGAGCCGTTACATAGTGAGTTTAAAATAGAAATCGTGCTTTTGGGCTGACTCTACGTGGTTTCTAAAACCAAAAGTGTAAATAACCAGAATTTAAGGCTGTACTCTTTGAAAATGTTTAGTTTCATTGAAAATGTTAAGTATCAAACATGTGGGATCCCAAAATAAGGTTTACAAAATATTTACAACTCAAAAATAGATTTACACCAGATTAACTATCAAAAGAATGGATTAATACAACCATTTACAAAAAAATGCCCCCAACCAAAGCAGTCGGGCAGGCCGAACATGTACGCGCCGCCCCCACGCTCTCCATACTCATGGCCGGTTGACTGACTCCTTGCTTTTACCTGCCACACAGATCACCCGTGAGCCGAAGCCCAGCAAGAAAACCCAAATAGTACTTAACATATGCAAATAATATAGCTGACATAATCCACTGATAAACAGGACAACCATCAGACTAAACAAGCACGGCCATGCCGCCCCAGAGTCCTTACCAAAGCCTGGGGTCTTGGTCCTCACCGTAAGGATAACTCATGTATCCCTTGGGTCCCACCCTGGCTATAGCATCCCATGTGCTGAGTGTTACTTCCGGCCCCCAAGGCCGTACTCGGCCTTTGCCGCTCTCGGCCTCAGCCGTTCATTTCATTATAATGGCACGCATAATACATTTTGAAATAATCATTCAAACATATAATAATTCATTAAAGGTCATACATTTGCAAGTAAAACAATCTAGGGCCATGCCCTGCAATAACACTGTGGGCCCATGCCCTAATCCCGGGTGTCACGGTTTTCTTACCTTTAAATTCGATGGCATTGATCAACCTGACTCCTTGAGCGCGATCCTACTCGAGCCCTAGCGCTTACCTAAGAAAAATCCATAAGTCAAAGTCATTACCAACCTCGAGTCCAAAACCTAGCCTCGGGACCAATCCCGAGCCCCCGGGGAGTCCTAGATCCCCAAAACAAAGTGGCGGAATCGAGCCCCGAACCCTAGGTCAAAATCCCTTCACAAAAGCCCAAAAATCCCCTCTGTGAACAGTGCAGTGCTACAGCGCTCTAAAGAGGGCACTGTAGCGCTACAAGTAGAACCATCCCACCAGAACAGGGACTAGCGCTACAGCGCCCCCTGACTAGCGCTGTAGCGCTAGTTGCAGACCAGCACTACCCAAAAATTGCATCTTGCGATTTCTCCTACCATTTCAACCCCAAACTTGTCCAAACTTTTTCCAAACCCAAAAACACACATAACCACACCTCACACTCATCCTAAGCATCCCATGAACTCAATCCCAAGCTCAAGCAACCAAAACCTCAAAATCTAACACAATGAACCCAAAAACCAGAAATTCTCTCAAACAACAAAGATAGGGTCTTAGAAATCATACCGTGGGTGGAATTTCGACCTTGAGCTGAACCCTAAACCTCCTTAGCTTGCACCTTCACAAACTTGACCTGTTTTCCCCCAAAAACCCCATCCATTTAGCTCAAAAACACAGTTCAAACCAGTCAAGCCCTAAAACAGAAATCCCAAAGAACTTACCTCAACTTTCTGATGTGATCTTGCTAACCCCTTGTCAATCCTCAAGTCTAGCTTAGGATCCTTGATGCTCAGCCTACCCTAGCTCTCCACTGAGCTTGACTCCAAGAAAAATGAAGGGATTTGGTTGGGAGAGCCACAAACCGTTCTTTGGAACAAACACCCTTAAGCTTTTCCTCTCTTTTCTTTTCTCTTCTTTCTTTCTTTCTTTTCAGTCTATACTCCTTTCTACAAAATCCACTAAGTATAAAGCCTCCCATTAATTCATCTCTTGCAAGCCTAAAGACCAAAATGCCCTCCCTTACTAATTCTAAACCTCTATGCCCATAAGGGGCATTTTAGTCATATTACCCATATTCCCACTAATTCATCAAGGGTTCCTAATAATTCCCGCTCGCTACCCAATACCTGATTAATCATCAAATATACATTCCTCATCATCAAGATTAACCTCAATAAATTTCCAAATTCTCAATTAAACTCCCCAGGCTTAACCCAAGCCGGGTACAGATTCCCGCTTTGACTTTTCTGCTAACCCGCTCATTCTAGGATCGTCTCGAGTCAAAGATCACAGATAACAACACAGTCATGCCCAAAATGGCCAAATTACAAATATGCTCAATCAGGTCTACATGCATACTAATTCACATAGTCATGCATCACAAATAATCAAATAGTCATATAACGTGCATTGAATCATAATCATGCATTAAATTCATTAAAGTCACACACAGAATCCCATTATGCCCTCCAGGCACACTACCTAAGGCCCTTAAGCCTTAATAGCTAATTTGGGTCATTACACCTGCTGATGCCCCCTCGACTAGTGGTCGAGGAGAATTCCTTCCTGAGACTGAAGTTCAAGCACGTGCCCGCCCTCGTCATGCCGTCCAGCTGGATGTTGAGTGGCACGTGGTGTCTCCAAGCACGGTGACCATTCGCATGGTCTCCAATTATTTAACTAAGTACAATCTAACGGGGGTGACCCTAGTCAGACCTTCCATCGACCAGCGAGCCAACCTGCCAGGGGGGGCTTATAGTGCCTGGTGCCACCTTGCCTCTTCATTCATTTTTCCAAGGGTAGGCTAATTACTTCAGGGTGGCCCCTTTTCAGATTACCCCGAACGGATATAGGATGCTGACCGCACTCTATATCCTTTACAAACTTAAGAAATGGCCAGCCCCCTCTCCTCATGAGGTCAATTATCTGTTTGACCTTAAGTCCAACCCCAACCAAGATGGTACGGGGTTCTTCCATTTCTGCCATCAGGAGACCGGATGCAAATTTCTGTCCGAGACCACTCATATCTCCAATGTGGGGAAGTATCATCTGGAATACTTTCTCACACCTGACATTGCTGGGGACAACCTAGCATTCGCACGAGGAGGTAAGGGGAATAACGAGCCTTAAACAAGTAGTTCTTGCTCTTTAAAATTTCTCGTCATAATACTATACTGTTCCACTGTACTTCAGGTCCATGGTTGCGCCCGACCCCTACTCCAGGAATGGAGTTGAGGGCAGCGCTCTTAGCCTGTATGTCCAATGCTACTAAGAGTGTGAAAAACTTGGTCACTGAGGCTAACCTTAGGTTGGCTGGCCTTAAGGGCTCCCCTCCTGCGACCAGCGAACCTGCGGCGGGTGGTGTCCATGTTGACGTGGGACGCGAGCAGGGTCCTGAGCGGCAACCTCAGTCACCTCCTCCTAGGAGGAGGCCAACTGGGGTTACAATCAGGGAACCTGCTGCTTCCCACCGAGCAGCAGAACCGTCGGTCCCCTAGGGCAAGGGGAAACAAAAGGCTACCGAGCCTCCCGAACAGTCTGACGACTCGTCGGATGTATACGGTACACCATTCTCATTTTTAAATAACTTGCCCATTCCCATCCACCTATTTGACGGGGACGGCAACTTTAGGAACGCTCCTTTAAATTCATATTTCTTCCAGGAACTAGGTAGTACAGAAGATAATGTTCCGACCAGTAGGTGTAGCTCGGGTACCTTACTTTTGCATCTCTTATATTCTAACCTCTGTTTCTCTGCGACCCTTTAATCTCATTGTTTGAAATGTCACTTTGTGCAGGCATGGACCCCAGAGACTTCTTTGCACACTACCAGGCTGCTGTCGAAGATTCTGTCCCGAAGAAGGACAACAAAAGGGCTCGTGGGGAAAGTAGCAAGACCCCTTCGAAGAAGGCCCGAACAGAAGATGCTCCCACCGAAGCCCCCTCTAAAGAGAACTCAACACACTCACCTTCCCTCGAGTAGCAAACTCCCATGCCTGCCGATCCTTGGTCTTCCTCAAAGGCCGTAGACAAAGAGACCACGGACAACTTGTCTGAAGGTTGCCTGCCCAGCCACATAGTTGTCATGGCCAGGGAGAGATTATATCGGCTCTCCAAGCATAGGCGTTCCCAGGTCGCCATCACTGATACTGCCACGATGGACATCAACGAAATCATCAACAGAGGGCTGAATGAGATAGCCAGTGTAAGTCATCTTTTGCTGCTTTGTCATTTATGCTAAATTTCTTTTTTTAACTTCATTTTTTCTTCAGGGGTTTTTATCCTTGACTGCTAGCTGGCGCTGAGCTGGGGCGATGGTTTCTCAAGAGAGGAACTTTGACTCCAGACTTGCCCAGGCTACGCAAGCGCTTGAGGATGAGAAGACCAAGCTGCTCGAGGAGAACAAGGTGCTGGTTAAGCTGAACGAGCAGCTATGTGAGGATCAGTCCACTCTTACCCGAGAGCTTCAGGAGAGTGAGGCGGCCCGGAACAAAGCCATCGACGAGCGGCACAAATGGAAGGAGAACTGCAAACTCAACACCCAAGAGTGTAAGCAGCTCACACTCGATCTGACCGCCAGCAGGGATGAGGTAAAGAAGCTTGAGGAACGGGTACGTGAGCTCGAGGAGGACAGAGTTAAAACTCTGAAGAAGTATAAGGAAGCCACCTTCCTCTGCATCTACGACCTCTGGAAGCACAATCGGGGGGTAGACATTAGTTATCTCTCCGATCAGTTGCAAGTGACGCTGATGACGCAGTGTGTTGCTCGACTGGCGGCATAAGAGAAGGCCAAGGCCCAAACTCCTGCTGCTGCTGCTGTGCCCAAACCTCCGACTGATCAAAACGCTCCTAATCCAGAAGACCCTCCTGCCCCCCAGCCAAATTAATATTTATTTTTTTGTTTTTTCGCTTTATGGCCCACGGGTCTTTTTGTAAAGACAATCTTTTTTATTTTATTGCTGCGAGGACAGCTCTTTTGCTTATGCTTGAACAATTACATCCGAGCAGTACTGCTCGCGGTGTAAAGGTTTTTATTCCTTTTAATTCTATTTTTACATCCGAGCATTAATGCTCGCGGTGTAAACGTTTGCCTTTGATATTATAATCTTTTATCATAATACCTGTTCGCATGACCGAACTTAGCATAGTACTTTGGTTCATTTTAACAAAATCATAATTTTGAAAAATACGCTAAGTACCGTAGCATGCTTTCACTTATTTTGGTCATGTGTTTACATACCTTGTGGTATGCTTTGCTATCGATGTACCTTATATGCCCCCCAAGTGATCGAGGAGCTTTAGGTCCTTGGTCACTTGCCTTGACCACGACCTGTGCGAACATTATTGCTCGATAGTAAAATTTTAACACTTGTAATACAGCAAAACAATACACGTAATGAACAAATACTTGTAAAAATTAATTTACAATGGTTGGCAAGAATGACTGGCTGCGCACAGTCCCTTATAATCTCGTATTAAAATGGACTAAACATGTCTTTACGAGTGATCTTTAAAAGATCTTACATTTATAAGCGATTAGCCATACAACGTGGCTAACCCTTTTGCAAAACTTGTAAAAAGTAGAATTTAATACAAGCCAGTCCTTTAAAAAGGACTATTCACTGATAATATTTGCGCAGGTGTTCTCCATTCCATTAACGTGGAACGAGATCTCCGTTTAGGCGTGCAAGTTTGTAGGTGCCCGGGTGAAGGACTTCTTCGATCTGGTAAGACCCTTCCCAATTAGGTCTGAGTACTCCAGCAGTGGGGTCGCGGGTATTCAAGAAAACTCATCGTAGCACCAAGTCACCGATGTTGAATTTTCTTTCTTTTACTTTTGAATTAAAGTACCGGGCGACCTTTTGCTGGTATGCAGCAACTCGGAGTTGGGCTTTCTCCCGTATCTCGTCAATTGAGTCTAGGGACTCCATCATCACTTGGTTATTCTTGTGTTGGTCGTATGTAATGCGTCGATGTGAGGGGGGATCTAACTCGACAGGTAACATAGCCTCATATCCGTAGGCTAAGGAAAATGGGGTATGACCTGTCGCTGTTCAGTGAGATGTTCTATACGACCAGAGGACTTCAGGCAGCTGCTCTGGCCATGCTCCTTTAGCATCTTCAAGCCTCTTCTTCAAGGTGTCCTTAAGAGTTTTATTCACGGCCTCGACCTGCCCATTTTCTTGGGGATGCGCAACTGAAGAAAAGCTTTTAATAACTCCATGCCTTTCGCAGAAGTCGGTGAATAAGTCGTTGTCAAATTGGGTTCCGTTGTCTGAAACTATCTTTCGGGGCAAACCATACCGGCAAACAATGTTCTTGATGACAAAGTCAAGAACTTTCTTGGTCATTATGGTAGCGAGTGGTTCAGCTTCGGCCCATTTGGTGAAGTAATCAACTGCCACGATTGCGTACTTTACTCCGCCTTTTCCCGTTGGCAGGGATCCAATCAAATCTATCCCCCATACCGCAAAAGGCCATGGACTCTGCATCTGTTTCAACTCGTTTGGAGCTGCTCGGGGAATTTTGGAGAACCTTTGACATTTATCTCATCTTCGTACAAATTCCATCGAATCCTCGTTCATAGTTGGCCAGAAGTAGCCTTGCCTTAGAATTTTCTTTGCCAAACTCTGCCCCCCAGCGTGATCCCCGTAGAATCCTTCATGCACCTCTTTCATTAGTTCCTTAGCCTGTTCTGGTGTAACACACCTGAGAAGTGGCATGGAATATCCTCTTCGGTACATAACACCATCGACCAGTATGTATCTCGCGGCCTGCCTTTAAAGAGTTCTGGCCTTGTTTCTATCTGATGGTAACACACCTTTTGTCAGATACTCCAAGTAAGGCGCCATCCACGTATCCTCCATTCGTATTTCCATACTGGCTTCAACTGCTCAGATGCTTGGCTCACTCAATCTTTCTACTGGCACAATGTTCAAAGTGTCAGCATCTTTTGTGCTCGCGAGTTTAGCTAATGCATCTGCATTTGAATTCTGATCTCGCGGTATTTGCTGGAGGGTATACTTCGTGAACTGGGCTAGCAGGTCTTTAGTTTTATTCAAGTAGGCCACCATTTTTAAGCCTCGCGCTTGATATTCCCCTAGAACTTGATTCACCACCAGCTGTGAGTCACTGTAAATATCAAGTGTCTTGATGCCCATGTCTTTGGCCATTCTTAGTCCAGCGAGGAGGGCTTCGTATTCGGCTTCGTTATTTGACGCGGTGAAGTCGAACCTAATGGCGTAGTGAAATCGATGCCCTTCCGGCGTTATCAATATCACTCTCGCCCCTGCGTGGGATTCATTGGATGATCCATCCGTGAATAATTTCCACGAAGGAGCTTTTTCTTCAGGCTCAGGCGCACTAGGTTGTTCGTACTGTTCACTGTCTGGGAGTTCAGTGAACTCTGCATAAGATCAGCCAAGACTTGTCCTTTTACTGCTGCTCGCGGTGAATATGTTATATCGAACTGCCCATTTTAATAATCGCCCAGCTGCCTCTGGTTTTTGGAGGACTTGTCGAAGGGGCTGGTTGGTTAAAACTGTGATGGTATGGGCTTGGAAGTAAGGACGTAGTTTCCTTGAGGCCAGGATTAAGCAATATGCTAACCTTTCAATGGGCGGATATCTCAGTTCTGCCCCAATCAGCCTCTTGCTAACATAGTAGACCGCTTTTTGTACGCCTCCTTCCTCGCGTACTAGTACCGCACTAGCAGCAACTTTCGTGATCGCTAGGTAAATGAGGAAAGTTTCCCCCTCGATCGGCTTAGATAAAACGGGAGGCTGTGCCATGTGAGTCTTCAAGGCCTGAAAAGCTTGCTCGCAGTCTCCTGTCCATTCAAACTTCTTATTGCCACTAAGTAGATTGAAAAAAGGGACACATTTGTCCGTTGACTTCAAAATAAATCTACTCAGGGCTGCGATTCTCCCAGTTAGACTTTGCACATCTTTGATTCTCTCTCGCGATTTCATGTCGACCAGGGCTTTTATTTTGTCGGGGTTGGCCTCGATTCCTCTTGAATTTACAATGAACCCCAAAAACTTCCCTGATCCGACTCTGAAGGAACATTTGAGAGGATTTAGTTTCATCTGGTACTTGTTCAATACATAAAAACATTCTTGTAAATCCTTCACATGTCCTTCTGCCTTTTTAGACTTTACCAGCATGTCGTCCACGTACACCTCCATGTTTACTCCGATCAGCTCTTTAAACATGTGGTTGACTAGCCGCTGGTAAGTTGCACCTGCATTTTTCAGTCCGAATGGCATTACTTTATAACAGTATAAACCCGTATCGGTCCGAAAACTGGTGTGGTCCTCGTCAGGGGGATGCATGCTAATCAGATTGTAGCCCGAATATGCATCCATGAACGAGGGGATCTCGTGTCCTGTAGTAGCATCGACCAGCTGGTCGATTCTTGGGAGTGGGAAGCAATCCTTCAGGCAGGCTTTATTGAGGTCTGTAAAATCCACACAGGTTCGACATTTGCCGTTAGGCTTGGAAACCAGCACTGAATTGGAGACCCACGATGGATAAAATGCCACCCTGATGAACCCATTCTCCTTTAATCTTTCAACTTCTTCTTTTAAGGCTCTCGACCGATCCTTATCGAGCAACCTTCTTTTTTGTTGCACGGGTGGAAAAGTCTTGTCTATGTTTAGGACATGGTTGATAACCGCAGGGTCTATCCCAGCCATGTCTTTGTGCGACCAGGCAAAGAATTCCTGGTTCCTTCGCAAAAATTTCACCAGTGCATGCTTCGTTGTTGGTTCTAAGTTTTTTCCGACCTTCACAACTCTGGTCGGGTCTTTTTCGTCGAGTTGGACCTCTTCCAGGTCCTCGACGGGTCCAACGTTCTCTTCAAAATCCCCAAAGCGAGGATCCAGATCTCTATCCTCACTTTGGGCAACACCCTATTTGGTGACCTCATCACCGGATTGGGCTTGTGTATCAATTTCCATTTGCAACCTATCAGAGGTAGTGCTCTTTGATGTTCCCTTTTTCGCCTTCGTGACTGAGGTGTTGTAGCACTCTCTGGCTTCCCTCTGGTTCCCCAACACGCGTCCTACCCCTGCGTCTATCGGGAACTTCATGGCTAAGTGCCACATAGAGATGACAGCCCGTAGATCAACCAGTATAGGCCTCCCAATGACGGCATTGTACGCCGAAGGACAATCGACTACTACAAAAGTAGCGAGTAGTGTCCTGGTGTCAGGCGCTGTACCTGTCGTCACTGGTAGTCTGATCGATCCGGCAGGGGCGAGTCCCTCACCAGAGAAGCCGTATATTGTTTGGTTGCAAGGCTCCAGGTCCTTAACGGACAGTTTCATGTGTTCCAGTGAAGACTTATACAGGATATTCACCGAACTTCCTGTATCGACCAGCACTCTCTTCACCATCATGTTGGCCATTTGGATATCCACGACCAGCGGATCGGAATGTGGGAACCGGACATGTTGGGCATCGCTATCAGAGAAGGTTATCTCGCCCTCCTCCGACCGAGCCTTTTTTGGTGCGCGGTCCTCCACAGTCATCATCTCGATGTCCTAGTCATGGCGCAGAGTCCGAGCGTATGGTTCCCTGGCCTTTCCACTATTTCCTGTGGGGTGTGGGCCTCCACAAATGGTTAACAGTGTGCCAGTCATGGGGGTAGGCTGCAAAGGTGGCGAGTGTTGACGTGTAGGCGCCTACTCGTTGCCACTTGGAGCTTCTCATTGGGAATTTCCCGAGGCCCGTACGTATCTTCTCAAGTGTCCTTGTCTAATAAGGTACTCGATTTCATCTTTCAACTGGTTGCATTCGTTGGTGTCGTGTCCGTAGTCGTTATGATAACAACAGAACTTGGTAGTGTCTCTTTTCGAAATATCCTTTTGAATGGGGGCAGGCTTCTTATAAGGCACACTGGAACTCGTGGCCTGATAAACCTCTCCCCGAGACTCAACAAGGGCAGTGTAGTTAGTGAACCAAGGTTCATAACGGTTACCCTTGGCTCGTTTATTGTCAGAGGTGGAAGGCTCATTGTGTGGCCGTTTTCCACCATTCTTGCCATTGCCATTACCGTTCCCGTTGCCATTAGGTTTGGACCCATTGGCGGCTTTGGCGGGCTCGGCTGCTTTCTTATCCTTGCTTGAAGGCTTTCCATCGTCGGCAATGGCATCTTCGAGCGTGATGTAACGATCAGCCCGGTCCAAGAATTCCTGGGTAGTTCTAACCCCATTTATTCGGAGGCTCTTCCAGAGGGGGGAGCGACGCCTAACCCCTGCGGTTATGGCCATCATGTTTCCTTCGTCCCCCACTGTTTTAGCTCCAGCTGCTGCTCGCATAAAGTGCTGGATGTAATCCTTAAGCGATTCTCCATCCTGCTGGCGAATCTCAACCTGCTGGTTTGCCTCGGTCGGATGCATGCGACCGGCGTAGAATTGTCCGTAGAACTCCCTTACGAACATCTCCCAGGAAACTATGCTTGCAGGAGGGAACTTAAAAAACCACTCCTGTGCGCTATCAGAAAGTGTTGCAGGGAAGATCCTGCACCGAGCATCTTCGGACACTTTCTGAATGTCCATTTGTATCTCAAACTTATTGACGTGAGATACCGGGTCACCATACCCATCAAAGTTTGGGAGCGTAGGCATTTTAAACTTGCTAGGAGTCTCTGCCATCGCTATCCTCTGGACGAAAGGAGTGCCTTTCCTCCTGTCGTGGTCGATATGAGATGTTCTTCCCCCGACCAGCTGTTGAGCTGCCTGGTTGAGGGCATCTATCTGGGCCTGCACAGTGACGGGAATCACCGTGGCCTCTATCACTGGGGGGATGTTCTTGCCATGTCACTCGTGGCGATCGTTGAGCACATCTCTCAAGTCCTCGTCTCTTCTTCGTTGCTCGCTAGCTCCGAGCCGATTGAAGACGTTATTCTGTCTGGATTTCCCCCCAGCTTCCCGTCTGCCCGTCTGCCGGTTGGTCATCCTGAGGTGGCTGATTCCTATTTCCACCTCTTTCTTCATTCCTCCGACCGACATTTCATTTGCCTGAGTCGGCTTCATTATACCCATGGCCATCTCTGAATCTTGATTGGCTATGGTGGGATCGACTGTTCCCTCGATTTCCATCCCGGGCTGAAGCGTCCAGAGCGTTAGAGGGTGGCCTGCACTGGTCGTTGTGTCCCCGTGTATTATCATGCCGTGGGGGACCCCGGACTGCAAAGCCTAACTCTGAGTTCCTCCTGTTGCCAGGAGGCAACTGACCTCTGTTCGGAAGGTTCGGCTCGTCGCCCCTATGGTGTCTAGGACTACGAGGCTGATGCTCGGTCCTATTCTGCCTCTGATGCGGGGGATTACCGTGACCAGCTTGGGATGGAGGCTGTGCCTCAGGTTCCTGTGGGACATCGTCATGAGGCACCTGAGGCTGCTCGGGCCTTTGCGGGCTAGGATTGGGACCCCTGTGAGGTGGCCCATTCGCAGGTTGATCAGGTTGCGAGACAGGTGCGGCCTAATTCCTAGTCAATTGCAAGGTTGCCTCGAGGGCTGCCATGGCCTTGCTCTGGCGACGGTCCATCTCCACCTGCCTTTCACTTAATTCCACGCGCTGCCATTCAATCTCTTGCTTCTGCCGCGCCATGATTTCGGCAGCACTTTCCTGACTGGCCCTCAGATTGGCCAGCTCTTCATGCAACGCCCCCAGAGTACTCTTCAGCGTCGCATCATCTGTTTCTTCCTCCTCAAAGTACAAATGTTGCTTATCCTCAGCCACACTTGCAGGAGGAGGAGGAGGAGGCGGGTTTGATGGTGCAACGGGGGCCGCCTGTCCAGTTTTCCTTGTAGTTTTCGCCATTGGTTTTCTTGACGGTGATGTATCAAGCTCCCAATGAAAAGCACCAGAATGTTGACCCTGATTTTGGGCAACTGACACTGTAACGACCCAAATTCTCTAATAAGGCTTAAGGGCCTTGATTAGTGTGCCTGGAGGGCATAATGGGATTTTGTGTGTGACTTTAATGAATTTAATGCATGATTATGATTTAATGCACGATACATGACTATGTGATTATTTGAGATGCATGACTATGTGAATTAGTATGCATGCAGACCTGATTATCTTAGAAAGAGCACAATTGTAATTTGGCCATGTTGGGCATGACTGTGTTGATATCTGTGATCTATGACTCGAGACGATCCTAGAATGAGCGGGTTAGCGGGAAAGTCAAAGCGGGAATCTATACCCGGCTGGGGTTAAGCCTGGGGAGTTCTAATGAGAATTTGGGAAATATATTAAGGTTAATCTTGATGATGAGGAATGTATATTTGATGATTAATCATGTATTGGGTAGCGAGCGGGAATTATTAGCAACACTTGAGGAATTAGTGGGAATTTGGGTAATATGACTAAAATGCCCCTTTATGGGCATAACGGTTTAGAATTATTAAGAGAGGGAATTTTGGTCTTTAGGCTTGGAAGAGATGAATTAAAGGGGGGCTTTATACTTAGTGGATTTTGTAGAAAAGAGTTATAGGCTGGAAAAGAAAGAAAGAAGGAAGAGAAAAGAAAAGAGGGAAAACAGAAGGGTTTGGCTTTTTAGAACGGTTTGTGGCTCTCCCAACCATTTTCCTTCATTTTTCTTGGAGTCAAGCTCAGTGGAGAGCTAGGGTAGGCTGAGCATCAAGGATCCTAAGCTAGACTTGAGGATTGGCAAGGGGTTAGCAAGATCACATCAGAAATTTGAGGTAAGTTCTTGAGGATTTCTGTTTTAGGGCTTGACTGGTTTGAACTGTGTATTTTAGCTTAATGGATGGGATTTTTGGGGAAATCAGGTCAAGGTTGTGAAGGTGCAAGCTAAGGAGGTCTAGGGTTCAATTCAAGGTCGAAATTCCACCCACGGTATGATTTCTAAGACTTTATCCTTGTTGTTTGAATGAATTTCTGGTTTTTGGGTTCATCATGGTAGAGTTTGAGTTTTGGGTTGCTTGAGCTTGGGATTGAGTTCTTGGGATGCTTGGGATGAGTGTGTGGTGTGGATATGTTTGTTTTTGGGTTTGGACAAGTTTGGGGTTGAAATGGTATAAGGAAATCGCAAGATCCGATTTTGGGTTTGGTCTGGCTGCAACTAGCGCTACAGCGCTAGTCAGGGGGCGCTGTAGCGCTAGCCCCTGTTTCTGATGGGGTGGTTCTGCTTCTAGCGCTACAGCACCCTCTTTAGAGTGCTGTAGCACTGCACTGTTCACAGAGGGGATTTTTGGGCTTTTGTGAAGGGATTTTGACCTAGGGTTCGGGGCTCGATTTCGCCACTTTGTTTTGGGGATCTAGGACTTCCCGGGGAGGGGGGCTCGGCATTGGTCCCGAGGCTAGGTTTTGGACTTGAGGTTTGGTAATGACTTTGACTTATGGATTTTGCTTAGGTAAGCGCTAGGGCTCGAGTAGGATCGTGCTCAAGGGGTCAGGTTGATCAAGGCCATCGAATTTAAAGGTAAGAAAACCGTAACACCCGGGATTAGGGCATGGGCCCACAGTGTTATTGCAGGGCATGGCCCTAGATTGTTTTACTTGCAAATGTAAGACCTTGAATGAATTATTATATGTTTGAATGATTATTTCAAAATGTATTATGCGTGCAATTATAATGAAATGAACGGCTAAGGCCGAGAGCGGCAAAGGCCGGGTACGGCCTTGGGGCAGGAAGTAACACTTAGCACATGGGATGCTATAGCCAGGGTGGGACCCAAGGGATACATGAGTTATCCTTACGGTGAGGACTGAGACCCTAGGCTTTGGTAAGGCCTCTGGGGCGGCATGGCCTGTTTGTTTAGTCTGGTGGTTTCCTATTTATTAGTGGATTTTGTCAGCTATAGGATTTGCATATGTTATGTACTATTTGGGTTTTCTTGCTGGGCTTCAGCTCACGGGTGCTCCATGTTGCAGGTGAAAGCAAAGAGTCAGTCAACTGGCCATGAGTAGGGAGAGCGTGGGGCGGCGCGTACATGTTCGGCCTGCCCGACTGCTTTGGTTGGGGGCATTTTGTATATGGCTGTATTAACTCATTCTTTTGATAGTTAACCTGGTGTAAATCTATTTTGAATTGTAAATATTTTGTAAACCTTATTTTGGGATCCCAGATGTTTGATACTTAACGTTTTCAATGAAACTAAACATTTTCAAAGGGTACAGCCTTAAACTCTGGTTTATACACACTTTTGGTTTTAGAAACCACGTAGAGTCAGTCAAAAGCACGATTTCTGTTTTAAACTTACTTAGTAACGGCTCTAAGGTAGTAGGGCGTTACAGACACAGAATCAAAATACGCTTGATGTGGATGAACGTGTTGAAAAGAACGTAATAGCGAAAATAATAAGAACACGATGTTTTATAGTGGTTCGGCCCCAGAATCTGGTAATAACCTACATCCTCTTAGATTAATATTGATGTGAGAGTCAAAGGAGTGATCAAAGAACTAGAGTTCAATGAGTTTCACTAACCTCTGAAGAACAATACAATATGATTGATATGATAACTCTAAACCTCAGTGATTTAGAAGTCAGAAAAAGAGAAAAAGATTCGATCCCCTTCCCTGAGCCCCTTCTACTATTTATTAGCTCAGGGAAGATTTACATTGATTTGTTATAGATATTATTTCCTAAATAATCGGATACTTAGGAAATCATGAGAGAGAATTTCGGATTCCATCATAACTGCCTAAGATTTCCTCTGCGTGTTACGTGCCTACGACTAGACTGGTCGTATGAAGAGACCGCTCGCATAACTTTGAACATCTTCCTGGTCGATAGTCGAACGCAGGTTTTTCCAGGTGTCAGCCACGTGCAATTAATTCCTGCCATGTCATTCACTGCTGATTTTTGGGATAACATTTACAATCCAAAATGGTCATTACAGTGTAAAATTTACAACCCGTCGACCTAAGCAACAAAAATAGGGTTAACCCCCTAGTTCCTCCTAGAAACTCCTTGGCCGTGGTGGTCAAGCGACCGCATATTTACACATCACCACCTAAGCTCTCCACTCAAGGCTGGGTGAGCTTTTCTTTCCCTTTACCTGCACCACATAGCACCCATGAGCCAAAGCCCAGGAAGAAAACTCATTACTGCATGTAAATAATATCAAATGAAGATCATGGTAATCATACAGAGCTTATAGCCCTAAACAGATGAGTGAATATCACTTTGAGGTTCTGTTAACCATGATGGGGCTTGTAGCCTTAATCAGATGAGTGACTGATGAGTAGTCACTAACTTAAACAGATGAGTGACTGATGAGTAGCCACTAGCTTAAATAGATGAGTGACTGATGAGTATTCACTAGCTTAAACAGATGAGTGACTGGTGAGTATTCACTAGCTTAAACAGATGAGTGACTGATGAGTAGTCACTAGCTTAAACATATGAGTCACTAATGAGTAGTCACTAGCTTAAACAGATGAGTGACTGATGAGTAGTCACTACGGGGCTCAGCACCCATAGCCATGTGGCGATGCAGTCACCTAGGCCTTCTGGCCCAGGCTATAAGTGACTCGCCATAGGCTAGACAAGCGCTTTTAGTTTTCATCGATCTTGAGGTTGATCCGGCATTAATTCTCATGAGGATTCATTCAATGAAGATGTCGATTAGATCTAATCTTTATCGGCTTGCGTTAAACACACTTAGACCGTTCTTGAATTATTAGTCAATACCATATGACCAGTGCTCAGTACTACTGTCGAACTTGACTATTGAGTCACAGCTTCACAGTTAATACTGACACCATTGCCAATTTGGACTAATTAGTCAGTGCCATTCATAAGTGACCAAGATTTGCTAAGCATTTGATATGCAATCAATGTCCACATTTAAACACTCAACATGCCTCATGAATAACCATGCATGTCACATATGGGGTGCAGTTTTCTCACCTCTAGTTCGACTGAGAAATATTCAAAGAACGACCCTTGAGAAAGATCGACCTTTTGATTCCTTAGTGCTTACCTAGTCATAACCAATTATAACCTCCATTAATGAAAATCAACAATAAAAGGGTCTTGACCTAAACCTCACTCCCGAGACCCCGAATTGTACCCAAACAGTGAGTAGATTCGATCTCGAGTCTTAGGAATTGAATCCCCAAGCCAAAAACCCTTAAAAATGCCCAAAACAGGAATCTAGAAAAATAGGGTAGCTCTATAGCGCTACCCCCCTAGCGCCCCAATGCTCTTGGCAGAGGAGATTGGCGCTTAGCTAGCGCTGTAGTGCCCACTGATGGGCGCTGTAGCGCTACAACCATGGTTTTCAACCCTAGCTTTTCCCTCCTTCGACACAACCATTTTAAGTCCCAAATGAACCCAAAAACCATCTACACATGTCCTAGGAATCATAACACAAGTAACCCTAGCCAAAAGCTCACATCAATTCCCATTAACCAACCTAGAAAACCAAGCTAAAATCCAAACTGAAAACAGAGAAAACCAGAGTTTTTAATGGCTAGAAACTTACCTCAAGCTCAGTTTAGGATCCTCTTCAATGGTGGAACACAATCCTAAGCCCTCAAGGTCCACTTCCCTAGCTTGAATCCTCAAAAGAAGCTCAAAATCCAAAGAGAAAATTAACAGAAATGATGTACAAGAGAGAAAGATAGGACACTCTGTTTTCGCAAGCTTCTACAACCTTCAATGGCTTAAGTATATCTTAGGGTGAAAAGACTAAATTCCCCTAGGCTATTTAAAATCCTTTAAAGGCTCCCAAGGGTAAAATTGTCCTTTCCCGCCAATTTCGTTAATCATAATTAATGCTCTCTCCAATTCCCGTTTTTCCCAAAATTCGCAAATACCAATAAATCATATCCTGTTACCCTTTAATTATTGGCAATGTTCTAATCACCAAATTACCCCGAGACTTACCCCGAGACTCACCCCGAGCCTCGAACTTAATCCCGTTATGACCAAACCGCTAACTTTCACTTAAAGATCTTCTCATGTTGAATGGCTCGAAAAAATCCACATTATAATGTGGCCTCATCAATGATTCACCAACATGCATGAAAATATACAATCACACCCTCAACTGGCCAAATTACCATAATGCCCCCCATGATGAAATGTGGACCCACATGCATGCATTTAACATCATATAATAATATAATTCACATAAACATGCATAATCAATTAATGGCATAATAAATCAATTATGACCCTCCCGGCCTACTAATCCAACCATTAAAACTCATTAGGGATTTTGGGGCATTACAATATATAATACACAATTGTGTTATTGTTAAATTTACTATAATACTTATTTATAAGTGGAAAAACGTGTTATATAAATTAATATAAATAAGCGCATGAATCACTTATCCATTTATTTAAATAACATAAAAAAATTGTTATTTTAGATTGTATAATAATACTTCTTTATAAATATGGAAAATTGTTATGTAAAGTGCTCCGACCTATGATAAGACCGCTTTCCTTAACACATCAAAAAGTGTTATGCTAAATATTTTATAATACTTTTTCGATCTTATTCAAATCAATTTTTCTTGCAGTGTTAGGGAGCAACTAAGGATAGAAACTCAGTTGGGGATTTGAATTCTAAAAGGTAAGTCCCAATTCTTGAAGTTTTTTTAGGTGTTCTTAAGGTCTTTTGACAATTTCTGGCTTTTGGGGTTTTGTTAGGTTTTGGAGTATTTTAATGTTGTTTTCAAGGTGATGATGGGTTGTATTACTGATATGTGGTCGGGTTTAGGCTCGTAAGTGGTTGAAATTATGTTTGGGTCTGTTTGCAATTTCTAGAATTGCAAAATTCCTCGGTTCGCGGGGTCACGTCGCGGTGTTGTTCTTAGGGAGCCGCGACTGACATGAACTCATCGAGGCAGGAGGTGCCTCGAACTTACTTAGGGCAACGACACTTGGCGGGTTGCACTGCAGCGTGTGTGTAGGGAATTTTGGGCGTGGGGTTCTCTGCCTAGTTGGGTACAACGACCCTTTGATGGGCCACCGTGGCTCAAAATGCTAGTTTTTCCTAGGGCTCTTTTCGGTCCATTGTGGGGTCGTGGCACTGCTAGCTATTCCACTACCCAATTTAGTGGATCTGACAACTTGAAAGCTAGGGTTTGGTCTTGGAACGCTTTTATCAGTTTAGTTCTTGATGGAGATTCCTTAATATGTTGTTACTAAGGTTACTTAAGGCTTGGGAGGAAAGCATCGTGCTCACTGCTGCCTTATCGCTCAGAACTTGAGGTAAGAAAACTAACACTTGCACCGAGTGTAGGGAATGTGCCCTATTTATAGGGCGTGAGGATGACCGTGCCATGAATTTGGTTAAGATTAATGTCTGCTTTTTTATAAATCTATGTGGTTATAACTATTTGTAACGATTGATTGTGATCATGATCCCTCGGTCATGAGATCGTTATCGGAAATACATGCATAATGTATGCCATAGTAGCGGGGCCATTACAGGGATGAGATTTGCGCCATAGTGGCAGGGAGGGTGCGATATCAATCTACTCAGCGCGAGTCATATACTGGTTGGAAAATCTATGTGAACTTGTTGTCGTTATAAAGTCTGCAGTACATGCTAATGTCTATCTGGATATTTATTTTATTTATTTAGATTTTCTTGCTGAGCCTTGGCTCATGGGTGCTTCGTGGTGCAGGTAAGGGCAAAGGAAAGCTGGACAAGCCATGAGTTGGAGAGTTTTGGGGGCGACGTGTACATATGCGGCCTGCTCGATCTCCGCACTCGAGACTTCTTTTGGGGATCTAGAATTTTGGTTGATTTTGCTGCCTAGGTCGGTCATTATGTACCTTGTTTACAGTTGTAATCACTTATAAAATAATTTCTGGGATCTCATTTATATACTAAAACTTTTTAATGAAAAGTTTTACTCTTTTGGCCAAAATTTTTAATACCTAATCCTTAAATAAGCTTTAATTACACGTTTAAGTCCAAATGACTTACATAGCGAGTTAAACACTATTTTTAAACACATAGTGTAATAGTCCTGGATTAGTAGGGTCTTACATTGTTCCCCCTAAATAAGTTGAAAAGGGGAGACTCTTGTCTATACATTTTCAAATGAAGCTATTCAAGGTAGCTACCCACCCTGCTAGACTCTGGATGTCCATACGCGACTTGGGGGAAGGAATGTCTAGCATGAATTTGATCTTCTCTGGATTAGTTTCGATCCCCCTCGGATTTACAATGAAGCCTAAAAATTTCCCTTATAACACTCCAAAAGTGCACTTCTGGGCGTTTAGCTTCATGTTAAACTTTCTCAGCACGGTGAAACATTTTTCCAAGTCGACCACATGGATATTTGCAGTTTTAGAGATGACAAGAATGTCATCAATGTACACTTCCATCTTCTGACCAATTTGGTTGACGAACATTTTATTCACCAGCCTTTGGTATATAGGTCCAACGTTTTTTAGCCCAAAGGGCATAACATTGTAGCAGTATATGTGCTCGGTCATGAAACTTGTGTGCTCATGGTCAGTAGGGTATACAGTGATCGGGTTATATTAAGAGTATGCGTCCAAAAATGACATGAGCTCATCACCTGCAATGGAATCTACTAGCTGATTGCTTCTTTGTAAAGGAGAACAGTCCGTTGAACATGCTTTACTATAGTTAGATAAATTAATGTCGGTTCTCCATTTTCCATTAGGTTTAAGGAGCAGAGCAAGGTTAGCTATCTAGGTCGAATATTTAGCTTCCCTCATGCGCCCACATTTTAGGAGGTGAGCTACTTCCTCCTCTAGTACTTCTCCTCTATGTTTTACAAGTAATCTTCTTTTTTGTTGCTTGGCTAGTATATCCTTGTCCAAATTCAAGGTATGCATTATTACCTTGGGACTGATACCAACTATATAAGAATGTGACCATGTGAAGACATTGAGATTTTTTATTTAAAGCTTGATCAAAATTTTCTTTTGTTCTTCACCAAGATGTAATCCAATCTTTACAACTATTGAAGTGGCCTTCTGATCGAGGATTACCTCTTTCAATTCCTCCATAACTTCAAGCTCTGATTTGTCATCACCTATTTGCAGATCATTCTCTTTAAATTGAGTGACCTTAATCTCCTTTAACTAAGGCTCTTCTGCTTCTTCTATTATTATCATCGCTTGTTGCTGGGGTTGTGTTTTACCCTTCATTAAGTTGCTATATCATTCTCAAGCCGCTAATTGATCTCCCATGACCATACATATCCTCGTTGGTGTGGAAGACATTAAGGCTAAATGGCGAACAGAAGTGATCGCTTCAAAGTTAATCAGAGAAGATCGACCTAAGATGACACTATATGTTGTTGGGTAGTCTATTATGATAAAATCGAGCATCTTGGTCGTGGTCTAGATCTCATTTCTGATGATTACCACAAGCTCTATATTCCCAATTGTTTCCACTTATTCTTCTGAAAAATCGTAGAGGGTCGTCGAACAAGCTTTCAAGTCCCTAACCAAGTGTCCCATCTTTTCCAAGGTAGACTTGAATAACACATTTACTGAGCTCCCATTGTCGATCAGAATTCTCTAGATTCTTTCGTTAGAGAGCTAAACGGTTATCACAAGCGGACTGTTGTGTGGAAATTGGACGTGGCAAGTGTCCTCTTTTGTGAAGATGATTGATTATTTATTTATATTATGATGTTTAGGCATACGTTGCGCACTAGCGTATACCGATGCGTCGTGATGGGGCTCACCTACTATCGTTGCAATATCCCTTCGTTCCACTCGAGGTGGAACGAGTGGGTTTTCTTGAGTTGGCGGAGCCGCGAGGAGGTTCGGTTTATTACCCAAAGCTGGTCATTGATTTGGTGCGACCTGCATGCTAGGAGCTACTTGATTCCAAGCATATTGTGCTAACAGCCTGGCTCAGATCTTGTCGTTTAGCTGACGATGGTAATTTGTAGTGTGATCGATGTCGTTGTGAAAATGATAAAATTTTGTTGGGTCTCCTTTAACCAAACCCACTTAATACCCAGACTAGAGAGTTTTTTTTAGGGTCGTGATGGCGAGCTGTCTGTATCCTGGTTGTTTCGAGCATTGTTCTGGGGATGTTTCCCAGCACGCCTGGAAGTACCCTCTCCAGTTGGGATTGACAAATGTAGTCCCTCTGTTCAGTGGGAAAAATTGACTCATCTTCATGAGTCAATCTTCTGATCACAACCATTTTTTCATAAAACTTTTGGAATGAAAAATCTCAAATGAAAATCTCAAGGCTAATATTGCTCTCAATTAAAGATCCAAACTATTGACGCGGTTTTTTGTCAACTTAGAATTAAGAAATTCGTAAGAGAGTATTAGGCTTGCACTAAATCATAAATATAGAACACACAATTTACGTTGTTTAGTGGTTAAAATCCACCCAGTCCATGAGTCAGTATTATTGAAGTATTTTTCTCAAGATAATTGTTCATGTCAATTTCTTTAGAGTTTCCGCATACAAAATTTTCTACCTTTTTTCCTCTCCATTCCTCTCTATTTATAGGGGATTAATTTATAGGTATGGCTAACTTACAAAATTGTGCAATTTCTCAATTTTATATTGAATACATTGATTTCATGATATTATACATTTTCTAGCAAGATTACAATATTCTATATGCGAATATAAATCTCGAGTCTTTAAGAATCTGTATTTATGTCTTCAGTATGTCACTTGCAAGCTAAAGACTTACTACAAAAGCTAAAGGATTCCATAATAGATTAATTTGCATACTAGGTTACTTGAGCTATGTCTAGGTGACCTCGAGGTACGGCTAAATGGTCTCTTTGGTTCCATGAAACCCTATAGAAATCAAACACGTGTCCTATATTTGAGAGGGTAGGTGGGCACGCTCCCCCATGAAGGAAGTAGAAAAATCCTCTATTGTGTGTGTCAGATATAGGAGTGACGTCATACAGCTGGCAAGAAGTTAATGAATTTTATTCAATCCTCATAACATGTGATGTGTGATAAGGTACATAGCTCGAGTAAAGCTGAGCTGAAATCAGGCATCAAAGAGATTGCCTGTACGAAACAATCATATATCATGGAGATCGCTTAAGTGAAATCTTGAGCATCTCGTTAGTCAGGTTGTTGGAGCCTGAAACCCTCCAGCTCTAGGGGTACATTTAAATCGCTGTAAACTTTTGGAATGTGTGGGCATGAATTCCTAAGGACTTAGAGAAGTTACATGAATTAATGACATATTGTAAATGTTGTAGCCCCTGCCTAATAAACGTATAATATCAGGTAGTTAATGTCCTTATTACATTTATTTACAAGTTTGGAGAGTTAATGAAACCTGTATGGTAGTCATGTAAATGATCACTGAATTTTGTCAGTTGACCACCTATATATAGGGGAAATGAACTGAAATAGGGACTGAAATCTTGTATGCTACATATCTTACCAATTATACAACGTTCTAAAGATCGTATAACCTTCATTAATTGCTTGCCAACTGTATTGCGAACAAGACACTTGAGCTCATATTTTTAGGTGCAACAACTACATTATTTTGTTTTTGTTGGCTCATTTGGAAGTTCATTAACTTCTCATTGGCCTAGAACAATGTTAACTGTTAGTGGCGACCTAAGGATATGTGTAGCATCTCGAATCTTCTAATAGAATTATATACTTTGAATAGTGTGTCGGGAGGACATGTTAGGTAATTATGTATGAATTAATAGATTTATATGAGTTGTATGATTATATGATTGAGTATGCATGATTATGTGTATGAAATGTGCTTAAAGACCCGCTTTTGTTATAAAGTGGCATCCTCGTAAACCCGTTGAGGGTATAATTGTCATTGTTATGTGTATTGTGCTTGAGACTACATTATTATGTGGATATATGTGTGATATTCGACATGAGTTGATCCTTTAGAGCGCTTTAGAAGAAAAGTCACAACGGAGATAAATGCCCAGCTCAGAACGAGTTAAGGGTGTTTTTGAAATTTTATATTTTGGATTATCAGTAAGATGAAATTTAATGGTGAAATAACTATGCTTGATGGTTTAGTTGGTTACTTTGAGAATTATTGGTGTGAATTTGAGGTTTGGTGGGAACTATAGGCTAATGACTAGACTAACCTTGAGCTTAGTGAAGGGGCTGAGTAAAGAGAAAGGCAAAAACGTCTTTCGACCCTAAAATTAGAGAAAGAAGAAACCAAAGGCTGAAGCTTTCTCCCTTTCACGTGCAGGAGTATTCTTCTTCTTCACGATGGTTCTCTTCATCACTCACTGAAGTACTCACCACCATTGCTAGTATAAGAATAAATTTGAGGAGTTCCCTAAATGAATGGAAGTGTTTTGAAGGATTAGCAACTGCTAAAACTTGGTATTGGCATAGGGGATTTTGAAATTTATTTCAGAGATAAGTTCTTATTTGGAATTCTTAATGTACACCCTTGTGTTTTTTATGCAAGTTGGGGTTATAGTTAAATTTTGGATTTGATGATGTTGTGTTTTGTTAATGGATAGATTTAGGTTGGGAATAGGCTTAGAACTTGTTATGCAGCTTCAATTGCCTTTAGTTGTCGTGAATTTGAGGTTGAATTCTTGTTTTGGGACAAGAGTTGAGTTTTGAACTCTATATTGGCAAGATTGGGATTTTGATATGTAGTTGAAGTTTTGTTGGTTCTTTGATGTCATATATGAGTTGAGTTAGATTTTTGGTGGTTTGATTTCGTGTGAAACTGCAGGAAATTTGAATTGGGATTGAGATTTTGGGTCTGAAAGTCATGGGTTTGTGATTTCGGGAAGAACACTTTGCTTTTGGGTTCATTTTGGGTTTCCAGGGACCTAGCACGACTGCGATAGTGTCCTAGAATCAATGAAATTTGAATTTAATTTGTTGTTTCGAAGCTTTCACCGCAACCTCCCTGGGGTTGGGCATGACCACGCCAGTACCATAGAAACCCTAAACTTTCTATGGCCCCGGTCACGCCTGCCTTGAATTGGTCATTTTTTGAAATTTAAGGTTATGTCTTGGGATTCCTAAGATCAAAGTTTGGGGCTCTCTTGGGGGAGATGGTGAACGATTTCCACTATTGGGTTGAGTGAGATTCAAGAGATTGGTTTGAATTCAGGATTTGGATTTAATCCCTGATAAGTGTATCATTTATGTTGTGACTAGGGGTTTCGCAAAGCTCTGGAAAAGGATCACACTCTAGATCATTTTAGCTTCCATGCAGGACTTGAGGTAAGAAAACTGGCACGTGCACCGTGAATTATGATTTTTGTACGCAGTTATAACTGTGCGTGATTCTAACTAGAATTATGTGTTTTTGCGTTGTTATTGTATCTAGTATATCTGTTGTTATATATTTTTTTGTGAATGATTGAAAAGCAGACCGTAATCTGGGGATAATCATGTGGAATGATGGTCATCATGGCAAGGCCACTAAGGGAGTGTATTACTATAACACCCTACTTCTTTAGAGCCATTACTAAGTGAGTTTTAAACGTGCAATTAACTTGCTAATTGAGGTTTTAGGTTAAAAGTGTAGCTAAACTCTAATAAAAGTCATATAATTTTGAAAATGTATTCATTCATTGAAATTATAAAGCGTAATACATTTGGGATCCCAAAATACTTTTTAAAAATATTTACAATTCAAAATATGATTAAAGTCAACTAGACAACAAAATTAGGTTTAATACATATCATCTCCCAAAAATACCCCTAGCCGTGGCAGCCAGGCAGGCCGAACATGTACACACCGCTTCACGCTCTCCGTACTCATGGTTGATCGACCTCTCCCTTGCCCATACCTGCACCATAGAGCACCCGTGAGCCGAAGCCCAACAAGAAAAATCCACACAAGCAATCAACATATGCATAACTATCAATCAGCATAAAACAAAGCTGCCAAAAGGCTAAACACATAACGGCTATGCCATCGCAGACGCTTTACCAGGCCCTGGGTTCGTGGTCTACACCATGAGGATGTCTCAGGCATCTGAGAAGGGGTCTCACCCTAGAGACTTGCACTCCACGTTCTTAACGCCGCTCCTGACCCCTTCCCATTCTCAGCCTTCGCTGTTCCCAGCCCTTGCCGTTCTAAGCCTTCACCGTTCCCGACCCTTGCCCTACATTTACAGATATGCAACACATAGCATAAACTTAACAAATACTTAAACAAATTCAAACATAATTAATAGGGCTACACCCTACAAATCAATCAAATAGGGCCATGCCCTGCAATACAAACTATAGGGCCACGCCTTGCTCTACGGGTACAACAGTTTTCTTACCTGTGTCCCAAGCTTTCCGAGCACCGATATCCTGAGCACAGTCCCCTAGTCCGAGCCTCGCTGAAAACCTAGTCACAACGTGCCAACAGATCCATCCATCAAGTTCTAATCCATTAAATAACTTTGGGTTATAATTATAGTCTCCGGGACCTTGAATTTTATCAATCCGAGTGATAAATCCATCCCGAGCCTTAACTTTTGGATTCCCGAGCCTAAAACCTTCTCGGGGTCCAAAATCCCACTAAGTACCGCGACCCCCCTCAACTAGAAGCCTAGCCTCCCATTTTTCCCTATGCACGCCATCACCCAATCTATAGGGCGCCGCAACCCGCCCCTCTTCCTGGCCTCCCTTCTGCTCTAGAGGGCCGCGACTCACCAAGAACATTGCCGCGGCCCGACCCATCGAACCCAGAAAAGATCCCCCATTTTCACAACCAAAACCCATCCAATTTAACCCACAATCAATCCCACAACTCATTTTAATCATCACAATAGTTCTACTATGTTCCCAACAACATTACACAACAGAAACTAATCCCAACACACACCCAAACAACCAAGAGTAATTCACAACTTAACTCACATGCATAAACTTGTATTTCTGACCAAAACTCAGAACAATTCAATTGATCACGAAGTTTTAGAGCTTACCTTTGAACCTAATTAAGTCTCTGAGTTATTCCCTTGAGTTCCAAGCTACAAGCTCCCCAGGCTCCAACCTTGAGTTCTGAATTCCTAGCTTAATTTCCTCAAAATTTGCTTCAGTTTTCAAGCACCCAAAGAGAGAGAAACCGAGTAATAGGGAGATAGGGTAGGTTTGGGAAAATTTCTAAGTGTTTCTTCTGTTTTGTCTTTTTTTACCCAAAAATTGGTCTACACGTGGGAGGCACGTGGGAGTTTTAAGTAAGTGTATCCTGCTCGGCCATCGACAAGAAGATTATTTGGTTTATCAAGCATCATACTTATGTGCGACCAGCCTGGTCGCATATATTCATTTATTTCCTTCAAATGTGCAATCTTGTAATTATGCATTAATTGTAATTTCTATTATTATCTAGATACGCAAGTTGTAATTGTAATTAAGGCCCATTGGCCCATGTAACCTTCTTGAGCCTATAAATACGAATCAAAGGGCTCAAGGGAGTGGACTTTTGGATTGGGAGAATTCTGAGAGAATATTATAGTGCTATTATTCACCGAAATTGTAATGATCCTGAAGCTTGTGAAACTCGTGAACTCTAGTTCATTGATCACAGTGTTGGGATTCTACATCAATAAGAACACTAAGTGGATGTTGGTCATTACAATCTAATTGGGGCCGAACCACTATAAATTGTTTGTGTCATTTACCTTTTCGTCTTGATTTCTTCTTTTTTTCATCTCATTTTATATTGTTTATCTGACTTCGTGTCGTTGACCAATTCGAGGGTCAACATTTTTTGGTGCTTTCATTGAGAGCTCAACTCAAGACTTCCAAGGAAATCAAATGGCGAAAACATCTAGAAAAATGGGCAGACTTCTGGTGCTGCATCCACTCAGCCTCCTCCACAAAATGTGGCTGAAGATGAACCACAATTGGATTTTGAAGAGGAGGAAATGAATTCTGAGACCCTGAGGACAACAATGATGGTGTTGTTGGAGGATTTGGCCAATCTGGGCCGATCAGGAGAATGTGTTTGAAACGATGGCGTTGCAACAAAGGGAGATTGACCATCAACATCAAGAGTTGAATGAGCGGCAGGCTGACATGCACCATCGACAAAGAGATGCCACCGTCGTCTTGGAGGCAGCCATCCAGTTGCACAGGGACAACCTGCACCAACTTCTCAACCAGATCAGCCACCATGTGCACCACCACAACAAGGTCTAGACCCAAGTCCTTCACCTCAGTCGGCAAGCCCTCATGGGCCAGAGCAACATCTTGTTGCTTAATAGGATATTCCATGTCAAGATCCTGAGCAGCAGCCACCTTCTCATGCTGGTCGTGATAATCCCGAGCGTCAAAGGCAGAATAGGACCGGGCAGTCTCCCCGAAGCCCTAGACGCCAAACTACTGAGGAACTGAATCCACCAAGCAGGGGGCAGCGTCCTTCTTCTAATAGAAGGCATGCTGAGTTAGGCTCTACGGTCAGGGGCCCCCCACGACATAATAATGCCCAGGGACCCACCGACCAATGTAGGCCTCCCCCTGACACTCGAGAGGTACTCGCAAGAGGAGGAAATAGTACGATTAGCAAGTCGTGCCATAGCCAATCATGTTTTCGGGATGGTCATGACTACAACGAAGTTGATTCCGGCTAAGGGAACGCTAGTCGAGGGCAAGGAGAGAGAGGTGGAGAAAGAAACCCCCCACCAAGAGAAAATAGGCCTGCAAGCCAAAACACTGGGGGGGGGGGGCAGCCTAGGAAACATAACATCTTTGACTGGTTGGGCGCTAGCGAGCAAAGGCACAGAGATGACGACTTGAGGGATGAACTCAACAACAGGTGCGAAATACATGATGAGTAAGCTCCTTCGGCACCAGTCGCCCCAGCGATATCAAACGCAGTACAAGCCCAGATCGATGCGCTGAACCAGTTCGTCCAGCAGCTAGTAGGGAGCCGGACATCCCACATCGAGTATGATCAGAGAAGAGGCACTCCATTCATACAATGAATAGCCGTGGTAGAAACCCTTAGAAATTTTAAGATGCCTGTGTTGCCCAACTTCGATGGATATGGGGACCCAGTATCTCATGTGAATAAGTTTGAGATATAGATGGACATCCAAAAGGTGTCGGATGATGCCCGCTGCAAAATCTACTTAGGGGAAATAAGAAATTCGAGTGGACGGAAGAGTGCGAACAAGCTTTCCAGGCTCTAAAGTTTCATATGTCTCAGCCACCAATTTTGTCTAAGCCAGTTGAAAAGGAAACTTTGTTCATCTACTTGGCGGTCACAGAATATGTTGCTAGTGCTGTCTTGCTAAGAGAGGAGGAACATGTGCAAAAAGTTGTGTATTATATAAGCAAAAGGCTAATAGGAGCAGAAGTGCGATATCCGCCTCTTGAGAAATTTGCCTACTGCTTGATCTTAGCGTCTAGAAAGTTGTGACCATACTTTCAAGCTCACCCCATTGCAGTACTCACCGAACAGCCCCTACGACAAGTCCTGCAGAAACCAGAAGCTGCTGGTCGATTATTGAAATGGGCAGTTGAACTTGGACAGTTTGATATTTCTTGCCACAAGCATCAATGAAGGGACAGGCTCTAGCAGACCTTGTTCCAGAGTTCACTGGACTTTAAGATACTAAACTGATAGAAGAGCCTGAGCCTCAAAGCAAAACCCCCTCTTGGTAGTTATTCACAGATGGCTCTTCCAAGGAGCACCACACTGGAGCAGGAGTAATTTTAGTCACAACTGAAGGGCATTGATTCCAATGCGTGATAAGGTTCGACTTCACAACGTCTAACAATGAAGCCGAATATGAAGCTCTGCTCGCAGGATTTTGATTAGCCAAGGATATGAGCATAAAGTCACTTGAAATCTATAGTGACTTCCAGTTGGTGGTTAATCTAATTAATGGAGAATATCAAGCCAGGGGTCTGAAGATGGTTGCTTATTTGAACAAAGCAAAGGATTTGTTGGCGCAATTTGAAAAATATATTCTCCAGCAAGTACCTCGCGACCAGGACTCAAACGCTGATGCTTTGGCCAAATTAGCAAGTACAAAGGACGCTGACACCTTAAATATAGTGCCTGTTGAACGACTATCCATCCCAAGCTTCAAAATAGAAGAAACCTCTCTGGTAATTCAGGCAGCAAACACATGGATGGCACCCTTTATATAGTACTTGGCACATGGTGTATTACCGATAGATAGAAACAAAGCAAGAGCTCCCTAGAGGCAGTTTGCTTGGTTTATCTTGGCCGATGAAATTTTATACAGAAGGCGGTACTCAATGCCACTCCTAAGGTGTGTTTCAAAATAAAAGGCCAAAGAAGTAATGAGAGAACTCCATGAAGGTTTATGCGGGGTTCATGTTTGGGGGAAAATTTTATCTAAAAAGATCCTAAGGCAAGGATACTTCTGGCCAACGATGAATGAAGACTCTGTGGATTTCGTTCTAAAATGCGACAAGTGTCAGAGATTCTCCAAGATACTGCGAGCATCCCCTAATGAGCTAAAATAGATGCAAAGCCCGTGGCCATTCGTGGTGTGGGGAATAGATTTGATTGGGACTTTGCCCACAGGAAAAGGCAATGTCAAATATGTTGTGGTTGCTGTTGACTACTTCACGAAATGGGCCGAAGTTGAGCCACTTGCAACCTTAACGACCAAAAAGGTGCTGGATTTTGTGGTCAAGAACATTGTGTGTTGCTATGGATTGCCAAGAAAATTTTTCTTAGACAACGTCACACAGTTTGATAGTGATCTGTTCATAGACTTTTGCGAGAGGCATGAGATTATCAAAAGCATTTCTTTAGTAGCTCATCCACAGGCAAACAGACAAGTTGAGGCTGTCAATAAGACACTAAAGGATACTCTAAAGAAAAGGCTTGAAGAAGCAAAGGTGGCATGGCCAGAGCAGTTGCCTGAAGTCCTCTGGTTGTATAGAACAACCCATCGAACAAAAACAGGCCATACTCCATTCTCCTTGCCTTATGGGTATGAAGTTATGTTGCCTGTTGAATTAGATCTGCCATCACACCGATGGTTGGCATACGATCAAGACGTTAATAGCCAATTATTGATGTAATCTCTTGATTTGGTCGATGAAAGGCGTGAACAAGCACGACTTCGAGTAGCACCTTACCAACAAAAGGTCGCCTGGTATTTCAACTCTAAAGTACGTGAAAGAAAATTTAATGTGGGAGATTTGGTACTTAGAATAGTTTTCTTCAACACCCACGATCAAGCTGTTGGAGTGCTTGGACCTAACTGGGAAGGGCCATAAAAAATCGAAGAAGTCCTTCAACCAACCACCTACAAACTTTCTTGCTTAAATGGAGATCTCATTCCTCACTATTGAAATGGAGAACACTTGCGCAAGTACTATCAATAAACAATTCTTCTTAAAGAATTGGCTTGTATTAATTTTACTTTTTACAAGTTTATGAACAAGGGTTAGTAAATCATGTGATTAATCGCTTATAAGTGCAAGATCAAATTTTTGATCACTCGTATAGACACGATTGTCCATTTATTACGAGAAATAAAAGGGACTGTGCGCAGCCAGTCAATCTTGCCAACTATTGTATTTGATACAAGTATTTTCTCATTACGTGTGTTGTTTTGCTATATTATCATTTTTTATATATCTTTATTACGTGCAGTAATGTTCGAACAAGTTTTCATCAAGGAAAGTGACCGAGGACCTTAAGCTCCTCAATCACTTGGGGGGCATATAAGGTATCTAGTAAGCAAAGCATATCGACAAGTATATGTAAACACACGAGCAAAATAAGTGAAAGCATGCTACGGTACTTAGAGTATTTTTCAATTTTTTTTTAAATTTTGTTAAATCAAACCAAAGTGCTATGCTAAGTTCGGTCATGCGAACAAGATGTTGTAATATATTGCTAGCATTATAATATCTAAATATTAAAAGTAAATTGATTTACACGGCGAGCAGTAACTGCTCGGATGTAATTCTCTTTTTAATATAAAAAGTTGCCCGTACAGCAAAAAATATATTGTCTTGACACTACGAACCAAGGTCTGTGTGTCTCAAGTTAAAAATTTAAATAAAAAATAGAAGAAATCATGAAGCAGGAGGATCTTGAGGAATTTTCTATTCGACAGAGGCCCCAATTTCCTCGCCTACGCCATCAATGCCCGTAGCCAAAGATATTTCGAGGGATGCTGGAACTTTCGCTCTCTCTTCCAATTCAAGGCGAGCTAGACACCTGTTTAGCTCAAACTACCTCATACGGTCTGGTAGACAGCTAAATTTTGCCCCGTGGTTATTCTTCCAGAAGATATAGAAGCATTTAAAAGTGGCTCCCTTGTACATCTCTAAATTACTAGCATTGGTCTCCTCGAGCTCTTTGACGCATTCCTCCAACCCCTTAGTCTCCTTTCTATTGATGACGAAGTCATCTTGAAGCTTAGAGGCTTCTTTGAAATTAATCAAAGAAGCCTCCTTGTATTTATCTTTAGCTTCAATGGCTTTGGTCAAGGCAGCTTGGTGCTGTTTCAGCTCTTCAACCAGCTTGGCCTTCTGTTCGAGTAGTTCAGCATTTTTCTTCTCGGTTGCCTTGAGCTGCTTAGTGCATTTGGCCTCAGCCATCTTAAGCTACTCAACGTGTTTATCCTCAGATGCTCTGAGCTATTCACAAAGCCTCTTCTCGTATTGAGCAGTCAATGCCCTCGAGCGGCACCAGCCAGCGCTCTTGGTTAGAACTCCCTGCGATCAGAAAAAAGATAAAACTGTTAGTGGAAATAAAATGACAAAATAAGCAAATACAACTCAGCAAAAAATGTCAACTTAAGATGAGAACCTCGTTCAATGCACTGTTGAAGATCTGCTCTACTTCCGTGGAGTGAGTGTTGCTGATGGCCTCTCGGCTGCGTCGGTGCCTCGATAGCTTTGTCAGCCTCTCTTTGGCCGAGCTGAGAGCCATGTTCATCAGAGCCTCTTATCTCTGATCAAGAGGAGTTTGGTCGACGGGAGTTGGAGGAGTTTGGTCGGTAGGCGCTAGAGGAAGAGTCTGGTCGACGGGAGTTGGTGGCGACGACTGGTCGACGGAAGCTGGAGGAGGTGTTGTTTCCTTGGAAGGAACTGGTACTGGAAGATCCTGAGTATGAGCCTTTTTCGTCGGAGGGTTGCTGCTGCTTTCTCCACGATGTTGCATGCTCCCCTTTCTCTTACTCGTAGGAGCAATGGGGTCAGGTTCGCTATACAAGGTTAATGGATCTTCAGCAGACTTGAGTGCAAAATAGCTGTGAACAGTCAGGCAATATAGATGGAGATACCTACTAAATCAAGGAAATAAGATCAAAGAAATTACAAGTAAAATATTCGAGCTACAACTATTGGTCACTACATTACTTATTGTACTACTGCTACACTCACTCTTTGCCTTGAAGAAGTCTGAATTTAAATTAGGTGTGTATTTAAAGTTGTCGTCCCCATCAAATAAATGACAAGGAATGGGAAAACTGTCTAAGAGTGAGAAGCCAGTACCGTTCTCATCTGAAGACTCAAGAATAGGCTCGGGATGCTTAGAGACCTTCTGCTTGCCCTTTCTTTGTTGAGCAAGGGAAGCAGCTGCTCGCGGAGTGCTGGAGGGTTCCCTGATGGTCACTCTCGTAACCCTCCTCCTCATGGGTTGTGACAGATCTTGGTGCTGCTTGGGAACTTCTCCCTCAATATAACTTCCTGCAGTTGATTCCCTCGCGTGTTGGTAAGGTCCCAGAAGGTTGACCAACCTTAGATTATTCTATGTGACCAACTCTTTGATACTTTTTTCGATATTTGTCATGATAGCCAAGGATGCTGCTCATATCTCAATTTCTAGAGTGGGGATTGGTCGATGCCATGGACCTGAATGACACCAAAGTTCTAAGGAATGTGCAGAAAAGCTAAAGGACATTGAAACCAGTGAATAAATAATTTTCCTCCTTCATTGAAGGCCAAATTGTTGGCGACCAGGTCTGGTGTTAAAAAGTACTCCTGGAAGTACTTTCCGACGTTGGACTTGTGGGAAATATCACTCAGGAAGGTACTTTCCTGGAAGTACTAATAGAAGTGGAAGAACTCCGTGTTGTTGTGATTGGGGTTGGAGTTGAGATCGAACAAATAATTGATCTCATGTGGCGTAGGGACATGCCACTTCTTGTGACTATACAGAATATAGAGAGTAGATGGCACTCTATATCTGTTTGGGGTGATTTGAAAGGGAGCGACCACGAAATAATTGACCACCCCCTGGAAGAACGGATGAAGAGGCAAGGTTGCCCCTGCTTCAATGTAATATTTCGACCAGGCGCTGAAGGCGGCCCCAGGCAGGTTTGCCCGTTGGTCGATTGTAAGCTTGATTAGAGTTATCCCAGGAAGTCCGTACTTCTTGAGATAATTCCCTACTATCCTAGTTATAATAACACTAGGAGGTACTATGCTCCATTCGACCTCTGGTCGAAGGACGTCTCGAAGTCGGGCTTTTGTTTGAATTTCTGGCTGGGAAGTGTTTTCAGGTTGAGAGCTGGTCGAAGGAGTTTCAGCCTGAGGAGCAGGTTGATTGGTAGGAGGTTTGGTTGTTTTCTTTTACTTTTGTGCAATGGATTTGATGCACCCCATGTTGGTTGGGCAGGTCGAATGTCTATTTCAAGGGTTACGAGAAAAGGGAATTTATGAGATTAGTAGCGATGACTGTTCTTGATCTTTGAGCAGTACCGCGAGCAAGTCGTCGTCGATCGGCCTCTTACCTCCCCATGGGTCGTGCATGAAAATCTGGGAACAGAGAAGGGGAGATGAGAATCTATGGCTAATAAACCAAGAAAGTGGAAAAGTTGGAATAACGTTGCTCGTGTATTAAAGTTAAGCTTTTATATGACCAGCAACATCCTAACGTAAACACCAAGTAGTATGTGAATATCTTGGAAAACGAATTAAAAAGCATAAGTGAAAAGTTTTTCAGAAAACACTTTTCGACTCTGAGAAAGGGCGGGGAAAACCTAGTTTTTTCTAAATCCCTAAAAATCGAATTTTTACTTCGATTTTATGCCCTAGATCAATAATCCTAGCTCCCAAGCTAATTCCTAAGCCTCATTTAGTGCCATTTCATTATCCTATCATGTTAGTACCTACATGCTCGACTGCCCCAAATCTTTTTTTCAAGAACATTCAGGAACATCGAATCCAAAGCCAACCAGAGAACTAAAAAGATAGTGCACATCATCTCAGAGAAGAAGAAGTTCAAGAAACTCACTTGAGTAAAAATGGATGCAAATTTCTGAGACATTAAGTCGAGTGGTTGAACAGAAATTCCACAGATCGTTGGAGTCGTACGGGTTTTCTGGGTTCTTTAGGCTCCGTTCTTCAGTGTTCTTGGGGAAAGATGGAAAGTAAAAAGTAAAAAGTAAATATGGAGGGGTATTTATATTGTTCGAAGCATGGTTAATGAGGTAATGATGGGGGATGATTTTTTGAGGCATGAAATAACGTGATAGCTCTCAAATCACTTTTCGAGAAACTGCAATGACATGATTGGTTGCCTTTTTTGGAGAAGCCATTGATGGCTCTGACAGGTCCGACAGGTCACGCGAAGGGTTGATCGTGTAAGTTTACTTTATGTTGGTCGCAGTAAAATAAACTTGGGGCGCGAATGTTTACCCAAAAATGGACTACCTGATGACGTGGAAGGATTGGTCTACACGTGGTAGTTTTAAGTAAGTGTATCCTGCTCGACCATCGACCAGAAGATTATTGGTTTATCAAGCATTATACTTATGTATGACAAGCCTGGTCGCATATATTCATTTATTTCCTTTAGATGTGAAATCTTGTAATTATGCATTAATTGTGATTTCTCTTATTATCTAGATACGCAAGTTGTAATTGTAATTAAGGCCCATTGGCCCATGTAACCTTCTTGAGCCTATAAATACGAATCAAATGGCTTAAAGGAGGGGAATTTTGGATTGGGAGAATTCTGAGAGAAAATTATAGTGTTATTATTCACCAAAATTATAATGATCCTGAAGCTTGTGAAACTCGTGAACTCTAGTTCATTGATCACAGTGTTGTGATTCTACATCAATAAGAACACTAAGTGGACGTAGGTCATTACCATCTAATTGGGGCCGAACCACTATAAATTGTTTGTGTCATTTACCTTTTCATCTTGATTTCTTCTTTTTTTCATCTCATTTTATATTATTTATTTGACTCTGTGTCGTTGACCAATTCGAGGGTCAACAGTCTTACTTAACCTAGGTCACTTAAGTTAACTCCACGGCCCGGGGTACTAAAAACGTCCCCGAAGGCAAAATGGTAAATTTCCGCGATATTCCCTCCTAAACCTTCTAACTTCAAATATGTCTCCAAATATTTATTTTCATAACCTAATAACCCAGTAAAATGTCTAATGCCCGAAATATCCCTTGACTCACCGCAAGTCAGGTATCGGGTCACGTTGTGACATCCTAGGTAAACTTATAACGCCCTACTACCTTAGAGCCGTTACCAAGTGAGTTTAAAACAGAAATCGTGCTTTTGACTGACTCTACGTGGTTTCTAAAACCAAAAGTGTGACTAAACCAAAGTTTAAGGCTGTACTCTTTGAAAATGTTTAGTTTCATTGAAAACATAAGTATCAAACATCTGGCATCCCAAAAATAAGGTTTACAAAATATTTACATCTCAAAAATAGATTTACACCAGGTTAACTATCAAAAGAATAAGTTAATACAACCATATACAAAATGCCCCCAACCAAACCAGTCGGGCAGGCCGAACATGTACGCGCCGCCCCCACGCTCTCCATACTCATGGTCGGTTGACTGACTCCGTGCTTTGACCTGCCACACAGAGCACCCGTGAGCCGAAGCCCAGCAAGAAAACTCATACAGTATATAACATATGCATAGAATATAGCTGACATATAATCCAGTGATAAATAGGGAAACCATCAGACTGAACAACCACGGCCATGCCGCCCTAGAGGCCTTACCAAAGCATGGGTCTCAGTCCTTACCGTAAGGATAACTCATGTATCCATTGGGTCCCACCCTGGCTACAAGCATCCCATGTGCTAGGTGTTACTTCCGGCCCCAAGGCCGTTCTCGGCCTTCACCGCTCTCGGCCTTAGCCGTTCATTTCATTATAATCACACATATAGTACATTTCAAATTAATCATTCAAACATATAATAATTCATTTAAGGTTATACATTTGCACATAATACAATCTAGGGCCATGCCCTGAAATAACTCTGTGGGCCCATGCCCTGTCCTCGGGTGTTACGGTTTTCTTACCTGTATCCCGAGCTTTCCTGATGCACCAAGGTCACAAGCATGGTCCTCTAGCACGAGCCTTTCCGAAATCCTAGTCACAACACACATAAAACACTTTTAATACTAACCAAGCCCAAAACCACTTCCCGGGACCAGTTCCACACTCTCGGGACTCTCAAATTCCTAAAACAAATCATTGGAAACATTCCCCGAACCCCCGGAGCACAAGCTCAAAATTGCAAAATTTCAAGTCCTGAAAATTGCCTAGCGCCGGGGCGCTACCCAAGAGGGCCGCGGCGCCCTGCCCAATAGGGCCGCGGCATCCAGAAAGTCAGAGAGCCTCCCCTGACTGGAAACATCCTCGAGCCGCGGCGCCCAAGAACAGGGCCGCGGCGATCCTTCGCGAACCCAGATTTTCTGGGTTTTTCTCCTTCAATTCCCTCATCCAAAACACCTCTAAACCAGCCCAAACACATATCTCAACCCCAAAACCAAATCGAAACCTCAAATGAACCATCTAACAACCTATAGACACTAGTATCAAGATCAAAAACAAAATCACACCCAAAAATCCACACCTTTGATTTCAACTTCAGAAAATTTAAACCCATAGCTCAAAACTTAAACCATGATTAAATTTCTTAAACCAAAACAGAAACAAACCTTAAATTTGCATAAAATCCTTACCTCAAGTGGAGAATCCACCCTATAAGCTCCTTGATCTCCTCCTAAGCTCCCACTTCAGCCCCTTCTACACTTCTTCTTCTTTTTCTTCTACTTGCCCTAGCTTTTCTTTCTTCTAATTTTTCTTCTCTTCAATTTTTATCAAAACATCAAATGACCCAATGCCCAAACCGTGTACCCCAAAACCCAGCTGAAAATTGTCTAAATCCCTTGCCAAAAGACCATTTTACCCCTTCCTAACTAAACCTTTAAGGGCACTCATGTCCTTACACTTCTATTTCAATTCTATCACTTTCTATCTAAAACTTGTTACTCAAAGCAGTTACAAACGGTTACACAGGTTACTCAATCGCCAAAACTATAACCATTAGCTTTCAATTCAACTTACAAAATTCCTAAAGTACCCCTAGGCCCCTCCCGAGCCGGGTACAAAATCCCGTTGTGACATTTAGACTAATTAGCTCACTAGGACCGTCTCGACGCGTGGATCATGATAAAAAAAACACCACACTCACATGGCACAAATCACATAATACAATTATCACATTTATGCCCTCAACGGGCTAAAATTACTAGTTTACCCCCTAACATACAAACGGGGCTCACATGCATCTGCATACAACCTAATCATGAATTCTAATCACATATTCAATCAATTTCATAAAATATCATGTCAATTTACTTCTCGCCCTCCAGGCATGCTTAAACAAGGTCTTAAACCTTCTTAGCAACTTGCGGTGTTACAAAACCTCTCCCTAGGACTGTCTCAGATCGTGCATCTCAAATAAACCACCACTCACATGTTTTAAAATCTCAAATATTGAATTTATACCCTCCACGAGCTAAAGTTACAAACATGCCCCTAATAACAAAATGAGGCCCACATGCATATTTAATTCACCTAAACATGCATTTCTAATCACATACTCATGAAATTCACACATTAATATAATAAATCGCTTATTGTCGTCTAGGCACGTTAATCAAGGCCCCAAGCCTTATTAGCAAACTTAGGACGCTACAACTATCCCCTCGTTACAGAAATTTCGTACTCGAAATTACCTGAATAACTTGGGATACCATTCCCGCATATCTGACTCAAGTTCCCACGTCGCCTCCTCAACCTTGTTGTTCCTCCAGAATACTTTCACTAAGGCGATGGTCTTGCTCCGCAAGACTTTATCCTTCCGACCGAGAATCTGAACCAGCTTTTCCTCATACGACAGATCCTGGTCCAGCTCCAAGTTCTCATAACTCAATATATGTGTAGAATCTAATATGCGAAGGTTGGGTTCCTATCGGATACTATCAACCTTGGAGCCCCAAGAATTCGAACAATTTCCTTCACATACAACTCAGCATAGTGCCCCACAGTATAAGTTGTCCTAACAGGCAAGAAGTGGGCAGACTTGGTATACCTATCCATGATCACCCACACTAAATTATGTTGTCCCACGGTCTTCGGCAAACCAACCACGAAGTCCATGGTGATATCCTCCCACTTCCACTATGGAATCCCTTAAGGCTGCAATAACCCTGCTGGCCTCTGATGTTTAGCCTTTACTTGTGGACAAGTTAAGCACTTAGCCACACAGTCCACCACGTTCGTCTTAATACCCGACCACCAATACAAGGTTCTCAAACATTGGTACATCTTCGTCGTACCTGGGTGTAAAGAATAGGGAGTGGTATGAGATTCATCCAAGATCTCTCACTGGATACCAAAATCCATCGGAACACAAATCCGACCCTTGTACTTCAGTAGTCCCATCTCCAAGATAGAGAAGTCCTTAGCCGCTCTGACCAAGACACTCTCTCTGAGCACTCTCAACTGGGAAACCTCCCTTAGCGCTTCCTTGATTCTCAAAAGGAGTGTAGATTGAAGAGTGATGTTGGCTAGCCGACTAACCTCCAACTCTATACCCACTCTAGTCATCTCCTCAGCTAACTTATCGGATATCTATCTCGAACTGAACAATTGTCCTGGGCCCTTCTGACGCAATGCATCAGCCACTACATTAGCCTTCCCAGGATGGTATAGGATATCACAATCATAATAATTTACCAGTTCTAGCCACCGTCTCTGGCACATATTTAGATCCCTCTGAGTAAAGAAGTACCTCAATCACTTATGGTCAGTGTATATCTCGCACTTCTCACCATATAGATAATGTCTCCAAACCTTAAGTGCAAATACAACCTCTGCCAACTCCAAATCATGCGTAGGATATCTCTACTCGTACTCCTTTAGATGTCTCAATGCATAGGCTATAACCTTTCCGGCTTGCATCAGCACACACCCTAAACCCCGTCTGGAAGCGTCACAATAAACCACAGCCTTCTCATTGTATTTTGGTAGATTCAACACTGGAGCGGTGATCAGTCACCGCTTCAATTCCTTGAAACTATTCTCACACCTGTCTGTCCACACATACTTAGTCTTCTTCCTCTTCAATTCAGTGAACGGTGTGTCTATCCTAGAGAACCCCTCAACAAATTGCTGATAATACCCTGCTAATCCTAGGAAGCTCCTAACCTCCGGGACACTGCTCGGTCTAGGCCAATCCCTCACTACCTCAATCTTACTTGGGTTAACCAGAATCCCCTCCTTACTGACAATATGGCCAAGAAACGTGACTTGTGGTAGCCAAAACTCGCACAAGATAAACTTAGCATATAACCTATGCTCTCTCAATCGCTGTAATACATGGCTTAAATGCTGCTCATGCTCTGTCTCTGACTGAGAGTACACCAATATGTCGTCAATAAACACAATCATGAACTTGTCCAAGTAGTCCTTGAAAACCCTATTCATCATGTCCATAAAAGCTGTTGGGGCGTTGGTTAATTCAAAGGACATAACCAAGAATTCATAATGTCCATATCTCGTACGGAAAGCAGTCTTTCGTATGTCTTCATCCTTAATCCTTAACTGATAATAACCTGACCGGAGGTCGATCTTAGAAAACACTGTCTTCCCCTGTAGCTGACCAAACAAGTTGATCCTAGGTAGTGGGTACTTGTTCTTAATGGTCAACTTGTTAAACTCCCTATAGTCAATACACATCCTAAGAAATCCATCCTTCTTCTTAACGAAAACACTGGAGCACCCCATAGCGAGAAGCTCGGTCTAATGAACCCTAAATCTAGTAACTCCTGCAACTGAATCTTCAATTCCTTCAACTTTACAGGAGCAATTCTAGAAGGTATCCTAGATACTGGCTTCGCCCTTGGCACCAACTCTATAACAAACTCGATCTCCCATTGTGGCGACAATCCTGGATAATCTCTTGGAAATAAGTATGGAAACTCACATATGAATCTGGTCTCACTCGGTCCAATCGACACAACCCTAGAGGTATCCACAATGTTTGCTAGGAATCCTATGCAACCTTTCGGCATCAGGTCTCTAGCCTTCAGTGTTGAAATCATCGGTACTCGCGGTCCACTAACTGTCCCCAGAAATACAAAGGGTACCTCCCCTTCTGGTTCAAAAGTCACCATCCCGTGCTTGCAGTGAATCGTCGCCCTATACTTTGATGACCAATCCATCCCTAGAATCATATCAAAGTCACCATCACCAACTCAAAAAGATCAATAGAAAATTCTCTACAGTCTATCTCTACAGTTGGCAATGCTATAATCCATCTCCTAGAGACTACCAGCTCCCCGGTTGGCAACAAAGTTTGAAAACTCCTAGCATACAAATCACTAGGTATACGTAGCTGGTCTATCACTCTAGCAGACACAAATGAATAAGTAACTCTTGAATCAATCAATAAAGTATAAGAGGAACTAGCACTAGAAATCTGACCTGTCACAATCGAGAGGCTAGCCTTAGCCTCAGTCTGGGTCAAGGTTAATACTCTGGTAGGAGAGAGGCTATCGCTCTACTTTGGCTCCTCTTTCCTAGCTTGTGGGCAGTCCTTCTGATTGTCACTCCCACAAATAAAGCAGGCCCTGATCCTGCATTCTCTCTGATGTCGTCGCCTGCATCGAGGACACACTGGAAAACTCCTCCAGTTGTCACCCCCGCCCTAACGACAACTAAAAGCATCCCGTGCCCTCCTATCTTTGCTAGGAGGAACAAAAGAATTTGGGACCTTTCTCTTCTGTTCACTTGGGCCACTACCTCGACTGGATCCGGTAAAAGGAGGCACCGTCCTCCTGGCATCGGGCATAGGAGCACTCTCTCTCGAAATCTAATCCTCAGCCCCCTCAGCTGTAAGGGCCTTGTCCATTACCTCGGCATACGTAGCAGTCTCTGGATCCAAAGTGATCTTCACATCATGAGTGATCATAACATTCAATCCCCGCATGAACTAATCCCTTCTTGTTGCATCAGTCGACACAAAATCCGGTGCGAACTTTGCCAACCAGTCAAATCTCAAAGCATACTCAGTAACTATCAACCGGTTTTGAGTCAGTTTGAAAAACTCGTCAACCTTCGCAGCTCGGGCGGCAACACTATAATACTTCTCATTAAAGATTTTTCTGAACTTTTCCCAGGTCATTACTGTAACATCTCTTCTCTGTGTCACCACATTCCACCAGATGCGGGCATCCTCTCTAAACATGTAGCTGGCACAAGCTACCCTCTTGTTCCCTTCCACCATCATGAAATCTAGGATGGAAGAAATCAGATTCATCCACTGCTCTGCCCGGAGTGGGTCTGGTCCACCCTCGAAGGTGGGAGGATGCTACTTCTTGAACCTCTCATTCAAATGTTCCAACCTATTCTCCATAACAGGCTGAACTGGCACTGGCGCCACAAACTGCTGAACTTGCAACCCATTGCCCTGAGGAGGGGCCTGTTGCCTCAGCTGTCGAAGCTCTTCTTCTGTTAGGAGCAGTCTAGCTTCCATTTCGGCAAACATCTATTGCCAATTCTGTGGGGCAGGTGGAGGGTCCTGACCCTAGTTTTCATCCTCGGCCCTAATGCCGCGGAGTTTGGATGATTGTTGAGGCATCTCGACAATATGCCTGCAATCAACGACGCCGCTCATCAAGCATGATAAAAACATCCAAATCCACCTCCTAGTTCACATCAACCAACCATAAACAGCAGTCCACATAACACAAATAACATACAACACTCAAGGGGGCAATGCCCTAGCATCATCCATATGTTAATTCATTCATCATGCTCTATATAAAATAATCAGGCAAACAGGGCACTTAAACACATAGTCAAGCATATAATTCAATCATTACAAACAAACCCTGAGTCGAGCTTGTCACTGATAGTGAGCGTACATGTTCGGTCATTCTCTAGGAACCATAAACCTTGGATCCCTCTGAACCAAGTTGTAACACCCTACTTCATTAGAGCCATTACTAAGTGAGGTTTAAACATGCAATTAACTTGCTAATCGAGGTTTTAGGTTATAAGTGTAGCTAAACTGTGATAAAAGTCATATAATTTTGAAAATGTAATCATTCATTGAAATTATAAAGTGTTACACATTTGGGATCCCAAAATACTGTTTAGAAATATTTACAACGCAAAATATGATTAAAGACGACTTGATGACAAAATTAGGTTTAATACATATCATCTCTTAAAAATACCCCTGGCCGTTGCAGCCAGGCAGGCCGAACATGTACACACCGTTTCACGCTCTCCGTACTCATGGTTGATTGACCTTTCCCTTGCCCTTACCTGCACTATAGAGGACCCGTGAGCCGAAGCCCAACAAGAAAATTCCACAAAAGCAATCAACATATGCATAACTATCAATCAGCATAAAATAAAGCCGCCAACAAGCTAAACATATAACGACCATGCCGTCCCAGGCGCTTTACCAGACCCTGGGTTTGCAGTCTACACAGTGAGGATATCCCAGGCACCCGAGAAGGGGTCTCACCCTAGCGACTTGCACTCCATGTTCTTAACCCCACTCCCGTCCCCATGCCGTACTCAGCCTTCGCCGTTCCCGGCCCTGGCCATTCTCGGCGTTCGCCGTTCTTGTGAAAGTCAAAATTCCATGATCCGTAAGGGGAAAGATCAGGTAAGTTGTGCAATCCCACACCGCCTGGGGAAGGCCAAGTGTGATGATTCTAAGACTGTGTAGGTATGGGACTACACAGTTGAAGATGGCTTAAATGGATTGATGGGTACTACCTATATCAACAAGATGCATCTTCTTTTCTGTAGCCCATCACTTGAGAACTCCAAAGTTAAGCGTGCTTGACCTGGGGTAATCTAGGGATGGGTGACCTCCTGGGAAGTTTTCCTAGGAAGCATGTGAGCGAGGACAAAGCACGCTGAAAAGACTCGTGTTGGTTTGTAGGGCTAGTCGTCATTCCAGAAAGCAGCCATAGTGACGTGGGGCGTCACAGTTCCCGACCCGTGTCGTACATTTAAAAATATGCAGCACATATCATATACTTAACAAATACTTAAACAAATTCAAAAATAATTAATAGGGCTACACCCTGTAACACAATCACATAGGGCCATGTCATACTCTACGGGCACAACAGTTTTCTTACCTGTGTCCCAAGCTTTCCGACCACCGGTATCTTGAGCACAATCCCCTAGTCCGAGCCTTGCTGAAAACCTAGTCACAACGTGCCAACACATCCATCCATCAAGTTCTAATCCATTAAATAACTTTGGGTTATAATTCTAGTCTTCAGGAGCTTGAATTCTATCAATCCGGGTGATAAAATCCATCCTGAGCCTTAACTTTTGGATTCCCGAGCCTAAAACCTTCTCGGGGTCCATTAGCCCACTAAGTGCCGCGGCCCCAAGGCCCTGTGCCGCGGCCCGCCTCAACCAGAAGCCCAGCCTCACATTTTTGCCTATGCGCGATGTAGCCCAACCTATAGGACGCCGCAGCCCACCCCTCTTCCTGGCCTCCCCTCTGCTCTAGTGGGACGCGACTCACCAAGAACAATGTCGCGGCTCGACCCTTCGAACCCAGAAAAAATCCCCATTTTCACAACCAAAACCCAGCCAATTTAACCCATAATCAATTACACAACTCATTTTAATCATCATAATAGTTCTACTATGTTCCTAACAACATTACCAAACAGAAACTAATCCCAACACACACCCAAACAACCAAGAGTAATTCACAACTTAGCTCACATGCATAAACTTGTATTTTTGTCCAAAACTCAACAGAATTAAATTGATCACCAGATTTTAGATCTTAGCTTTGAACCTAATTAAGTCTCTGAGTTATTCCCCTGAGTTCCAAGCTACAAGCCTCCCAAGCTCAAACCTTGAGTTCTAAATTCCTAGGTTAATTTCCTCAAAATTTGCTTCAGCCTTCAAGCACCCAAAGAGAGAGAAACCGAGTGATAGGGAGATAGGGTCGGTTTGGGAAATTTTTGAAGCGTTTCTTATGTTTTGTCTTACTTAACCTAGGTCACTTAAGTTACCTCCAAGGCTCGGGGTACCAAAAACGTCCCTAAGGGCAAATTGGTAAATTTCCCCGATATTCCCTCCTAAACCTTCTAACTTCAAATATATCTCCACATATTTATTTTCATAACCCGATAACCCAGGACTGTCTCAGATCGTGCATCTCAAATAAATCACCACTCACACGTGGTAAAGATCACAAATATTGAATTTATACCCTCAACGGGCTAAAATTACAAACATGCCCCTAATAACCAAATGGGGTCCACATGCATATTTAAATCACCTAATCATGCATCTCTAATCACATACTCATCAAATTCACATATTAATATAATAAATCACTTATTTCCCTCCAGACACGCTTATCAAGGCCCCAAGCCTTATTAGCAAAATTGGGACGCTACAGTTACGCACTTATTAGATGTGGGTCGTATAACTTGTTGGAATATTATTCTTAGTATATTTACAATTTGCGAAACATATCTTTAATGTAAATGCTTAATTGAATACATGTTTGCCTGGTTTAGATTTCTTAATTGGCATTGGCTCATGGGTGCTTTGTAGTGTAGGAAAGGGCAAAGGGAGGCGTGTAGATACTCAGCCTGCTTGGCTACCACACAGAGATTTCGTTCCTGAAATTACCTGAACAACTCGGGATACCTCTCCTGCATATCTGATTCAAGTTCCCATGTCGCCTCCTCAACTTTTCTGTTCCTCCACAGCACTTTCACCAAGGCGATGGTCTTGCTCTACAAAACTTTATCCTTTCGGTCAAGAATCTTAACTAGTTTCTCCTCATATGACAAATCCTGGTCCAGCTCCATATTCTCATAACTCAACACATGTAAAGAATCTGACACATACTTCCGGAGCATGGATACGTGAAATACATCATGAACCCCTGATAAGGATGGAGGCATTGCCAATCTGTAGGCTACATCCCTAACTCGTTCAAGAACTTCAAAGGGGCCCACAAACCTAAGGCTCAGCTTTCCCCGAACACCAAACCGTTTCACTCCTCTCAAAGGTGAAACCATAAGGAACACATGGTCACTGACTTGGAATTCTACGCTCCTGCGTTTCAGGTCTGAGTAACTCTTCTGGCGACTCTGAGGTGAGCATTCAGTCTCTAATCTTTTCTATCGCCTCATTGGTTCTCTGAACCATCTCAGGACCCAAATAACTCTTCTCACCTGTCTCATCCCAATGGAAAGGTGACCTCCACTTCCTCCCATTAAGCATCTCATACGGAGCCACTCCGATAGTCGCTTGATAACTATTGTTGTATGAGAACTCAATCAAAGGGAGATACTTACTCCAAGATCCCCCAAAATCTAGCACACAGGCTTGTAGCATGTCCTCTAGTATCTGAATCGTCCTCTCAGATTGTCCATTTATCTGGGGATGATTAGCTATACTAAACCGTAACTGCGTGCCCACAGCTTTCTGTAGACTCTCTCAAAACTTGGAGGTGAAGGTGGGGTCTCTTTTGGATACTATCGACCTCGGAGCCCCATGAAGTTGAATAATTTCCTTCACATATAACTCGGCATACAACCCCACAATATACATCATCCTAATTGGTAGAAAGTGGGCGGACTTGGTATACCTATCCACAATCACCCACACCGAGTCATGCTGTCCCACGGTTGTAATGCCCTACCACCTCAGAGCCGTTACTAAGTGAGTACAAAATGTGCATTCAACTTGCTAACCAAGCATTTAGATCAAAAGTGTAACTAAACTATATTAAAATCACATAATTTTAAATGTAACCATTCATTGAAAATTATAAGTGTTTTACACTAGGGATCCCGAAAAGAAAATACCGTTTATAAATATTTACAACTCAAAATGTGTTTAAAGTTGACTAAATGACAAAATGAGATTTAGTACAAAGTAACTCCCAAAAATACCCCTGGCCGTGGCAGCCAGGTAGACCGAACATGTACGCGTCACCTCACGCTCTCTGTACTCAAGGTTGGCTGACTTTCCCCTTGCCCTTACCTGCACCACAGAGCACCCGTGAGCTAAAGCCCAGCAAGAAAACCGCACACAAATAGACAACATATGCATATAAATCACTCAGCATACAAACAATCCATCAATAGGCTATACACATACGAGCATGCCGTCTCAGGTGCTTTACCAGGCCCTGCGTTCGCGGTCCACACCTTAAGGATATCCCAGGTATCCTTTAGGGTCCTACCCTGGTAACTCGCACTCCGCGTGCTAAACGCTGCTCTCGGCCCCCTTGCCGTTCTCGGCCTTCGCCGTTCCTGGCCCTTGCGGTTCTTGGCCTTCACTGTTCCCGGCTCTCACCGATCATCCACATAATTACATACAGAGCATAATTAATCAAACACTTAAACATGTATTAACATAATAATTGGGCTATGCCCTGCATATAATCATATAGGGTCGTACCCTACAACACAACTATGGGGCCTCGCCCTATTCTATGGGTGCATCGGTTTTCTTACCTGTGTCTCGAGCTTCTTGAGCACTGAAATCTCGAGCACGGTCCTCTAACCCGAGCCTCGCTGAAATCCTAGTCACAACACATACATAACACTATCATTACTAACCAATTATAATCACCTCTCAGAACCAATCCCGAGCTCTCGGGACCTCCCGGTTACCCACACAAGGTAGCAGAAGCGTCCCCCGAGCCCCCTGGGCAAAAGCCTAAAAACTGAAAATTTCCCCTGCCCAGAAATGGCCTAGCGCCACGACACTAACCCCTAAGGGCCGCATCGCCCAGAGTGGTACCCTCCCTGATGCATCTTAGCGCCACAGCACGGAAGAACAGGGCCGCCGCGGCCATACGCGAACCTAGAAATCTAGGTTTTTCCCCAACATTTTCCCGAGTCAAAACACTTCCAAATCATTACCAATACATACCTAAACCCCAAATTCATTTCAAAACCCCAAATAGACCATATGGCAACCCAAAAACATCAATAACAAACCCAAACATATATTCAAACCAAAGATTCACAAATTGGTTAAAATCTTCACAAAACTTAAACCAGAACTTACAAAACTTAAACCTCCCTTCAGAAACCTTAAACCACACCAGAAATCAACCTCAAAGATGCACGAAATTCTTACCTCAAACTGAAATTCAACTCTGAGCTTCTTTCAAATCCAACTCCAAGCTTGATTTCCTTTGATTCTCAAGTTGAATCTAGCCAAGCTTCATCCCAAGAATCCACCAAGAAAAAACACATATCAGCTCTTAACCTTAACATTTCTCAGCAAAATTCAATCAAGAAACTGATTGAAACTTAACTTTGAGCCTAGGTCAATATCCCACTTCCTAGCCTTGAATTCCTTGATCAATGATCTAAAATCCTTCAAATTCAGGCACCTTAGAGAGGGAGAGACAGAGCATCGAGTGGGAGAGAAAGAGAGCAAATTGATTCCCTTTTTCCTTCTTCTGTTTTTTGCTAAAATATTCTAGTATCTCCCAGCCCCTTAGCTAAGTGCACCCCGCTGCCAAATGACCCAATTACCCCCTAGGTTAACCTAAGTCTTCACATGCCACCAAGGGCGATTTAGTCTTTTGACATATCCTGCTAATTCCTCGAGTATGCAAAAAAATCCCCATTTAATCCCGACACGACTAAACCATTACTGAATTAATAACCACTACTCAGTAATTCCCGAACACATTATAATATTCCCAAAATTCCCCTAAGCTCCTCCCGAGCCGGGTATTTGACCCCGTTGTGACTTTTAGCAAAACAGCTCCCTAGGACCGTCTCGGAACGTGCATCACAAATATATCACCATTATATCACCAATATCTCATATATCACATTTATGCCCTTTTAGGCTAAAATTACAAATATGCCCCTAACAACCAAACGGGGCTCACATGCACATTTAATCGCCTAAACATGCACTTCTAATCACATGTAACGACCCGAATTTGCTAATCGGGCTTAGGGCCTTGATTGGTGTGCCTGGAGGGCAATAAATGATTTAATATGCTTTAATATGTTAATGGGTGAATTAACGTGAATATATGATAGTGATGCATGTTCAGTGAGTTAAATGTGCATGTGGGCCCTGTCTGGATATTAGGGGCATGAATGTAATATATGTTATATATATGTGAAATGTCTGTGCAGCACAATCCGAGACAGTCCTGGGGAGCAGTTAGCTAGAGAGACGTAATAAGGTTGAGATTCCGACTCGGGGCGAGTCAAGGGGTAATTCGGGTACTAGGTGTGTTATGGGATTATCGGAACATGAAAATAAATATTTGGAGATATATTTGAGGATAGAATGTCTAGGCAGGAATATTGGGGAAATTTACCATTTTGCCCTCGGGGACGTTTTGGTACCCCGAGCCTTGAGGTAATACTTTAGACTTAAGTCAAATAAAACAAAAAGAGGAATTAATTAGAAACTTGGAGAAACCGACTTGCACTTCTCTTCTCAGCCAAGGTTAGCTTCTATTCTCCTCTCTCTTTCACTCTCTAAGGCAAAATCAAAGGGAAACTTTGGGAATCAACTTGAGGATCTAAGGAGTTCAGCTGGGATTTAGGGAGCTTGGAGCATAAGGGGGCTGGTTCTAAGGCTTAACTCAGCAAGAGGTAAGCTTTGATTATGGTGGATAAGTTTAGAGTTGCAGCTGGTTATTAGAGTATGCATGCTAGTAAGTTTGAATTGTTCTTGTGTGGTCTAGTTGAGTTTTGGGGTGGATTCTAATGGGTTTTGATGTTGTTACTGAGTTATTATTGAGCTGGAGTTTATGTGTTAAATATCAGGGTTAGATAGGTGAGTTTTGGGTGAATTGGCTTGAGGAAAGGTGTAGAAAAATGGTGGAAAATCTGGGTTCGATGGTGAGAGCCGCGGCCCTAGGAGGGGTGCGCCACGGCCCGTGTGCGCGCGCGGCCATGGGAGGCTGAGAAGCTCAAGCACGCCGCGGCGCCTGGTGGGCGCGCCGCGGCCTGTGTGGGGCTCAGTGAGGTGCTAGCCTCTGTCTTGAGGCGAGCCGCGACTCTTGTGGGTGGGGTCGCGGCCCTTTGTGCCAGTTTGAGTTTTTAAGGGTATTTTAGTCTTGGGAACTCAAGGGGTAAGGCTCGGGATGGATTTTATCACCCGGATTGATAGAATTCAAGGTCCCGGAGGTTAGGGTTTTGGCTCGAAGTTATTTATTTGATTAGAATTTGATGGATGGACATTGTTAATGTGTTGTGAATAGGGTTTCGACGAGGCTCACGTTAGAGGACTGTGCTCGGGGCATCGGTGCTCAGAAAGCTCGGAACTCAGGTAAGAGAACCCTTGTTCCCATAGAGCGTGTGTGCAGGGCTGAGCCCAATGAGTTTGAATAGAATTGATATGCAGGGCCGAGCCCAATATGTTAGTACTACGGGATGTAGCCCTTTATCTGATTATGCTAGAATTCTATACTTGCTTGTTATGCTATGTATATTATGATGTGAATGGTCGGCTTGAGCCAGGAACGGTGTAGACCGAGAACGGCGAAGGGCCGAGAACGGCATTGGGCACGTTGAGTGCAAGGCTGAGAACGGCAAGGGGCCGGGAGCAGCGTTGAGCACGTGGAGTGCGAGTTGCCAGGGCGAGTCCCTAGAAGGATACCTGGGATATCCTCACGGCGTGGTCCGCGAACCCAGGGCATGGTAAACGCCTGGGACGGCTAGGCCGTATATGTTTAGCCATTGGTGGCCTCTTTATATGCTTGATTTATGTGTTGCATATGTTATCTGTTTGTGGGTTCTCTTGCTGGGCTTCAGCTCACAGATGCTCTGTGGTGCAGGTAAGGGTAAAGAGAAGATCAACCAACCATGAGTACAACAGGCGTGAGGCGGCGTGTACATGTTTGGCCAGCCTGGCTGCCACAGCCAGTAGAATTTGGGAGATGTTTGTAAATAAACCTAGATTTTGTCGTTTAGTCGACTGGGTTCTGTTTATATGTTGTAAATGCCTCTAAATTGTATTTTGGGATCCCAAGTGTTAAACTTTTATGATTTTCAATGAAATGAATTTGTTTCTAAAGTTTTTCCTTTGTTCATGGCTTAGTTACACTGTTTGATATAAAACCTCGATTAGCGAGTTAATGCACGTTTAAAACTCACTTAGTAACGGCTCTAAGGAAGTAGGGTGTTACATCACATATTCATTAAATTCACATATATTAATATAATATAACAATTATTGCCCTCCAGGCACGTTAATCAAGGCCCCAAGCCTTATTAGCAAATTTGGGTCGCTACAATGGTCTTCGGCAAGCCAACAACGAAGTCCATTGTAATATCCTCCCACTTCCACTTTAGAATCCCTAGAGGCTGCAACAACCCAGCTAGCCTTTGATGTTCAGCCTTGACCTACTGACACGTTAAGCACTTGGCCACATAATCCACCACATCCTTCTTCATGCCCGATCACCAATACAAAACTCGCAGATCTTGGTACATATTCGTCGTACCTAGATGTAAGGAGTAGGGAGTGGTAAGCGATTCATCTGAGATCTCCCGCCGGATATCAGAATCCATCAGAATACAGATCCGACCCTTGTACTTCAGTAACCCCATCTCCGAGACAGAAAAGTCCTTAGCCGTTCTGACCAAGACGTTCTCCCTTTGACCCTTTAACTGGAAATCATTCTCCTGCGCATCCTTGATCCTCTCAAGGAGCGTTGATTGAAGGGTGATGTTGGCTAATCGACCAACCACCAACTCTATACCCGCTCTAGTCATCTCCTCAGCTAGCTTATCAGATATCTGTCTCGAACTGAACAACTGTACTGGGCCTTTCTGACTCAATGCATCAGCAACCACATTAGCCTTCCCAGGATGGTATAGGATGTCACAATCATAATCCTTAACCAACTCCAGCTACCGTCTCTGGCGCATGTTCAGATCCTTTTGAGTAAAGAGGTACTGCAAACTTTTATGGTCGGTGTATATCTTGCACTTCTCACCATATAAATAATGTCTCCAAATCTTAAATGTGAATACCACCACTACCAACTCTAGATCATGTGTAACATATCTATGCTCATACTCCTTTAACTGCTTCGATGCATAGGCTATCACCTTACCAGCTTGCATCAGCACAGACCCTAAACCCTGTTTCGAAGCATCACAGTATACCACAAATTTCTCATTATCTGTCGGCAAACTCAACACTGGCGCGGTGATCAGTCGCCGCTTCAACTCTTTAAAACTGTTCTCACATCTGTCTGTCCAAACATACTTTGTCTTCTTCTTCATCAATTCTGTCAACGGTGTAGCTATCCTGGAGAACCCCTCAACAAATCGCCGATAATATCCTGGCAATCCCAAAATACTTCTAACTTCTGGAACGTTGCTCGGTCTAGGCCAATCTCTCACTGCCTCAATCTTACTTGGATCAACTAGAATCCCCTCCTTACTGAAAATATGGCCCAGAAATGTAACTTGCGGTAACCAGAACTCGCACTTGCTGAACTTATCGCATAACCTATGCTCCCTCAACCGCTGCAATACCAGACGTAGATGCTGCTCATGCTCTGCCTCTGACTAAGAATATACCAGAATGTCGTTGATGAACACAATCACAAACTTGTCCAAATAGTCATTGAAAACCCTATTCATCATATCCATAAAAGCTGCTGGGCATTGATCAATCCAAAGGACATGACCAGGAATTCATAGTTTCCATACCTTGAGCGGAAAGCGGTCTTTGGTATGTCCTATTCTTTGATCCTTAACTGATGGTAACCTGACCGAAGATCAATTTTAGAAAACACTGTACTTCCCTTTAACTGGTCAAATAAACCGTCGATCCTAGGCAGTGGATACTTATTCTTAATGGTCAACTTGTTTAGCTCCCTGTAATCAATACACATCCTAAGAGATCCATCCTTCTTCTTGACGAACAACACTAGAGCACCCCATGGCGAGAAACTTGGTCTGATGAACCCCTAATCCAAAAACTCCTGCAATTGAATCTTCAACTCTTTCAACTCAGCTGGAGCCATTCTGTATGATGTCCTGGATACTGGCTCTGCCCCAGGTGCCAACTCTATAACAAATTCAATCTCCCGCGACGGCGGCAATCTTGGCAGATCTGCCGGGAATAAATTTGGAAACTCACACACTTGTCTGGTCTCTCCCAATCCAACCGACACAACCTTGGACGTATCCACAACATTCGCTAGGAATCCTATGTAACCTTTCTGCATCAGGTCTCTAGCCTTCAGTGCTTAAATCATAGGTACCCACAGTCCACTAACCGTCCCCACAAACACAAAGGGTACCTCCCCTTCTTGTTCAAAAGTCACCATCCTACGCTTGCAGTCAATCGTTGCCCCATACTTCGATAATCAATGCATCCCTAAAATCATATCAAAGTCATCCATCGCAAGCTCAATAAGATCAACAGACAATTCCCTACCATCTACCTCTACTGGTAAGGCTCTAACCCATCTCATAGAGACTACTAGTTCCCCAGTTGGCAACAAAGTCTGAAAACCCCTAGCATACAAAGCACTAGGTCTACACAACTGATCTATCACTCTACCAGACAAAAATGAATGGGTAGCTCCCGAATCAATCTATATAGTATACAAAGAACCAACACTAGAAATTTGACCTGTCACAACTGAGGGGTTAGCCTCCGCCTCAGTCTAAGTCAAAGTAAACACTTTGGCAAGAGCGAGACTGTCACCCTGCTTCAGGTTCTCCTTCCTAACTTGTGGGCAGTCCTTCTTTAAATGATTGGCACTCCAACAGAAAAAGTAGACCCTGATCCTGCACTCACCCTGGTGTCATCGACTGTACCGAGGACACACTGGAAAGCTCCTCCACTTGTCACCTCCGCCCTGACGGCCACTAAAGGCACCCCATGCCCTCCTATCCAAACTCGGAGAAACAAAAGAATCTGGGGCTTTCCTCTTCTGCTCACTGGAGCCACTACCCAGATTGGACCCAATAAGAGGTGGCACTGTCCTCCTAGCATCGCACCTAACAATGCTCTCTCTCCAAATCTGGTCCTCGGCCCCTTCAGCTGTAAGGGCCTTGTCCACAACCTGAGCATAGGTAGTAGTCTCTAGATCCAAAGTGATCTTCACATCACGGGTGATTATTACGTTTTACCCCCGTACATACCAGTCTCTTCTTGTTGCATCTGTTGGCACTAAATCTGGTGTAGAACTTTGGCTACCTCAACTGTCGAAGTTCTTCCTCTGTTCGTTGTAATTTTGCTTCCATTTCAGCAAACATTTGTTGCCAATTCTGTGGGGCAGGTGGAGGGTCCTGACCTTGATTGTCATCCTCGGCCCGACTGTCGTAGAGTCTAGATGATTGTCGAGGTATCACAACAATATGCATCCAATCAACGATGCTGCTCATCAGGCATGTTAACAAAATCCAAAACCACCTCCAAATCCACATCAGCCAACCATAACAACAATCCACATAATACACAAATAGCATATAACACTCAACGGGCCATGCCCTGGCATCATGCATATGTCAACTCATTCACCATGCTCTATGTGAAATAAGTAACAAAACAGGCATATAAACACATATTAAAGCTTGTAAATAAATTATTACCAACCAACCCTGAGTCGAGCTTGTCACTGACAGCGAGCGTACATGTTCGGTCAATCTCGAGGAATCATAAACCTTGACTCGCTCTGATACCAAGTTGTAACGTCCTACAACCTCAGAGTTGTTACTAAGTGAGTTTAAAATGTGCATTTAACTTGCTAACAAAGCATTTAGCTCAAAAGTGTAACTAAACTGTACTAAAATCACATTATTTGAAAATGTAACCATTCATTGAAAATTATAAGTGTTTTACATTAAGGATCCCAAAAATACTGTTTACAAATATTTACAACTCAAAATGTGTTTAAAGTCGACTAAACAACAAAATAAGATTCAGTACAAAGCAACTGCCAAAAATACCCCTGGCCGTGGCGGCCAGGAAGACCAAACATGTACGCGTCACCTCACGCTCTCCGTACTGATGGTTGGCCAATCTTTCCCTTGCCCTTACCTGCACCACAGAGCAACCATGAGCCGAAGCCCAGCAAGAAAACTCCACACAAATAAATAACATACGCATATCAATCACACAGCATAAAGCAAATCCGCCAATAGGCTAAACACACATACGGTCGTGCCGTCCCAGGCACTTGACCAGGCCCTGGGTTCGCAGTCCATACCGTATGGATATCCCATGTATCCTTTAGGGTCTTACCCAAGAAAATCGCTCTCTACATCCTAAACACTACTCTCTTCCCCCTTGCCATTCTCGTCCTTCGTCGTTCCCAACCCTTGTCGTTCTCGGCCTTCACTGTTCCTCGCTCTCGCCGATCATCCACATAATTACATACGTAGCATAATTAATCAAACACTGAAACATTTATTAACATAATCAATGGGCTATGCCTTGCATATAATCATATAGGGTTGTGCCCTGCAACACAACTATGGGGCCTCTCCCTGCTCTATGGGTACAGCGGTTTTCTTACCTGTGTCCCCAGCATCTTGATCACTGAAATCTCGAGCACGGTCCTCTAACCCGAGCCTCATTGAAAACCAAGTCACAAGACATATATAACACTCTCATTACCAATAAATTTATAATCATCTCCTAGAACCAATCCCGAGCTCTCGGGACCTCCCGTTTTCCCCCACAAGGTAGCAGAAGCATCCCCCGAGCCCCCTGAGCCAAAACCCCAAAACCACATTTTTTCGCTGCCCTGAATTTGGCCTAGTGCCGCAGCACCACCCTATAGGGGCCGCGGCGCCCAGAATGTTTCCCTTCCCCTGATGCATCCTAGCGCTGCAGCACAGAAGAACAGGGTCACGGTGCCCATACACGAACCCAGAAAACTGGGTTTTTCCCGAACATTTTCCTTAGCCAAAACTCCTCCAAATCAACCCCAAGGTACTCCCAAGTCCAAAATCAATCTAAAACCCCAAATAAACATCATGGCTACTCAGAAACAACAACAACAAGCTCAAATACCCTATCAAACCCATAATTCAACTTGTGGTTTAAAACTTTATAAAACTCAAACCACAAACTAGAAACTTAAACCACAGCAGCACATACACACTAGAGATGCATGAAACCCTTACGTCAAGTACAAATTCTTCCCTGAACTTCCTCCAAATCCAACTCCAAGCTAATCCCCTTTGGTTCCCAAACTGAATCTAGCCAAGCTTCATCCCAAGAATCCACCAAGAAAAAACACATATCCACTCTTAACCTTAACATTTCTCAGCAGAATTCAATCAAGGAACTAATTAAAACTTAACTTTGAGCCTAGATCAATCTCCCAATTCCTAGCCTTGAATCCCTTGAACTCTGGCCTAAAATCCTTCAAAATTAGTCATCCTTAGAGAGGGAGAGGGAGAGCATCGAATGGGAAAGAAAGAGAAAATTGGCTCCTTTTTTCCTCTTCTGTTTTTCTTTGGTTAAGTGTTTCTAGAGTCCCAGCCCCCAAGTTGAGCATATCCATTTGCCTAAAATGACCTAATTACCCCTTAAGTTAGCCTAAGTCCTCATATCTCTCCAAGGGCGATTTAGTCTTTAATCACATTTCGCTAAGTCCTCGAGTACGCCTAAAAATCCCCATTAAATCCTGATGCGTCTAAACCATTTCTAAATTACTAACCGCCACTCAATAATTCCCAAAACACTTTATAGTATACCCAAAATACCCCTAAGCTCATCCCGAGCCGGGTATTTGACCCCGTTGTGACTTTCTAGCTAAACAGCTCCCTAGGACCGTCTCTGATCGTGCATCGTGATTATATCACCACCCACACGTGGTATCAACCACAATACACATAAATATAACATTTATGCTCCCAACGGGCTAAAATTACAAATATACCCCTAACAGCCAAATGGGGTCCACATGCATATTTAATCACCTAAACATGCACTTTTAATCACATATTCATTAAATTCATATATTAATACAATATAATAATTATTGCCCTCCGGGCACGCTAAGGAAGGCCCCAAGCCTTATTAACAAATTTGGTTCGCTACATATACCGTTAGGCTTGAGAGTAAGGATCGTGCTCAGCTTCGCCATACGCTATCCCCTCAGGACTCAAGGTAAGAAAACTACACCATGGTTGTAATTGGGGCTTGGACCCCTGTAAATGAATATGACTCAAGGTAAGAAAACTACACCTTAGTGATTATCTAGTTAGGCATGCTTATATATGTTGCGTCTAATTGTGTGTTATGAAATCTATATGTTTGATTATATCTAATCTGAAAGCTTGGACTGAGAGAGTTGGGGCCGGCAACAAGCATGCGAAACGCAGCTCAGCCTAAGAGAGTCGGGCCAGAACACCACCTAAAAAATTGGAAGTGTAGACAACACTTGTAACACCCTACTTCCTTAGAGTCGTTACTATGTGAATTGAAAATGTGCCATTAGCTCGCTAATTGAAGTTTTTGGTTAAAAGTGTGACTAAACTGGAGTTAAACTCGTTTAATGAAAAAAAAATATAAAATTTGGACATTCATTGAAATTATAGAAAGTTATACAATTGGTGTAACTCCCTACATCCTTAGAGTCGTTAATAAGTGAGTTTAAAATGTGCTAATCACTTGCTAATCGAGGTTTTAGGTTAAAAGTGTAGCTAATTTGAAATAAACCCGTTCCAGTCATTAAATATAAATCATTTGGTTACTCATTGAAATCTCAAAAAGTTTTCTAGTTGGGATTCCAAAACACTGCTTAGAAAATATTTACAACTCAAAATACAACCAAGGTCGACTAGGCGACAAAATTCAGATTAATACATCACATTTCCCAAAACTATCCCTGGCCGTGGCAGCCAGGCAGGAAAAACATGTGCACGTCACTTCACGCTCTCTGTACTCATGGTTGGTCAACCTTTCCCTTGCCCTTACTTGCACCATAAAGGACCTATGAGCCAAAGCCCAGCAATAAAACTCAACACAAACAATTAACATATGCATATCTATCAATCAGCATATAACAAAGTAGCCAACAGACTAAACACATAGCGGCCATGCCGTCCCAGGCACTTTACCAGGCCCTGGGTTCGCGGTCTACACCATGAGGATGACTCATGCATCCGTGAAGGGTCTCACCCTAGTGGCTTGCACTCCACATGCTCAATGCCGCTCCTGGCCCCTTGCCGTACTCGGCCTTGCATAACACATGCTTAACAGCCTTCCCGGCCCCATGCCATACGCAGCTTCCTACCAGTCTCGACCTTCACCGTTCATTCACAAGTAGGAAATACATAGCATATACTCAAGACATACTTAAACAAATACATAACATAAATAATAGGGCTACACCCTGCAATTCAATAACATAGGGCTGTGCCCTTCAATACAAACTATAGAGCCATGCCCTGCTCTACGGGTACAACAACGCATTGACAAAAAGCTATCCATCAAGCTCTAATCCATTAAATAACTTTGGAATGTAATTCAAGCCTCCGAGACCTTGGATTCTATCAATCGGGGTGATAAAATCCATCCCAAGCCCTAACTTTTGGGTTCCCGAGGCAAAATCTTCCAAACAACCAACGCTTTGAACTAGGGTCACGGCCCAGCCTGTAACACCCCAATTTGCTAATAAGGTTCAGGACCTTGATTAGCGTGCCTGGAGGGCAATAAGTGAATCAACATGTCAATATATGAGTTTAAGTGAATATGTGATTAGAATGCATGTTTAGGTGGAATAAATATGCATGTGGGCCCCGTCTGTATGTTAGGGGTAAAATGGTAACTTTAGCCCGCTGAGGGCATAAAATGTGATAATTGTATTATATGATTAGTACCACGTGTGAGTGGTCATATTATTGTGATGCACGTGTCGAGACGGTCCTAGGGAGCTAATTAGTTTAAAAGTCACAACGAGATTAAATACCCGGCTCAGGAGGAGTATAGGGGTATTTTGGGAATTTAGCAAGAGTGAGTTTGAGAATTAATGGTTAATGGTTAGTGGTAATTGAGTAACTTGAGTGACCATTGGTAACTATTGATTGTAATAAAGTAACAATTTAAGGTGAGGAAAGTGGTAGATTTGTAAGGAATGTGAAATGTCTAGGATGTCCTTGAGGTTTAGTTAGAATGGGAATTAGATGGAAGGGAAAGATGGTCTTTTGGTAGGGATTTAGATAACTTCAGCTGAGGGAAAGATCATTCACGTTTTATGCTTGGCCATATACTAGTCTTGCAGAAATTGGGAAGAAAAACCTAGAAGGAAAGGAAGAAAGGAAGAGAGTTGGGAATTTTGAGACTTAGGGGAAGAATCAAGGTGTTTTGAGGCAATTGAAGCCAAACAGAAATCAATATTGGTCAGAGGTAAGTTCCAACTCTAAAATCTCTGTGTTTTAGCAAGTTCTTATAGAATTTAGGTTGGAAATTGAAAGATGGTTTGTGGCTGGTTTGTTTGAGAATTCAGTTTGAGAAACCAAAGGGTTTAGCTTGAAGCTGGAACCAAGGAAGCTTAAGGTTGAATTCTCCACTTGAGGTAAGGATTCTATGCAATTTTGAGGTTTGTTTCTATTGTGGTTTAAGAAATTTGAAGCATGGTTTAAGTTTTATAAGCTTTGGTTTAAGTTTCTGGTTTACTGGTTTAAACTTCTGAGATTTGAAACCAAGGTGTGATTTATGGGAGTGATTATGTGTTTATGCTTGTTGTTGGTGTTTATAGGTTGTTAGATGGTTTATTTGAGGTTTTGGATTGATTTTGAGGTTTAGGTATGCATTGGGGTTGAATTGGGAGTGTTTTGGCTTGGGGAAAATGCAGGGGAAAACCCAGAAATCTAGGTTCACGAAGGGGCGCCGCGTCGCTAGGCTGCAGCAGGGGGCGGATCATTCTGGGCGCCGCAGTCCTCATTGGTGGGCGCCGCGGTGCTAGGCCATTTGGGCAGGGGGAAAATTTCCATTTTAGGGTTTTGCCCAGGGGGCTCGGGGGATGTTTTCATTGTATTGTTTTGGGAAATTGGAGGTCTCTAGAGTACGGGATTGGTCCCGGGAAGTGGTTTTGAATTGGTTAGTATTAAAGGGTGTTTTATATGTGTTCTGACTAGGTTTTCGGAGAGGTTCGGGTTAGAGGACCGTGCTCGTGACTTTGGTGTATTGTGAAGCTCGGGATACAGGTAAGAAAACTGTAGTACCCGTAAAGCAGGGCATGGGCCCATAGTATTGTTGCAGGGCACGGCCCTAGATTGTATTACATGTTAGGGTGTAGCCTTGATTGAATTGTTATGTGATTGAATGTTGTTTGAGTTAAGCTATATGTGGTTATAGTTGAATGAACGGCAAAGGAGCCGAGAATGGCAAGGAGCCGGGAACGGCAAAGGGCTGAGAACGGCGAAGGCCGAGAACAGCAGTGGGGCCGAGAGTAACATTGGGCACGCAGAGTGCATACCACCAGGGTGAGACCCCAATGGATACATGGGATATCCTTACGGTGAGGACCGAGATCCTAGGCTTTGGTAATGCTTTTGGGACGGCATGGCCGTATATGCGTTTAATCTGAAGAACTATCTGTTTATCTGTGAGTTGTTTGTTATAATGGTTGTATAATATGCATATGTTATGTGCTGTATGAGTTTTCTTGCTGGACTACAGCTCATGGGTGCTCTGTGTTGCAGGTAAGGGCAAAGAAAAAGTCAACCAGCCATGAGTACGAAGAGCATTGAGGCGGTGCGTTCATGTTTGGCCTGCCCGACTGCTTTGGTTGGGGGAATTTTGAGAAATGACTGTATTAAACTTTGATTTTGATGGTTAATTACCTGTAAACCTATTTTAGAATTATAATTATTTTGTAAACCTTATTTTGGGATCCCAAATGTGAGACACTTGAAATTTTCAATGAATTAAGGAATTTTCGAAGATTACAGCCTTGATTTCTGTTTAATCACACTTTTGTTCTAAAAACCTCGTTTAGCGAGTTAATTGCACATTTTATACTCATTTAGAAACGACTCTAAGGTAGTAGGGCGTTACAACTTGGTATCAAATCGAGCCAAGGTTTATTGGTTCTGGAGATTGACCGAACATGTACGCTCGCTGTCATTGAAAAGCTCAACTCAGGGTTGATTGGTATGGTTGATTATTATGCTTGCATATGTGCTTGAATATCATGTTTGTCTGCTTAGTTTATAAAGAGCATGATGAATGAAATATGCTATTCGTATGTTATCTGGATTGTTGATCTTGGTTGGTTGTTGAGAATGGGAGGTGGAATTGGATTTTGTTATCATGCCTGATGAGCGGTGTCACTGATTATAGGCATATAGTTGTAATGCCTCGGCAATCGTCTAAACTCCGCGACAGCAGAGCCGAGGATGACAATCAGGGTCAGAACCCTCCACCTGCCCCACAGAACTGGCAACATATATTAGCCAAAAAGGAGACTAGATTGCAGAAAACAGAAGAGGAACTTTGTTAGATGAGGCAGCAGGCGCCTTCACAGGTCACAGGGTTACCAATTCAGCAGAATGTAGCGCCAGTGCCGGTTCAGCCTGTGGTTGAGAACAGGTGGGAACCCTTGTACGAAAGATTTAGAAAGCAACAACCTCCTACCTTTGAGGGTGGATCAGATCCACTGCGGGTCGAGCAATGGATGAATATGATTTCCTTAATCCTAGATTTCATGAGGGTTGAAGGAAATGAAAGGGTGGCTTGTGCTAGCTACATGCTTAGAGAGGATGCCCGCATCTGGTGGGATGTAGTGAGTCAGCGGAGGAATGTTACAGTTATGACTTGGGAAGAATTTAAGAGTATTTTTAATGAGAAATTGTAACGCCCTACTTCCTTTGAGCCGTTACTAAGTGAGTTTAAAAACTTGCTTTCATTTCGCTAATCGAGATTTTAGATCAAACAGTGTAATTAAGATATAAGCAAAGGAAAAAACCTTAGAAATAATAATTTCCATAGAAAATCATAAAAGGTTTACACTTGGGATCCCAAAATACAGTTTAGAAATGTTTACAACATATTAACTAAACCAAGTCGACTAGACGACAAAATCAGAGTTTATTTACAAGAATTTCCCAAGATTCTCTGGCCGTGGCAGCCAGGCTGGCCATGTAACGCCCTACTACCTTAGAGCCGTTACTAAGTGAGTTTAAAATAGAAATCGTGCTTTTGACTGACTCTAAGTGGTTTCTAAAACCAAAAGTGTGGATAAATCAGAATTTAAGGCTGTACTCTTTAAAATGTTTGACTTCATTGAAAACGTAAGTATAAAACATCTGGGATCCCAAAATAAGGTTTACAAAATATTTACAACTCAAAAATAGATTTAGACCAGGTTAACTATCAAAAGAATGGATCAATACAGCCATTTACAAAATGCCCCCAACCAAAGCAGTCGGGCAGGCCGAACATGTACGCGCCGCCCCCACGCTCTCCATACTCATGGCCGGTTGACTGACTCCTTGCTTTTACCTGCCACACGGAGCACCCGTGAGCCGAAGCCCAGCAAGAAAACCCAAATAACACATAACATATGCAATAATAATATCACTGGCATAATTCACTGATAAATAGGAAAATCATCGATTTAAACAAGCACGGCCATGCCGCCCCAGAGGCCTTACCAAAGCTTGGGGTCTCGGTCATTACCGTAGGATAACTCATGTATCCCTTGGGTCCCACCCTCACTATAGCATCCCATGTGCTGAGCGTTACTTCCGGCCCCCACTGCCGTACACGGCCTTTGCGGCTCTCGGCCTTGCCGTTCATTCCATTATAATCACACATATCATACATTATGAAATAACCATTCAAACATACAATAATTCATCTAAGATTACACATTTACACACAATACAGGCTAGGGCCGTGCCCTTACAATCACACAATGGGACCATGCCCTATTCTCGAGTGTTACGGTTTTCTTACCTTTATATTCAGTAGCCTTGATCAACCTGACTCCTTGAGCACGATCTTACCCGAGCCCTAGCGCTTACCTAAGCAAAATCCACAAGTCAAAGTCATCACCAATCCTCAAGTCCGAAACCTAGCCTCGGGACTAATCCCGAGCCCCGGGAAGTCCTAGATCCCCAAAACAAAGTGGCGGAATCAAGCCCCGAACCCTAGGTCAAAATCCCTTCACAAAAGCCCAAAAATCCCCTTTGTGAACAGTGCAGCGCTACAGCGCTCAAAAGAGGGCGCTGTTGCGCTACAAGCAGAACCACCCTCACCAGACAGGGGCTAGCGCTACAGCGCCCCCTGCCTAGCGCTGTAGCGCTAGCTGCAGCAGACCAAAACCAAAAATCGCATCTTGCGATTTTCTTCCCCCATTTCGACCCCAAACTTGCCCAACTCTTTCTCAAGCCCAAAAAAAAACTTATACACACCACACACTCATCCTAAGCACCCCATGAACTCAATCCCAAGCTCAAGCAACCCACAATTCAAAATCTAACAAAATGAACCCAAAAACCAGAAAATCACTCAAACAACAAGGATAGGGTCTTAGAAATCATACCGTGGGTGGAATTTTGACCTTGAACTGAACCCTAGACCTCCTTGGCTTGCACCTTCAAAACCTTGACCTGTTTTCCCCAAAAACCCCATCCATTTAGCTCAAAAACACAGCTCAAAACCAGCAAAACCCTAAAACCGAAAACCTCAAGAACTTACCTCAAATCTCTGATTTGATCTTGCTAATCCCTTGCCAATCCCTAAGCCTAGCTTAGGATCCTTGATGCTCAGCTAACCCTAGCTTCCCACTGAGCTTAACCTCAAGAAAAATCAAGGGAAATGGTTGTGGGAGCCACAAACCGAATCTTCAAAGCCAAACCCTTCAGCTTTCCCTCTCTTTTCCTTTCTCTTCTTTCTTTCTTTCTTTCAGCCTATGCCTTTCTCTACAAAACCCACTAAGTATAAAGACCTTCTTTATTTTATCTCTTACAAGCCTAATGACCAAAATGCCCTCCCTTACTAATTCTAAACCTTTATGTCCATAAAGGGGCATTTTAGTCATATTACCCAAATTCCCACTAATTCCTCAAGTGTTCCTAATAATTCCCGCTCGCTACCCAATACCGGATTAATCATCAAATATATTCCCAGATTCTCAATTAAACTCCCCAGGCTTAACCCAAGCCTAGCACAGGTTCCCGCTTTGACTTTTCGCTAACCCGCTCATTCTAAGATCGTCTCGAGTCATAGATCACAGGTAACAACATAGTCTTGCCCAACATGGCCAAATTACAAATATGCTCAATCAGGTCTACATGCATACTAATTCACGTAGTCATGCATCACAATTAATCACATAATCATATAACGTGCATTAAATCATAATCGTGCATAAAACTCATTAAAGACACACACAGAATTCCTTTATGCCCTCCAGGCACACTATCCCAGGCCCTAAGCCTTAATACCGAATTTGGGGTCGTTACAGGCCAAACATGTACACGCCGCCCCACGCCTGCTATACTCATGGCTGGTTGATCTTCTCTTTACCCTTACTTGCACCACAGAGCATCTGTGGGCCGAAGCCCAGCAAGAGAACCCACACACAGATAACATATGCAGCACATGTATCACGCATATAAATAGGCCACCAATTGGCTAAACACATACGGCCTAGCCGTCCCAGGCGTTTACCAAGCCCTGGATCTGCGGACCACGCCGTGAGGATATCCCAGGTATCCTTCTAGGGACTTGCCCTAGCAACTCGCACTCCACGTGCTCAACGCTGCTCCCGGCCCCTTGCCGTTCTCGGCCATGCACTCAACGTGCCCAATGCCGTTTCTGGCCCTTCGCCGTTCTCGGTCTACACCGTTCCCGGCTCAAGCCAACCATTCACATCGTAATACACATAGCATAATAAGCAAGTATAGAATTCCAGCATAATCAGATAAAGGGCTACGCCCCGCAGTTCTAACATATTGGGCTCGGCCCTGCATATGATTCCATTCAAACACACTGGGCTCAGCCCTACATATCAATTCATGCAAACACATTGGGCTCAGCCCTGCATATCAATCCATTCCAACACACTGGGCTTAGCCCTGCACACAAGCTCCATGGGAACAAGGGTTCTCTTACCTGAGTTCCGAGCTTTCTGAGCACCGACGCCCCGAGCACAGTCCTCCAACGTGAGCCTCGCCGAAACCCTAGTCACAACACATTAACAATGTCCATCCATCAAATTATAATCCAATAAATAACTTAGAGCCATAACCCTAACCTTCGGGTCCTTGAATTCTATCAATCTGGGTGATAAAATCCATCCCGAGCCTTACCCCTTGAGTTCCCAAGCCTAAAATACCCTTAAAACTCAAACTGGCACAAAGGGCCGCGACCCCACCCAAAAGAGCCGCGGCTAGCCTCGAAACAGAGGCTAGCACCTCATTGATCCCCACACGGGCCACGGTGCACCCACCAGGCGCCGCGGCGCGCATGAGCCTCTCAGCCTCCCATGGCCGCGCGAGCACACGGGCCGTGGCGCACCCCTCCTAGGGCCGCGGCTCTCACCTCCGAACCCAGATTTTCCACCATTTTTCCACACCTTTGCTCAATCTAATTCACCCAAAACTCACCTATCCAACCCAGATACTTAACACATGCATACCAGCTCAAAAACAACACTAAAACCCCATCAAAATCTGCTCCAAAACCCAACTAAAATACTCAAGAACATATCAAACTTAACTAGCATGCATATTCTAGCAAACCAGTTACAATTCTCAACATAATCCCAATAATTAAAGCTTACCTTGCTGAATTCAATCCCTGTAGTTGATCCTCAATCCTCAAGCTTTAAGCTCCTAGGTTTCCTCAGCCCAATCCCTTGCTTAAGCTAGCTTGCACCAAAAATTCCCTTTGTTATGCCTTAGAGAATGAAGGAGAGAAAGAGATAAGAGCTAACTTCAGTTGGGAAGAGTATGCTAAGGTCGGTTTCTTAAGTTTCTAAACTATTCCTCTATTTTGTTTTATTCAACTTAAGTCTACATGGTTACCTCAAGGCTCGGGGTACCAAAACGTCCCCGAGGGCAAAATGGTATATTTTCCCAATATTCCCGCCTAGACATTCTAACCTCAAATATATCTCCAAAGATTTATTTTCATGTCCCGATATTCCCATAACACACCTAGTACCCAAATTACCCTCGACTTGCCCCAAGTCGGAATCTCAACCCTGTTGTGACTCTCTGGCTAACCGCTCCCCAGGACTGTCTCGGATCGTGCTGCACAGACATATCACACATATATAACATGTATCACATTCATGCCCCTAATATCTGGACGGGGCCCACATGCGCATTTAACTCACTAAACATGCATCACTATCATATATCCACATCAATTCACCCATTAACACATTAAAGCATAATAAATCATTTATTGCCCTCTAGCCACACTAATCAAGGCCTTAAGCCCGATTAGCGAATTCGGGTCGTTACAGAAATACTACAGTGTAGCAGTTCGAGCTATGAAAGTTGAAGAGTTTATTAACTTGACTCAGAACAGGTTATCAGTTACTGAGTATGCCTTAAGATTTGATAGATTGGCGAAGTTTGCGCCAGACTTAGTGCCGACAAATGCGGCCAGGAGAGACAGGTTTATACGGGGGTTGAATGTGATGATCGCCCGTGATGTTTATATTACCTTAAATTCAGAGACTACTCCTATGCTCAAGCAGTGGATAAGGCCCTTACTGCAGAGAGGGCCGAAGACTAGATATGGAAGGATAGCACTGCTAGGCGCGATGCCAGGAGGACGGTGCCTCCTTTTACTGGGCCTAGTCGGGGCAGTGGCCCCAGTGAGCAGAAAAGATGAGTTCTAGATTCATTTGTTCCTCCTAGTTCTGATAGGAGGGTACGAGGTTCTATTGGTGGTTGTAAGGGCGGAAGTGACAACTGGAGGAGTTTTCCAGTGTGTCCTCGGTGCAGATGACGACATCAGGGTGAGTGCCAGATTAGGGCGTGTTTTATTTGTGGGAGTGTCAACCATCTGAAGAAAGACAGCCCACAAGCTAAGAAAGAGGAGCCAAAGCAGGGAGGCAGTCTCGCTCATGCTAGGGTATTCGCTTTGACTCAAACTAAGGCGGAGGCTAGTCCCTTAGTTGTGACAGGTCAGATCTCTAGCACTGGTTCTTTGTATACTGCATTGATTGATTCAGGGGCTACTCACTTATTTGTATCTGCTAGGGTGATAGACCAGCTTTGTAGCCCTAGTATTGTGTATGCTAGGGGTTTCCAGACTTTGCTACCAATAGGAGAACTGGTAGTCTCTAGGAGATGGATTAGAGCATTACCAGTAGAGATAGATGGTAGGGAATTGTTTGCTGATCTGGTTAAACTAGGGATGGATTGGTTAACGAGGTATGGAGCAACAATTGATTACAAGCATCGGATGGTGACTTGTGAACCAGAAGGTGAGGTACCTTTTGTGTTTGTGGGGACGGTGAATGGATGGCGAGTGCCTATGATCTCAACACTGAAGGCTAGAGACCTGATGCAAGAAGGTTGCATAGGATTCCTAGCAAGTGTTGTAGATACCTCTAGAGTGGTAACAGTGGGACCGAATGGAACCAGATTGGTCTGTGAGTTCCCAGACCTATTTCCAGCTGATTTACCAGGATTTCCGCCACAGCAGGAGATTGAGTTCATCATAAAGTTGGTACCGGGAGTAGAGCCAGTGTCCAGGGCACCCTATATAATGGCTCCGGCGGAGTTAAAGGAGTTGAAGATTCAGTTACAGGAGTTACTGGATTTGGGGTTTATCAGGCCGACTTTCTCATTGTGGGGTGCTCGAGTGTTATTTGTTAAGAAGAAGGATGGATCGCTTAGGATGTGCATTGATTACAGGGAGTTGAATAAGTTGACTATTAAGAATAAGTATCCACTACCTAGGATCGATGATTTATTTGATCAGTTACAGGGGAGTACGGTGTATTCAAAGATTGATCTCCAGTCAGGTTACCATCAGTTGAGGATTAGGGAAGAGGACATACCAAAGACTACTTTTCGAACAAGGTATGGGCACTATGAATTTCTGGTTATGTCCTTTGGATTAACCAATTCCCCATCAACTTTTATGGATATGATGAATAGGATTTTCAAAGATTATCTAGATAAGTTTGTGATTGTATTTATCAATGATATCCTGGTGTACTCCCAGTCAGAGATAGAGTATGAACATCATCTACGCTTGGTATTGCAGCGGTTGAGAGAGCATAAGTTATATGCCAAGTTCAGCAAGTGCGAGTTCTGGTTACCGCAAGTTACATTTCTGGGCCATATTGTCAGTAAGGAGGGGATACTGGTTGACCCAAGCAAGATAGAGGCAATGAGAGATTGGCCTAGACCGAGGAGTGTTCCTGAGGTCAGAAGTTTTCTTGGGTTGGCAGGGTACTACCGGCGATTTGTAGAGGGTTCTCCAGAATTGCTACCCCATCGACAGAATTGACAAGAAAGAAGACCAAGTATGTGTGGAAAGATCGATGTGAGCACAACTTCAAGGAATTGAAGCAGCGATTGGTTACCGCACCAGTGTTGAGCCTGCCGACAGACAATGAGAAGTTCGTGGTTTATTGTGATTCTTCCAGACAGGGTTTGTGATGTGTGTTGATGCAAGCTGGGAAGGTAATAGCTTACGAATCAAGGCAATTAAAATAGTATGAGCAGAGGTATCCTACACATGATCTGGAGTTGGCTGCTGTGGTATTCGCACTTAAGATTTGGAGACATTACCTGTATGGTGAAAGGTGCGAGATATACACTGATCACAAGAGTTTAAAGTATTTCTTTACTCAGAAAGATTTGAACATGCGCCAGAGACGGTGTCTAGAATTGGTAAAGGACTATTATTTTTATATCCTGTACCATCCTGGAAAGGCTAATGTAGTGGCTGATGCATTGAGCCGGAAAGGCCTAGGACAGTTGTTTAGTTCGAGACAGATATCTGACAAATTAGCTGAAGAGATGACCAGAGCAGGTATAGAATTTGTGGTTGGTAGGTTAGCCAACATAACTCTTCAGTCCACGCTCCTTGAGAGGATTAAGGAAGCATAGGGAAGGGATCCCCAGTTGGTTGAACGTAGAGAGAATGCCCTAACTGGAACGACTAAGGACTTCTCTATCTTAGAGATGGGCTTATTGAAGTACAAGGGACGAATTTGTGTTCCAAATGATCCAGATATTCGGCGAGAGATTCTGGATGAGTCCCATACCACTCCCTACTCCTTACACACATGTACTACGAAGATGTACCAAAATTTGAGAGTTTTGTATTGGTGGATAGTCATGAAGAGGGATGTGGTGCACAATGTGGCTAGGTGCTTAACTTGTCAATAGCTTAAGGTTGAACATTAGAGGCCATCAGGGTTATTGTAGCCTTTAGGGATTCCCGAGTGGAAATGGGAAGATATCACCATGGACTTTGTAGTTGGATTGCCGAAGACAATAGCATGATTCGGTGTGGGTGATTGTGGACAGGTACACTAAGTCCGCCCACTTTTTACCTGTGAGGACAACTTATATTGTGGAGCAGTACGCTGAGCTGTATGTGAAGGAAATTGTTCGACTTCACGGGGTGTAACGACCCAAATTCGCTAATAAGGCTTAAGGGCCTTGATTAGCGTGCCAGGAGGGCATGATGGGATTTATGTGTGACTTTAATGAGTAAAATGCATGGTTATGATTTAAAGCATGTTATATGACTATTTGACTATTTGAGATGCATGACTATGTGTATTGGTATGCATGTAGGCCCTGATTGTGTTAGAAGGGCATAATCGTAATTTTGGCCATTTTGGGCATAACTGTATCGTTATGTGATAATTGTATTATGTGATTTGTACCACGTGAGTGTGGTGATATTATTGTGATGCACGTGCCGAGACGGTCCTAGAGAGCCAGTTAACTTAAAAGTCACAACGGGATTTTATACCCGGCTCGGGGGGAGCCTAGGGGTAATTCGGGGATTTTTGTAACTTAGTTCTTGAGAGATTATGGTAACTGGTAATATGGTAACTTTTGTAACTGTTAGTATCCATAGAGAGTAACAGGTTTAGATGGAGAAATGGTAGAATTGTGATGGATAGGAAATGACAAGTGAGCCCTTGAGGCTTAGTTATGAAAGGATACGCAAGGAGGGGTAAAATGGTCATTTGGCAAGGGGTTTAGAAAAATTTGAGCTGTGTTATAGGGGTACACGGTTTAGGCTTGGTCATTGTTGGTTTTGATAAAATTTGAAGAGAAGAAAAGAAAACTAGAAGGAGAAAAGCTAGGGCAAGAAGAAGAAGAAGAATAGAAGTGGCTGAAGTGGGAGTTTAGGAGGAGAATCAAGGGAGCTTGGGGTGAATTCTCCACTTGAGGTAAGATGTTTTATGCAAATTTAAGGCTTGTTTCTGTTTTGATTTGAGAAATCTAAAGCATGAGTTGAGTTTTTAAGTTTAGTATGAGTTGCTGAAATTAGAAATCTAAGGGGTGGATTTTTGAGAGTGATTGTGTTATTGAGCTGGGTTATGATGTTTATGGGTTGATTGAATGGTCTACTTGGGGTTTTGATAAGGTTTTGGGGCTTAGGTGTGAGTTTGGGATGATTTGGGAGTGTTTTGGCTTGAGAAAATGCAAAGGAAAAACCCAGAATTCTGGGTTCGCGTAGGAGCACCGCGGCCCTGTTCTTGGGCGCCGCGGCGCGAGGTTGCATCAGGAGGAGGGCAAGCCGCTGGGTGCCGCGGCCTTGAAGGGAGTGCCGCGGCCCTAGGCCAATTTTGACAGCCAAAAATTGGGTTTTTAAGGCTTTTGCCCGGGGACTCGGGGGATGGTTCCAATGTTTTGTTTTAGGGAATTAGAGGTCCCGAGAGTGCGGGATTGGTCCCGGGAAGTGGTTTTGGGTTGGTTAGTATTAAAAAGTGTTTTATGTGTGTTGTGACTAGGATTTCGGAGAGGCTCGTGCTAGAGGACCGTGCTTGTGGCCTTGGTGCATCGGAAAGCCCGGGATACAGGTAAGAAAACTGTAGCACCCGAGAATAGGGCATGGGCCCATAGTGTTATTGCAGGGCATGGCCCTAGATTGTATGATGTGCTAATGTATAACCTTAAATGAATTATTATATGTTTGAATGATTATTTTGAAATGTATTATATGTGTGATTATTGTGCAATGAACTGCTAAGGCCGAGAGCGGCAAGGCCGAGAACGGCGAAAGGCCGAGAACGGCAGCGAGGCCGGAAGTAACACTTAGCACATGGGATGCTCACAGTCAGGGTAGGACCCAATGGATATATGAGATATCCTTACAGTTAGAGCCGAGACCCCAGGCTTTGGTAAGGCTTCTGGGGCGGCATGGCCGTGTTTGCTTAGTCTGATGGATGACCTGTTTATCTGTGGACTATCTGATATGTTAACTGTATAATTTGCATATGTTATGAACTGTATGAGTTTTCTTGTTGGGCTTCGGCTCACGGGTGCTCTGTGTTGCAGGAAAGGGCAAGGATTGAGTCAACCAGCCATGAGTACGGAGAGCATGAAGCGACGCGTACATGTTTGGCCTGCCCGACTGCTTTGGTTGGGAGTATTTTCGAGAAATGGCTGTAATAATCTGTGATTTTGATATCCAATCAACTGTAAACTTATTTTAAGATGTAAATAGTTTTCAAACCATATTTTTGGGATCCCAGATGTTAAATACTAGAAGTTTTCAATGAAACAACGCATTTTGAAGATTACAGCCTTAACTTTTACTTAATCACACTTTGGTTTTAAAAACCTCGGTTAGCGAGTTCTTTGCACAAAGTTTCTTTTAAAACTCACTTAGTAATGGCTCTAAGGGAGTAGGGCGTTACACGGGGGCTCCGAGGTCGATAGTATCCGACAGTGACCCCACCTTCACCTCCAAGTTTTGGGAGAGGCTACAAAAGGCAATGGGCACACAGTTACGATTTAGTACTGCTTATCATCCTCAGACAGATGGGCAATCTAAGAGGACAATTCAAATACTGGAGGATATGTTACAAGCCTGTGTGTGGGATTTTGGGGGATCTTGGAGTAAATATCTCCCTTTGATTGAGTTCTCATAGAATAATAGTTATCAGGCGACTATCGGGGAGGCTCCGTATGAGATGTTGTATGGGAGAAAGTGCAAATCACCAATACACTGGGATGAGACAGCTAAGAGAAGATATCTAGGTCCAGAGATGGTTCAGAGGACTACTGAAGCAATTGAAAAGATTAGAGCGCGTATGCTCGCCTCCCAAAGTCGCCAAAAGAGTTATTCAGACCTGAGATGCAGGAATGTGGAATTTCAGGTCGGTGATCATGTATTCCTTAAGGTTTTTCCCCTGAGAGGAGTGAAACGATTTGGTGCTCAAGGTAAGCTGAGTCCCAGGTTTGTTGGCCCCTTCGAGGTTCTAGAACGAGTTGGAGAGGTAGCTTACAGATTAGCGATGCCTCCAGCTCTATCAGGGGTTCATGACGTGTTTCACGTATCCATGCTCCAGAAATACGTGTCAGATACTACTCATGTGCTGAGCTATGAGAATTTGGAGTTGGATCAGGATTTATCATATGAGGAGAAGCCTGTTCAGATCCTTGATAGAAAGGACAAAGTCTTGCGAAGCAAGACCATCGCCTTAGTTAAAGTGCTGTGGAGCAACAGCAAGGTTGAAGACGCCACATGGGAACTTGAGTCTGATATGCGGGAACGGCATTCCAAGTTATTCAGGTAATTTCGAGGATAAAATTTCTGTAAGGAGGGGATAATTGTAACACCCCAATTTGCTAATAAGGTTCAGGATCTTGATTAGCGTGCCTGGAGGGCAATAAGTGAATCAACATGTCAATATATGAGTTTAAGTGAATATGTGATTAGAATGCATCTTTAGGTGGAATAAATATACATGTGGGCCCCGTTTGTATGTTAGGGGTAAAATGGTAACTTTAGCCCGCTGAGGGCATAAAATGTGATAATTGTATTATATGATTAGTACCATGTGTGAGTGGTCATATTATTGTGATGCACATGCCGAGACGGTCCTGGGGAGCATATTAGTTTAAAAGTCACAACAGGATTAAATACCCGGGTCAGGAGGAGTCTAGGGGTATTTTTGGAATTTAGCAAGAGTGAGTTTGAGAATTAATGGTTAATGGTTAGTGGTAATTGAGTAACTTGAGTGACCATTGGTAACTATTGATTGTAATAAAGTAACAATTTTAGGTGAGGAAAGTAGTAGATTTGTAAGGAATGTGAAATGTCTAGGATGTCCTTGAGGTTTAGTTAGAATGGGAATTAGATGGAAGGGAAAGATGGTCTTTTGGCAGGGATTTAGATAGCTTCAGCTGAGGGAAAGATCATTCACGTTTTATGCTTGGCCATATACTAGTCTTGCTGAAATTAGGAAGAAAAACCTAGAAGGAAAGGAAGAAAGGAAGGGAGTTGGGAATTTTGAGACTTAGGGGAAGAATCAAGGTGGTTTGAGGCAATTGAATCTGTGACAGTCAGAATCCCGTGATCCGTAAGGGGAAAGACCGGGTAAGCTGTGCAATCCCACACCGCCTGGGGAAGGTCAAGTGTAATGATTCTAAGACTGTGTAGGTATGGGACTACACAGTTGAAGAGGGCTTAAATGGATTGATGGGTACTACCTATATCAGGAAGGTGCATTTTCTTTTCGGTAGCCCATCACTTGAGAACTCCATGGTTAAGCATTCTTGGCCTGGAGTAATCTTGGGATGGGTGACCTCCTGGGAAGTTTTCCCAGGAAGTGTGCGAATGAGGACAAAGCACGCTGGAAAGACTTGTCTTGGTTTGTAGGGCTAGTCGTCATTCCAGAAAGCAGCCATAGTGATGTGGGGCGTCACACTTGGTATCAGAGCGAGCCAAGGTTTATTGGTTTTGGAGATTGACCGAACATGTACGCTCGTTGTCAGTGACATGCTCGACTCAGGGTTGGTTGGTATGAATGATTGACATGCTTGAACATATGTTTGAATACCCTGTTTGCCTACTTATTTATATGGAGCATGAGGAATGAGTTGACATATGCATGAGATACTGTTGGGGCTAGGCCCTTGACTATTGCATGTTGAGATTAAAGCGTGCTGAATAACATTATTATGCATGGGAATGAATATTGGGATAATGGTTTGCATATTGAGTGCATGTGGTTAATTGTTTGAATTGAACTCATATGTAATATATGTTTATTGGCTTATATGAAGCATGTTGAGACTTGGGTATACTTGGTGATGTTAAAATCTGGTAGCTAAATGTATATCATTGTGGATTTGGCCTAAATATGCTTTGTGTGTGCATGATAACTGTGGTTATTTGGATCTAGTTGTGGTTTGGTTCAGAGTATGAACCACAGAGTTCAAGAGTTGGTCAGTAGTGGCGGATGAACTCAAATTGTTGATTCCTAGAATGGTTAAGGGGAACTTGACATTGTTTTGAAGGGGGGGATTCTAGATAATAGTTGGAGCTAGAGACCCCCATTTATCCCCGAAAGCCGCAGCAGATCGTCACTAGTGTGTGAGTAAGCTGTGAAATTTAATAGTTGAGATGGAACAGAAGGATAGCGGACTTCTCTGGGAAAATAGCTGATTTATATGTTTTAACAGTAAGGTTACCGATGTTGGTATTGTGAGAGTATGGACAGATAAGGGTATTATATGAAAGGCTTAAAGGGTGTTATCCTCTGGTTTTGAGGAAAGTTCGGGTTGACAAAGAATTTATCCATGGATGGGAAGGTTAATTCCACCCTTGGTTATAAGAGGATGAGAGCCCATGAGTAAAGGGTTGTGCTAAGTATTGTGTTAGAGGGATGCCTGGAAATGGCACTTGGGCTAAGGCATTGGCGTGATGGGTTGGAAAGAACCTAGATGATGAATTGATAGAAGAGGTTATAAAGGCATGATCTAAACTATGGAGAATGGAGACCTTATAAGATTGGTTTGGAATGATATAGTGGCAATAGTGTAAATTTTTGGGCTTTGTGAATTGGGTAATTCATTTCAGGAAATTAATACGAAAGGATGCAGTTGAAAATGATGATGATGACCCATTTAAGGATTTAAAATCTGGAATAGTCTAAGGTATTTGTGCCTCTCCGATGTGTGTACTCACCATCTGTATGGGGACAGTGGAGAGGGCCATGTTGTTTGAAGAACTAATGAATGATGTATAGAGCATGAGTGCTAGAGCTGCAATAGCAGTGCTTCTTTTGGTGGATTATAGTAAGGATAGATTCTCGGTAATCAAAGCAGACGAACCCCCGAAAAAAAAAAACTTGATAGCTCTTAGTTTTGCCAGAAAGGGGGGAAAACCTGATTGACTAGATAGCCGTCAGGATAGTGATGGAAAATCGGTGAAGTTATCTGCTATGCATCAGAGGCAGGAGATGCCACCTGAGAAGAGGTCAAGTGAGGGCATGACTTCTACATAGAATGACTCGATATGTTAAGATGGACTTCCCATGGTGAGGGAACAGAAAACTAGAATGCCTCGCAACATTCGAAGTTCGAGGCTAATTCCTCGAGGATGAGTATTCAACTGAATGGTTTATGCTTTAGTCATGTAACGATCTGGATGAACTCGGTGTCGAGAATGTTCCGAGAGGGAGTTAGACATAGAGAGTTTGCCTCATGGGTGCTATATGAGAGGCTGAATGTAACGACCCAAAATAGCTAATAAGGTTTAAGGGCCTTGATTAGCGTGCCAGGAGGTCATGTTGGGATTTATGTGTGATTTTATGAGTTAAATGCATGGTTATGATTTAAAGCATGTTATATGACTATTTGTTTATCTGAGATGCATGACTATGTGTATTAGTATGCATGTAGGCCCGGATCGTGTTAGAAGGGCATAACTGTAATTTTAGCCATGTTGGGCATAACTGCATTGATATATGATGATTGTTGAGACCACATTGTGATGCGGATGTATCTCTGATTTGTGACTCGAGGCGATCCCAGTGAGCAGGCTAGCGGAAAGTCATGACGGGAATTTATACCCGGCTCGGGGCGAGCCTAGGGGTATAAGCAGGAATTTAGAGAATAGATTGAGATTTATCTTGATGATGGGGAATACTTATTTGGTGACTTTTCAGGTATTGGGAAGCAACGGGAAAATATTAGAGACACTTGAGGATTAGCGGGAATTGGGTAAAATGACTAAAATGGCCCTACTTGGACAATAGGGGCTTAGAGTTAATAGGGAGGGCATTTTGGTCATTTGGCTTTTTAGAGATTGATTTATGAGGCTTTACACTTAGTGGGATTTATAGAGGAAGTGTGTTGGCTGTGGAAAGAAAGAAAGAAAAGAGAGAAAACAAGGGTTTTTCCTAAGGGGGCGGTTTGTGCATTCTTGCACCTTTTCTCTCCATTTTTCTTGGAGCAAAGCTCAGTGGGGAGCTAGGATAGGCTGAGCATCAAGGATCTTAAGGTTACACTTAAAGATTTGGCAAGGATTAGCAAGAACACATCAACTTTTGAGGTAAGTTTTAGAGATTTCAGTTTTAAGGGTTTTGATGGTTTGAGCTGTGTTTTGAGCTGAGTTGATGGGAATTTTAGGGAATTTCTGGGCAAGCTTTGAGGATGAACAAGCTAAGGAGGTCTAGGGTTGAATCAAGGTCGAAATTTGTGTCAATGGTAAGAATTCTAAGCCTTTAACTTTGTTGTTGACTGAATTTCTGGGTTTAGGGTTGTTCATGGTGAATTTTGGGATTTGGGATGTTTGTGTTTGGGTTTTGAGATTTGGGGATGCTTGGGATGAATGGAGAGTGTTTATAAGCTTGATTTTGGGTTTGGAAAAGGTTTGGACAAGTTTGGGGTTGAAATGGTTGAAGGAAATCGCAAGAAGCGATTTTTGGGTTCTGCTGGGCTGCAACTAGCGCTACAGCGCTAGTCAGTGGGCGCTGTAGCGCTAGCCCCTGTTCTGGGGGGTGTGTTCTGCTTGTAGCGCTACAGCGCCCTCTTTAGAGCGCTGTAGCGCTGCACTATTCACAGAAGTGGATTTTTGGGTTTTTGATGAGGGATTTTGACCTAGGGTTCGGGGCTCGATTCCGCCACTTTGTTTTGGGGATTTAGGACTTCCCGGGGGCTCGGGAGTGGTCCCGAGGCTAGGTATTCGGACTTGGGGTTCGGTGTTGACGTTGACCTATGTTTATGCCTAGGTGTGCGCTAAGGCTCGAGTGGGATCGTGCTCAAGGAGTCAGGTGATCTAAGCTATCGAATTGAAAGGTAAGAAAACTATAACACCCGTAGAATAGGGCATGGGCCCATAGTGTGATTGCGGGGCACGACCCAATATTGCATGATGAGATGATTGCAGGGCACGGCCCTATATTTTTGCATTACATGTTAGGGTATAGACTTAAATGAATTGATATTTGTTTGAATGTTGTTTGAGTTATACTATATGTGGTTATAGTGGAATGATACGGCGCGGAGCCGAGAACGGCGAAAGGCCGAGAACGGCAGTGGGGCCGGAAGTAACACTTAGCACATGGGATGCTTATAGTCAGGGTAGGACCCAGGGGATACATGTGATATCCCTACGGTGAGGACCGAGACCCCAGGCTTTGGTAAGGCTTCTGGGGCGGCATGGCCGTGTTTGCTTAATCTAATGGTTGACCTGTTTATCTGTGGACTATCTGATATGATAAACTGTATAAATTGCATATGTTATGTTTTGCATGAGTTTTCTTGCTGGGCTTCGGCTCACGGGTGCTCCGTGTTGCAGGTAAGGGCAAAGACTGAGTCAACCAACCATGAGTACGGAGAGCGTGAAGCGACGCGTACATGTTTGGCCTGCCCGACTGCTTTGGTTGGGGGTTTATTCGAGAAATGGCTGTAATAATCTATGATTTTTATAATTAATCAATTGTAAACTTATTTTAAGATGTAACTAGTTTTCAAACCTTATTTTGGGATCCCAAATGTTTAATACTAGAAGTTTTAATGAAACGACGCATTTTCAAAGATTACAGCCTTAACTTTTTATTAGTCACACTTTTGTTTTAAAAACCTCGGTTAGCGAGTTCATTGCACTGTTTTGACTTAAAACTCACTTGGTAACGGCTCAAAGGTAGTAGGGCGTTACACTGAAGGTAGTAATACTTATTGAGAAGGAATTAGAAACTTCTAGCAGATGGATTGGGATACAAGTGATCAGGAAGTTCATAGTAATAATAGAGTTTGTCTTAAGGGAGCCTCAGCATGAGTCACAGTGAGAGAGTTAATCAGTTAAGAAATAACCATGGATTGTAGAGGATATCATCTGGAGTATGTTAATGAGACTGAGTGGAACTGAGCTGACCAGTGGGAAAATTATATGGGTATGTAGAGAAAGAGTGGGGGTACTTCAAGGTCGGACTACAGATAGGATTGGTATCAGGAATGTTGTAAAAGATGGTATTGGCTGACAGAAAAATCTATTGAAGCAAACGAGGGAATTTGACCTTGGAGTAGCCAGAGCATTATACTGCGGGGATTGTTAGCATCGTTGGTTAAGAACGAAAAGTTTAATGTTGGATACAAGATGGGACGATGTCTCCAGGAGTTGATCTATGACCTAGTTATTACCAGCTGGAAACCAAGGATAGAGACATTTCATGAATTTGTTTATTTTACACCAGGTAGGGTGTGAGGAGTTGGTAACAAAGATTCTAGAATGGTTCAAGCTACAGCAGCACAGGTAAGTTCTTTAGGTAGAGAATGCATGAACGGTATGGGCAAGTCCCCTTCAAGCTCATGAGTAGTATATGTGGATTACTCCCAGACGGAAATGGTGAGCAAATGATTATTATGCTGAAGACGTTAGTACCCAGGAGGCAGGGTCACAGGTAAGGTTCTACGGAGTGTCAGTTTGGGTGTCGTTAGGAGTACTCAGAGTAGAGCTATAAGAAGAAAGGATAGGTATGAGGAGAATTGATTTGAAGCCACAAAGAAGCTAATGAAGAATATCTAAAGAATAGAAAGCATAACAGGACTGGTAAGCGCGTCATCTATTGCATAAGTATCTCCGGAGACAACTACATCAGAGATGAGGAGAACAGTAAAACTTGAGGTTAGACGGAATGAGTGGTGTCAAATCAGAAAAATTCAGAACACAAGGTAAGAATTGATTGGTATCTGGCGATGCTGGAATATGTGTGTGATATGGTTAAGTATAGAGTGATAGCATAAAGGACATGATCTATGATGAGGATATGGAATTGTGGGAGGGCATCACGGATTGGGCACGCCCAGGCACAAATTGATGCGAGGATGGATCGAACCTTGCGGGAGGTGAACGAATGGATCATGGTTGATGTACTTGGAACGTTAAGTCGACAGTTGTGCATAGCATAAGGTACTTGAGTGTTGGGTATTAGTAAGTAAGTTAACGTTGAGACCCAGATGTGGTGAAAAGTAGCAGACGGGTGATCGGTGTTTGAAATCCTCGATTGAGCAAGGGGAAATTTAATTGGAGGCGGAACTCCTAGCTAGGAGGCATGTGTCAGTCAAGGAATAACGCTGTAAATTGTAATGGAGTGGACAAGGGAACGACTGAGATTGGCATCACGTTAGTAGGTAAGGATTAACTGGTGAGTGTCACTAAACTATGGAATCCAGAGTGTTGGCTTTGGTTGAAGCAGGGAAGAACCCTGCCAAGGTTGTACAAGTTAGGATACCAGGATCGAATGAAGGATCAAATTAGAATTTGGCATATAAATGAGAATTCTGAATGGATATCATTACACCTCCTAGGGTATGTTGTACTGGGAGGGTTGATCGGGTGACGGAATTTAGTGATTTCTTTTGGTCACTGAGGGGTTAAGTGATGTGGTGGTGTATCATGGGAATAGACCACTTTAGACCTTAAGTAAGGTGTTTGGACATGAAAAGTTTTAACTCAGTTGATTGAGTTAATGTAGTTGGTTCAGGTGAACTGGTTTCAGGGTAGGACGCCGATGATACTGAATTGAGACCCTATAGTATTCTAAATTTATGGAAAGAAACTAGAGAATAAAGAGAACAGAGTGGGAACCCAGAATTATCAGTTGATTGCAAGTGGAATAGCAGTCTGAAAGCTTATCAGATATCTTAAAGAATTAAGCGTTGACTATGCGAATACTTGAGGTATTAAGGGAAGTGTAATCCCTGATAAGTTAGTTGTGGTGGCAAATGTTGGCGTCTTGTTAAGGTAACACGACATAGGACATGGTAAGAGGCGAAGGATAGTGAATACTACGGTTTAGCATTGGTTCAGAGTGAAAGCCAAAAGAGGTTGTTGGAATTCTTAAGGCAGGAGTGTTTGCCTATCTGGAAAAATAAAAGAACTTGTAAATTGTTAAATTTTGAGAAAATAAAGTTCCGGAAGGAAAGATTTGTATCTCTCTACGTAATAACAGACGAGGATTTGTATGGTGTTCAGAGAAAGAAGGGAGAGTTCTGACTCTTGATTCAACATAAATTCTAAAGTTGTACCAAGGGTTAGGCCAGCGGGGCCTACCAATTGATCCCACCTAGTAGAGGTGATGAATTTTGGGTATCTCTGGAATCAGGAATAAGACAATGAAGTCGTCATTGTAATCTAGGCAGACCCTGAAGCTTCAGCAGGGTTGCGGTGTTAACGAGGGGCTAACGAGAGTATGGCTATTAGACAAGATCTTGTGGGGCAAGATTGTTACACTTGTAAGAGTGTTGTTGGGAAGTAAAGTAAGGCGGTGGACTTTGGAAATTATGGTCAGAGTTGCGGGTTTACTGACTGATGTGTTTGGGTAAATTTCGAGGACGAAATTTTTACGAGAAGGGGATAGTTGTAATGACCCAAATTCGCTAATAAGGCTTAAGGGCCTTGATGAGTGTGCCAGGAGGGCATGATGGGATTTATGTGCGGCTTTAATGAGTAAAATGCATGATTATGATTAAAGCATGTTATATGACTATTTGAATATTTGAGATGCATGACTATGTGTATTAGTATGCATGTAGGCCCTGATTGTGTTAGAAGGGCATGATAGTAATTTTGGCCATTTTGGGCATAATTGTATTGATATTTGATGATTGTCGAGACCACATTGTTATGTGGATGTACCTGTGATTTGTGACACGAGACGATCCTAGAGAGCAGACTAGCGGAAAAGTCAAGGCGGTGATTTATAACCGGCTCGGGGCGAGCCTGGGGGTATAAATAGGAATTTTATGAGTATATTGGGGTCTATTTTGATATCGAGGAATATTATTGGTGATTAATCAGGTATTGGAAAGCAACGGGAAAATATTAGAGACACTTGAGGAATTAGCGGGAATTGGGTAAAATGACTAAAATGGCCCTACATGGACAAAAGGGTTTAGAATTAATAGGGAGGGCATTTTGGTCAATTGGCTTCTTAGAGATAAGTTTATTGAGGCTTTATATACTTAGTGGGATTGATAGAGAGAGTGAGATGGCTGTGGAAAAGAAAGAAAAAGGAAGGAAAAGAAAAGAGAGAAAAACAGAGGGGTTTTTCCAAAAAGGGCGGTTTGTGGATTATAGCACCATTTCTCTTCAATTTTCTTGGAGCAAAGCTCAGAGGAGTGCTAGGATAGGCTGAGCATCAAGGACCCTAAGTTATACTTGAAGATTTGGCAAGGGATTAGCAAGAACACATCAACTTTTGAGGTAAGTTTTTAGAGTTTTCAGTTTTTGGGTTTGGCTGGTTTAAGTTGTGTAATTAAGCTGAATGATGGGAACTTTAGGGGAATTTCTGGGCAAGCTTTTAGGAAGAACAAGCTAAGGAGGTCTAGGAATTGAATCAAGGTCGAAATTGCATCAACGGTATGAATTCTAAGCCTTTAACTTTGATGTTTGACAGAATTTCTGGGTTTAGGGTTAATCATGGTAAATTTTGAGATTTGGGATGAATGTGCTTGGATTTTGAGGATTTGGGATGCTTGGGATGAGTGGAGAGTGTTTATAAGCTTGATTTTGAGTTTGGTAAAGATTTGAGGAAGTTTGGGTTGAGATTGGCTCAAAGAAATCGCAGAAAAGTAATTTGGGTGTTGCCTGCCTGCAACTAGCGCTACAGCACTAGTCTTTGGGCGCTGTAGCACTAGGCCCTGTTTCTGGGGGTGCTGCTTCGGCTTGTAGCGCTATAGCGCCCTCTTTAGAGCGCTGTAGCGCTGCCCTATTCCCAGAAAGGGGTTTTTGGGTTATTTTTAAGGGATTTTGACCTAGGGTTCGGGGTTCGATTCCACCATCTTGTTTTGTGGATCTAGGACTTCCCGGGGGGCTCGGGATTGGTCCCGAGGCTAGGTTTTTGGACTTGAGGTTCGGTGATGACTTTGACCTATGGCTGTGTTTAGGTGTGCGCTAGGGCTCGAGTGGGATCGTGCTCAAGGAGTCAAGTGATGAAGCTATCAATTTGACAGGTAAGAAAACTATAGCACCCGTAGGACAGGGCATGGACCCATAGTGTGATTGTAGGGCACGGCCCTATATTGCATTACATGTTAGGGTGCAGACTTAATTGAATTGATATATGTTTGAATGTTATTTTAGTTATACTATTTGTGATTATAGTAAGAATGAATGGTAAAGGAGCCGGGAACGGTAAAAGAGCCGAAACGGCAAGGAGCCGAGAACGGCAGCTGGGCCGGAAGTAACACTTAGCACGTGAAGTGCTTGTAGACAGGGTGGGACCCTAATGGATATAGGGGATATCCTTACGGTGAGGACCGAGACCCAGGCTTAGGTAATGCCTCTGGGACGGCATGGCCGTGTTTGTTTAGTTTGATGGAATACTTGTTTATCTGTGGATAATCTGATATGTTAACTATATAATTCGCCTATGTTATATACTGTTTGAGTTTTCTTGTTGGGCTTCGGCTCACGGGTGCTCTGTGTTGCAGGTAAGGGCAAAGATTGAGTCAACCAGCCATGAGTACGGAGAGCGTGAAGCGACGCGTACATGTTTGGCCTGCCCGACTGCTTTGGTTGGGGGTTTATTCGAGAAATGGCTGTAATAATCTGTGATTTTAATAATTAATCAACTGTAAACTTATTTTGAGTTGTAAATAGTTTTCAAACCTTATTTTTGGATCCCAAATGTTAAATACTAGAAGTTTTCAATGAAACAACGCATTTTTAAAGATTACAGCCTTAACTTTTGCTTAGTCACACTTTTGTTTTAAAAACCTCAGTTAGCGAGTTCATTGCACAAAGTATCTTTTAAAACTCACTTAGTAACGACTCTAAGGTAGTAGGGCGTTACAGAATCAAAACAGAAATCAAGATTGGTCAGAGGTAAGTTTCATCTCTAAAATCTCTGTGTTTTAGCAAGTTCTTATAGAATTTAGGTTGGAAATTGAAAGATGGTTTGTGGCTGGTTTGTTTGAGAATTCAGTTTGAGATACCAGAGGGTTTAGCTTGAAGCTGGAACCAAGGAAGCTTAAGGTTGAATTCTCCACTTGAGGTAAGGATTCTATGCAATTTTGAGGTTTGTTTCTATTGTGGTTTAAGAAATTTGAAGCATGGTTTAAGTTTTATAAGCTTTGGTTTAAGTTTCTGGTTTACTGGTTTAAACTTCTGAGATTTGAAACCAAGGTGTGATTTATGGGAGTGATTATGTGTTTATGCTTGTTGTTGGTGTTTATAGGTTGTTAGATGGTTTATTTGAGGTTTTGGATTGATTTTGAGGTTTAGGTATGCATTGGGGTTGAATTGGGAGTGTTTTGGCTTGGGGAAAATGCAGGGGAAAACCCAGAAATCTAGGTTCACGAAGGGGCGCCGCGGCTTTGTTCTTTTGCGCCGCGTCGCTAGGCTGCAGCAGGGGGCGGATCATTCTGGGCGCCGCAGTCCTCATTGGTGGGCGCCGCGGTGCTAGGCCATTTGGGCAGGGGGAAAATTTCCATTTTAGGGTTTTGCCCAGGGGGCTCGGGGGATGTTTTCATTGTATTGTTTTGGGAAATTGGAGGTCTCTAGAGTACGGGATTGGTCCCGGGAAGTGGTTTTGAATTGGTTAGTATTAAAGGGTGTTTTATATGTGTTCTGACTAGGTTTTCGGAGAGGTTCGGGTTAGAGGGCCGTGCTCGTGACTTTGGTGTATTGTGAAGCTCGGGATACAGGTAAGAAAACTGTAGTACCCGTAAAGCAGGGCATGGGCCCATAGTATTGTTGCAGGGCACGGCCCTAGATTGTATTACATGTTAGGGTGTAGCCTTGATTGAATTGTTATGTGATTGAATGTTGTTTGAGTTAAGCTATATGTGGTTATAGTTGAATGAACGGCAAAGGAGCCGAGAATGGCAAGGAGCCGGGAACGGCAAAGGGCTGAGAACGGCGAAGGCCGAGAACAGCAGTGGGGCCGAGAGTAACATTGGGCACGCAGAGTGCATACCACCAGGGTGAGACCCCAATGGATACATGGGATATCCTTACGGTGAGGACCGAGATCCCAGGCTTTGGTAATGCTTTTGGGACGGCATGGCCGTATATGCGTTTAATCTGAAGAACTATCTGTTTATTTGTGAGTTGTTTGTTACAATGGTTATATAATATGCATATGTTATGTGCTGTATGAGTTTTCTTGCTGGGCTTCGGCTCATGGGTGCTCTATGTTGCATGTAAAGGCAAAGAAAAAGTCAATCAGCCATGAGTACGGAGAGCATTGAGGCGGCGCGTACATGTTTGGCCTACCCGACTACTTTGGTTGGGGGCATTTTGAGAAATGGCTGTATTAAACTCTAATTTTGATGGTTAATTACCTGTAAACCTATTTTAGAATTGTAAATATTTTGTAAACCTTATTTTGGGATCCCAAATGTAAGACACTTGAAATTTTCAATGAATTAAGGAATTTTCAAAGATTACAGCCTTGATTTCTGTTTAATCACACTTTTGTTCTAAAAACCTCGTTTAGCGAGTTAATTGCACATTTTAAACTCACTTAGTAACGGCTCTAAGGTAGTAGTGCGTTACATAGCCCCTTAAGGGCCACGACATGCCTAAAAAAAAAGGCAAAATGTCTCCCTTCTGGGAGACACGAGCCGCAGCATGCCCTTACTAGGGCCGAGGCATACACACACGGGCCTCAAGAATTCATACACACACGGGCCGAGGCATACCTAGCCTTGGGCAGCGGCTCGAACCTCCAAACCCAGAAAACCTCCATTTTTTCCTTCATTTCCTTCGATCCAATTCCTCTAAAATCAACCCAACTCTGTATCTAAAACCAGAATTAAGCTTGGACTTCTCTACCACATAATCTAGGCTCCAATAACAAGTCCATAAATAATCACATAACCTCAACCCATAACCAAATTAAACTTAAGAATCCAATTCACATGCAAACTTATAATTCTAACCAAAACTCAGCAGAAACTTAGATAATTCAATGCTAGGTTCCTTACCTCAAGGATGAATTCAAGCTTACACTTGCTCTTCAACTTCCCAAGGTTACTCCCAAGTTCCAAGCCTTAGATTTCTGAATTCCTAGCATAAATCCTTTAGAATTTTCTTCAGCCTTCAAGCATCCAAAGAGAGAGGGAGAAACCGAGTGATAGGGAGAGGGTCTTCTGTTTTGTTCTAGTGGTTTCCCAAGGCTTCTCTAAGCTAAGAAATACCACTGCCTAATAACCAAACTTCCCCTCACACTTATCCTCAGCCCTTAAATAATCGAAGGGCAATTTAGTCATTTACCAAACCCCGTTAAGTCCTCGAGTATTCCCACAAATCCTCGTTAAGTCCCGGCATAACCAAATAACTACCAAATCACTACTCGTCACTGGATAAATTCCAAACACATATTATATACCCAAACCCCTAAACTCCTCTTGAGATGGGTATTTGACCCCGCTGTGACTTTCTAGCTAAACTTCTCCCTAGGAGTGTCTCAGATCGTGCATCATAAATATATCACCACTCACATGTGGTGTCAATCACAATATACACAAATATTGCACTTATGGCCCCCAGCGGGCTAAAATTTCAAATATGCCCCTAACAACCGAATGGGGCCAACATGGATATTCAATTCACCTAAATATGCATTTCTAATCACATAAACATCAAATTCACATAATAATAAAATAAATCAATTATTGCTCTCCAGGCATGCTAATCAAGGCCCTAAGCCTTATTAGCAAATTTGGGACCCTACAACTATCCCCTCCTTACAGAAATTTCGTCCTCGAAATTTCCTGAATAACTCGGGATACTGCTCCCCCATATTTGACTCAAGTTCCCACGTTGCCTCCTCAACCTTGCTGTTCCTCCACAACACTTTCACCAAGGCGATGATCTTGTTCCGCAAGACTTTATCCTTCCTGTCGAGAATTTAAACCGAATTCTCCTCATATGACAAATCCTGGTATAGCTCCAAGTTATCATAGCTCAGTACGTGCGTAGAATCTGATACATACTTCCGGAGCATGGACACGTGAAGTACACCATGAACCCCTAATAGAGCTGAAGGCATCACCAATCTGTAAGCTACCTCTCCAACCCGTTCTAGAATCTCAAAGGGGCCAACAAACCTAGGGAGAAACCCTGAGAAACACATTGTCACCGACTTGAAACTCTACGCTCCTGCGATTCAAGTCCGAGTAGCTCTTTTGGTGACTCTGGACGGCGAGCATTCGATCTCTAATATTTTAAATCGCCTCATTGGTCCTCTGAGCCATTTCAGGACCCAAGTATCTCCTCTCACCCATCTCATCACAATGGATAGGTGATTTGCACTTCCTCCCATATAACATCTCATACGGAGCCACTCCGATCGTCACCTGATAACTGTTGTTGTATGAAAACTCAATCATAGGGAGATACTTACTCCAAGATCCCCTAAAATCTAGCACACAGGCTCGTAGCATTTCTTCCAATATCTGAATCGTCCTCTCAGATTGTCCATCCCTCTGAGGATGATAAGCAGTACTAAACCGCAATTGTGTGCCCATAGCCTTCTGTAAGCTCTCCCAAAACTGGGAGGAGAAGGTGGGGTCCCTGTTTGATACTATCGACCTCGGAACCCCATGAATTCGAACAATTTCCTTGACATACAGTTCACCAAACCACTCCATAGTATAAGTTGCCCTAACAGGAAAAAGTGGGCAGACTTGGTATACCTATCCACAATCACCCACACTGAATCATGTTGTCCCACAGTCTTTGGTAATCCAACCACGAAGTCCATGGTGATATCTTCCCATTTCACTCTGGAATCCCTAGAGGCTGAAATAACCTTGCTGGCCTCTGATGCTCAGCCTTTACCTACTGACAAGTTAAGCTCTTGGCCACATAGTCCATGACATCCCTCTTCATTCCCGGCCACTAATACAAGTTTCTCAAATCTTGGTACATCTTCGTCGTACCTTGATGTAAAGAGTAGGGAGTGGTATGAGATTCATCCAAGATCTTTCGTCGGATATCAGAATCCATTGGAACACAAATTCGATCCTTATACTTCAGTAGTCCCATCACCGAAATAGAGAAGTCCTTAGTTGCTCTGACTAAGACACTCTCATTATGTCCTTTCAACTGGGAATCCTCCCTCTACGCCTCCTTGATCCTCTCAAGGAGTGTAGAATGAAGAGTGATGTTGGCTAACCAACCAACCACCAACTCTATACCCGCTCTAGTCATCTCCCCAGCTAACTTATCGGATATCTGCCTCGAACTGAATAATTGTCCTGGGCCCTTCCGACTCAATGCATTGGCCACTACATTGGTCGTCCCAGGATGGTATAGGATATCACAATCATAATCCTTTACCAGTTCCAGCCACCATCTCTGGTGCATAATCAGATCCCTATAAGTAAAGAAGTACTTCAAACTCTTATGGTCGGTGTATATTTCACACTTCTCGCCATACAAATAATGTCTCCAAACCTTAAGTGAAAATACCACAGTCGCCAATTCCAAATCATGTGTGGGGTATCTCTGCTCATACGCCTTCAGTTGTCTCAATGCGTAGGCTATCGCCTTTTCGGCATGCATCAGTGCACATCCTAAACCTTATTTGGAAGCATCACAATAAACTAAAAACTTCTCATTGTCTGATAGCAGACTCAATACTGAAGCGGTGATCACTCGTCGCTTCAATTCCTTGAAACTATTCTCACACCTATCTGTCCACACATTCTTAGTCTTCTTTCGTGTCAATTCAGTCAACAATGTGGCTATCCTAGGGAACCCCTCAATGAACCACCGATAATACCCAGCCAATCCCAAAATACTCCAAAATTTTGGAACACTGCTCAGTCTAGACCAATCTCTCACTGCCTCAATCTTTCTTGGGTCAACCCGAATCCCCTTCTCACTGACAATATGGCCCAAAAACGTGACTTACGGTAGCGAAAACTTGCACTTGCTGAACTAAGCATATAACCTATGCTCTCTTAACCGCTATAATACCAGGAGTAAATGCTTCTCGTGCTCTGTCTCTGACTGAAAGTACACAAATATGTCATCAATAAACACGATCCAATACTTGTCCAAATAGTCCTTGAAGACCCTATTCATCAAATCCATGAAAGTTGTTGGGGCATTAGTTAATCCAAAGGACATAAATAGGAATTCATAGTGTCCATATCTTGTGCGTAAAGCGGTCTTTGGTATGTCCTACTCTTTAATTCTTCACTGGTGGTAATCTGACCGAAGGTCAATCTTAGAAAATACTTGCTTCCCCTGTAGCTGGTCAAACAAGTCATTGATCCTAGGTAATGGGTACTTGTTTTTAATAGTCAACTTGTTCAGCTACCTGTAGCCAATACACATCCAAAGAGATCCATCCTTCTTCTTGACGAAGAATACTGGAGAACCCCATGGTGAGAAACTTGGTCTGATGAACCCCAAATCAAGTAACTCCTAAAACTGAATCTTCAGTTCCTTCAACTTTGCCCGAGCCATTCTATAAGGTGTCCTAGATACTGGTTCCGCCCCTGCGCCAGCTCTATAACAAACTCAATCTCTCGCTATGGTGGCAACCCTGACAAATCTGTGGAAAACAAATCTAGAAACTCACATACCAATCTGGTCTCACTTTGTCCAACCGAAAAAATTCAAGAGGTATCCACAATGTTTGTTAGGAATCCTATGCAACCTTCCTGCATCAGGTCTCTAGCCTTCAGTGCCAAAATCATAGGTACTCGCGGTCCACTAACTGTCCCCACAAATATAAAGGGTACCTCCCCTTCTAGTTCAAAAGTCACCATCCTGTGCTTGCAGTCAATTGTCGCCCCGTACATTGATAACTAATCCATTGCTAGGATCATATCGAAGTTATCTATCTGCAACTCCCACAAATAAAGCAGGCCCTAATCCTGCACTCTCCTTGATGTCATCGTCTGCACCGAGGACACATTGGGAAACTCCTCCAGTTGTCACCCTCGCCCTGACGACCACTAAATGCACCTCGTGCCCTCCTATCCGAGCAAGGAGGAATAAACGAATCTGGGGCCCTTCTCTTCTGCTCGCTGGGGCCACTACCCCGACTAGATCCAGTGAAAGGAGGCTTCGTCCTCCGAGCATAGTGGCTAATAGCACTCTCTCTCCATATCTTATCCTCCGCCCCCTCAGCTGTAAGGGCCTTGTCAACCACCTGAGCATACGTAGTAGTCCCCGGATCCAAGGTTATCTTAACATCACGGGCGATCCTAACATTCAATCCTCGGACAAACCTATCCCTTCATGCCATATTAGTTGGCACCAAATCTGGCGCAAACTTTGCCAACCTATCAAACCTTAAGGCATAATCAATAACCGTCATCCGGTTCTGAGAGAGACTTCTGTTTTTTTCCTAAATCCTTCTAGAGTCTCAGCTTCCTAAACCATGTATATACCTTTGCCAAAAGTAAAAAAATGCCCTTATGCTTATCTTAATCATCAAGTGCCACCAAGGGCAATTTAGTCATATGCCACTTCCCGTTAAATCCTCGAGTATTCCTATACATCCCCACTTAATCCCGACATAATCATATAATTGCTAAATTACTATTCGTTACCCAGTAATTCTTGAAAACATAATATATTCCCAAAATACCCCTAGGCTCCTCCCGAGCCGGGTATTCGACCACGTTGTGACTATTTAGCTAAACTGCTCCCTAGGACTGTCTCGGATCGTGCATCATAAATATATCACCACTCACTCGTGGTATCAATCACAATAAAGACAAATATCACAGTTATGCCCTTAATGGGCTAAAATTACAAATATGCCCCTAATAACCAGATGGGGCCCACATGCATATTTAATTCACCTAAACATGCATTTCTAATCACAAATCATTAAATTCACATATTAACATAATTAAATCAATTATTGCCCTCCCATCAGGATAATCAAGGCCTTAAGCCTTATTAGCAAATTTTGGATGCTACAACACTTGTCTTACTCATTGATTGTTAACTTGGACTATGTATTTGTTTCAGCAGACTGTTGTTGCTAAGGTTGTTGTTTATATTCTGTTACTTATTGAATCTATTGATTTAAGTTTTCTGGCTGAGCCTTGGCTCAAGGGTGCTTTCTGGTGCAAGTAAGGGCAAGGATAAGCTGGACCAGCCATGAATTGTGGACATATGTAGCCTGCTCGACCGCCGCAGCCGGGATTACTTGGGAGGAACTAGGGTTGAACCCTATTTTGCCACTTAGGATGGCTAGTGTGTATTTTATTTGTCTTTTCTCCGTCTGTAACCAATTTTTGGGATCTCGTGTATAAACTAAACACTTTTAATGAAAAATAATTACTTCATTGACCAAAATTTTGAATACCTAACCTTGGTTTAGTTTTAATCACACATTTAAGTCCAAATGACTAGCTTAGCGAGTTAAGCACTATTTTAAACACACAGTGTAATGGTCTTGATAGAATCATGATTGCTATTGTTGTAAGCAAACTCTATTAATGGTAGCTTCTCATTCCACGGCCCTTGAGAATCGAGAACATATAATCTCAACATATCTTCTAGGGCCTGAACTATTCATTCACTCTGCATGTCTTTTTGAGGATGGAAGGCGGCGCTAAATTTTAGATTAGTTCCCAGGTTGGTTTGAATTCTATCATAGAATGCCAAAATAAAATGCCTGTCCTGATCAAATACGATGGTGATGGGTACTCCCCGAAGTCGTACCATCTCTGCTATGTAGAAGTGTGCCAACTTATGCACTGCATAAGTTATCTTGATGGGCAAGAAATGGGCAGACTTAGTCAGTCTATCTATAATAACCCAGATGGTATCCTCTCCCTCATGGGTTGTCTGTAGACTCATGACGAAGTCCATTGTAATCATTACTCATTTTCATTCCGAGATCTCCAATGGTTTTTATAATTCAGCCGAACACTGATGTTCTACCATCGTTTGTTGGTAAGTTAAGCAGTGAGCCACGTACTCCATTATTTCCTTCTTCATTCCTGACCACTAGAAATACTTCTTCAAGTCCTGCTCCATTTTGGTAGTACCCGGGGGTATGGCATAAGGGCGCTAGAAGACTCAAAGAAAATCTAGCCCTTGATTTCGTCATCATTTGGGACATAGATTATACCTTTAAATCATAGCACCCCATCATTCAAGATATGAAATCCTGGCCTAGCATCCTTTTCTACCTCATGCCCAACTTTTGTACCTTTATACCATGGTTAAAAAAATTTAGAATTACCTTTTACCCCTCCTCTTAGTCGCCTAGTTAAGCTCTAATTAACCCCTATTTAGTTTCTTAGTTGTGCACTTAATTAACTACATAAACTACACTTAATTATTTGCCCCAAAAATAATTACCAAGTGGTAATTTTTTCCTTTTCTCACTAAATTGAATTCTTAACCTACGGTAATTAAATTAAATATGTCTTGCCATTTAATTTAAGTTGTCACATTCTTATATTCATAACTCATGGAATTTATTAAGCATTTTTCACAAAAAATCAATCTTTTTAGACCATAAAATAAAACTATTCAATAATTTTATGTCCATTAATATTTTTCCATAATTATGCATCTCAAATAATATTTTATTCGGGAATTTACCTAGTTAGAGTTTCCATTTCGATTCGAGGCTGAAATGCTTGGTTTCTGAAAATATTACTCATTTTACACTTTGGCTAACATTAACAACATGAAATGCGCTTCTCAAGCATATATTATTAAACAAAATAATATTCATACATATCTCACCACCCCGTTGTAGATACTAGTAGGTACCCGAATCGCGGGGACTTTAAAAAATTATCCTATGGTTTCTTTTTAATTATTTCAATAAATGGGTAAATGGTTTGTGTTAGTTCAAACCCATCTAGGCTAGTATTTTGAGTTTAGATTAAGTGGTAAAAATTGAAGTGATTGGTGGAAAACCACTATGTAATGGTTGAGATTTGAATGCCAGATATGTATTTTAAATGGTGAGGGTTTGGATCACTAGGATTAGTAGAACACTCAAGTGTCAAATGACAAGGATCAAAGTCAAGGATCAAAGTCACACCACACTCTCTCTATTTCTCTTCCTTACTCACCCAACTCTATTTTCCTTACATTTTATTTCAATTTCACTCAGAAAAATCAGAGCATCTTTCTCCTCTTGCTCTCTCCATTCTTTGCATCTCTCTCTCCCTCTCAAGAAACAGAGCTTCCATTGAAGCTTCTTGGAATTAGGATTTGAACATCAAGGAAACAGAAAGTGGTAAGTAGCTCTTTCGTTCTTCATCTACTCTTCTAGGCCAAGAATTTAGCTCTTGGTTTCTTCCTTTCTCTAAATTAGTTGTAACGTCCGGAATTTGATATTAAGGCTGAGTGCCTTGACTACAGTGCCTGGAGGGCCTAATTGGGATTATATGAGCAAGTAATGGATTATATGCGTGATGATCTGATAAAAATGAATTGTGTGGTAATGTGATTAGACATGCATGTTTGTATGTATTAAATATGCATCTGGGCCCATTTCTGTAAATAAGGGCTCTCAACACTTTCTTTCTCTTTCTCTGCTCCCTCTTCCTCTCTTGGTGACTTATAGTATTTTGGGAAGTATCAAAGGGGAATACTCAGAATTTGAGCTGGAAGTTGGGGATTTGTAGCTGGAGATGTTGGGAATCTTGTCTAAGGTTTAATTCGTCATAGAGGTAGGATTTAAAGCAAGTGTTCTTATTGATTTCCCTGTTTTTTTAGTGCTTTGGGGTTTGGGACTTAGGTGATTGAATTTGGATTGTGATGAGGTTTTGGTTAAGTTTCTTTGGGTTTATGTACTACTTTGAGTATAGTGTAATTTCTTTGGAGCTTAATTCTGGCATTAGAATAGGTTTGGATCATTTTTTAGGAGGTTTAGAAGTCTAAAAATGGTGGAGTTTCTGGGTTTTGGGGATCTAGTCGTGGCCCTGTTCATCAGGCGCCGCGACCCACTTCAACATAGAGGCCTGGGGGCCTCATAATTTTTGCCAGGCACCGCGTCACATGCGAAGGTGCACCGCGGCCTGTTTTCCTCAAATGTGAGAGCAATGCTCTCTGACTTGAGCACGTCGCGACCCTTTTTAGGCTCAAAACTCAAAGGTTAAGGCTCGGGAAGGATCCTACTACCCAATTTAGTAGGAATCGAGATCCCGCAGACTAGTATTTGTATCTGAAGTCCTAAACTTATTAGAGATTGATGGATATCTATTTGCGATGGTGTTGTGACTAGGTTTTGCCGCTCAGGCTCGGGATTAGGAGTCGTGCTTGGGATCACTTTGGGTTGTCAGCTTGGGACACCAAGTAAGAGAACTGTTTGTACCCATAGAGTTGTGTGGTGTATAGTGTTGTATGTATTGGTTATAGCTGTTATATGATACATGTGATTTTGACTGAGCGGCAAGAGTCGAAAGTGGCAAGAGCTAGAAGCGACATGAGTTGGGAGTGGCAAGTGTCAAAAGCGGCAAGGGGCCGGGATCAGCATTAAGCATGCTGAATGTAGGCCACCAAGGCGAGACCCTCTCAGGGTGTTGTACACACCCGTTCGTTTAAGACCACAGGCTTGGTGCCTAGTAGTGCACCTCGATCGGTGAAGGTCGTAGCTGTGTTACTATGCTGTTGTGTTACTGTGTTATTGTATTATTGTGTTGTTGTGTTACTGTACTGCTGCGCTATTGTACTATTAGGCAGTTATGCCATTGTACTATTGTGATTTTATACTGCTGTATTATTGTGCATTCTAATAGGAACTGGTAATTATTTGTTGTTCAAATTAAGTATGTATTTGTTGAAGTATATTATTGTATGTTGTGCTTGAAGTTCTCTTGATGGGCTTCGACTCATGGGTGCTCTGTGGTGCAGGTAAGGGCAAGGAAGAGGTCTAACAACCATGAGTTGGAGGGCATTGAGCAGTGTGTACATATTTGGCCTACCTGGCCGCCATGGCTGGGGTTGTTTTGAGGAACACAATGGTTAACGTTCGATTTTGTCGCTTAGGATGATTGTACCATACCTTTGGATTGTAAATGCATTTTAAAATATTATTTTGGGATCCCAATATAACATTTTTATGAATTTTAATGAATGACCAACTCTTATACTCGATGATCATTGAATGAGTCTTTATTTTGATTTAATCACACTTTTTAACCTAAAACCTCGATTAGCGAGTTAATGGCACATTTATAAATCACTTGTTAATGGCTCTAAGGTAGTAAGGCGTTACATTTATGCTCTGTTGATTTCCTTTATTTAAGGGTCTAGTGGATGAGGAAGCTCATTCATTATTGATGTTGGTTCACGGAAAGAGCTTGAAGATCAAAAAGAGAGGTGAGCACTCTAGAATTTGCAAACCCATATTTTTTGTACATATCCCTCCTAGGTGTAGACTCTAATATAATCATGGGTTATGCTTGAGGTATCTAAAGGTACATGAAGGTGCTAGAAGTGATCAAAATGGGAGAAGATTTCCACGGGCCTAGAAACTCATTGAGGGTAAATTTTGTGATTTTTGGGATAGAATTTTTGTATATGTTAAATTTGGTCTTGCATGTAAATTCATCATGAATTTTTCCTATTGTAAACTATGTTTGAGGATACTATAGTGATAAAGATGCATCCATGAAGGGTAGGACATGTTAGGGTTAACGAATCCAATGTTCCTTTAGGTTTTGGATAATTTTTTATTTGACAGATTTATGGCTTAATTTCGAATTGGCCAGTTGAGCCAGAAACATATTTTCCCTGTATTTTTTTTATTCTTTATGTTATTTAGGTTCTTCCTAGATTCTTGATGGTTAGAAACACTAAAAAATATTTAAAAATGAGTAAGTTAAGGCTATTTGAAAATTGGTGTGTAAAATAGTTTTGTCAGTGGAAGAGTTGAACAATTTTTTATAGAGCATTATTTCTATAGGAAAAGCTTATTATTTTGAATTGAAATTTTAAAGATATGTTACTTACATATTAAATTTAAGTTGTGGAAAGTTTCACATGAAAATAATGAATAGGTTTATAGCTAAGATTTTTTAAATTCAAGTGCAAAGCCAAAATTTCTGACAAATTTTAACAATCATGAAGTTTTTGAGCTTTTGGATACTCAAACTATTTTTTCAAATTTTGTAATTATTTTATGTAATGCCCTAATTTGACCTTTCCTAGTATAACATTCATTCTTAAACTTATTTTAAAACATGCAATAATATTCAGATGTCTTGTTTGAAAATAAAAGAAAACATAATTTTCATGTAATAGTTATTAGTATACTATTGGGATGACTATTGGAACAAAGTGGGTGAAACGAAAATCTGGGGTTCGAAAGTAGTTACGAGAGCTAGTGAAGCTGTGGAGAAGAATAGGAAAAGAATGTTAACTGCCCAAAGTAGACAAAGGAGTTATGAAGACTGAAAGCGATGGGATATTGAGTTCGTAGAACACGACCTTGTATTCCTAAGAGTGTCACCCATGAAGGGAGTTATGAATTTTTGGAAAAAGGGTAAGCTAAGTTGGAGATTCATAGGTCCATTTGATATCATTTAGCTTTACTGATAGCCCTATCTGAGACACATAACATCTTTCACATTTCCATATTGCGAAAATACATGTCAAATGCATTCCATGTGTTAAGTTATGAGCCGTTACAGTTAAGACATGATGTGAGCTATGATGAGCAGCCAGCACTAATCTTAGAAAAGGGAATAAAGGAACTGAGAGAAGATTCCATTAGTCAAGGTCCTGTGGAAAAACTATTGGCAAGAGAAGCAATATGGGAGTTGGAGGAAGACATGAGAAAGCAATACCGTGAGTTGTTTGGTGAGTTGAATTTCGAGGTTGAAATTCCTTTTAAGGAATGTAAATTGCAATATCTGGTCACACAATTTAATAATTGTTGATTATTATTTATTTAGATGTTTTTTTTATTAATTTAATAATTGATTGTTTAACTAATTTTTTATTATTCATTGTTTATTAGTTTATTGTTGTTAGTTGCCATATATATGGGATTGTGTATGTGTGTGTTGTCTTGGGAATGTGAGAGAAGAAGAGGATAAATGTAACGACCCAAATTCCCTATTGTAGCCTAATGCCTGGATTAGGGGGTCGGGATGGCCATAATTTGTTTGTTATGCAGTTATGTGATTATATGCATGCTTATGTGAGTTATATTATTATATGATGATAAATGCATGCATGTGGGTCCACTTTTCATTATAAGGGTATTTTGGTAATTTTGGCCCGTTGAGGGCATATTTGTATATTTTCATGCATATTGGGGATTTATGGATGAGGCCACATTATTATGTGGATATCTTCAAGCCATTCGGCATGAGACGATCTTAGAATGCAAGTTAGCGGTTTGGTCATAACGGGGTTAATTACTGGGCTCGGGGTGAGTCTGGGGGTAATTTCATGATTAGTACATTACCAGAAATTAATGGGTAATGGGATATGATTTAATTAATATTTGGGAATATTGGGGATTGGAGGACGTTAATTATAATTAACAGGATTAGATAGGAAATGATTGTTTTGCCCTTGGGTGGCTTAAAAGGGATTAAATTGACCTGGCCATTTTGGTCTTTTGACCATGAGTTATATTTGAGCTAGAAAGCTGTAGAAGGAAGTCTTAGACAACAAAACTAGAGAACTCCCTCTTCCTCAAAATCATCATTCCTTCTCTTTTCTCTTTGGATTTTTGAAGCTCAATTTGAGGATTCAAGCTAGGAGATCAAGGTTTGGAGCCTAGTACCTTAGTTCAACCATTGAAGAGGATTCAATTAAAGTTTGAGGTAAGGTTTCAGCCATTGTTTTTATGGTTTGCTCTGTTTTTATGTTAGTTTTAAGCGTGAAGTTTTGATTATAGAAGTGGCTATTTGAGGTGGTTTTAAGTGGTTCAAAGTTTGGGTTTTGATGAGGTTGAGGTATAGATGAAGTTTTGGGGTTAAATTATAAGTTCAGATGGTGTTTGAGTTTGTTTTGAAGCTTGGTATGCAGGGGAAAATGCAATTGAGAAAACTAGAATTTTTCTGGTCTGTCAGCTAGCACCCCAGTGCTAGGCAGAGGAGAGATTAGGGTGCTCTCTAACTTAGGGCAGCACCCCAGCGCTACCCATGAGCGCCCCGGTGCCAGGTCTGTTTCAGCAAGACCTATTTTTAGGGCTTGGGAGGACTTTGGGGGCTCGGGGGATGGTTCTTGTAGCGTCACAAATTTGCTAATAGGGCTCAGGGCCTTGATTGGCGTGTCTGGAGGGCAATAAGTGATTTATTATATTAATATATGAATTTGATGAGTATGTGATTAGAAATGCATGTTTAGGTTAATTAAATACGCATGTGGGTCCCATTTGGTTATTAGGGGCATGTTTGTAATTTTAGCCCATTGAATGTATAAATGTAATACTTCTTAATATTGTGATCTTTACCACATGCGAGTGGTGATACATTTGTGATGCACAATTCGAGACAATCCTAGGGAGCGGTTTAGCGAGGAAGTCACAACAGGACCCAATACCCGACTCGGGTTGAGTCAAGGGGTATTTCTAGTATTAGACATTTTACTGGGTTATCGGGTTATGAAAATAAATATTTGGAGATATAATTGAAGTTAGAACGTTTAGGAGGAAATACTGGGGAAATTTACCATTTTTCCCTCGGGGACATTTTTGGTACCCCGATCCTTGGAGGTAACTTTAGTGGCTTAAGCTAGGTAAGATAACACATAGGAGACACTTAGAATTTTCCCAAACCGACCCTATCTCCCTATCACTCGGTCTCTCTCTCTTTGGGAGCCTGAAGGCTGAAGAAAGCTCTAGGGGAATTGAGATAGGAATTCAGAAATCTAAGGCTTGGATTGTGGAAGGAGTAAGCTTGGGAAGTTGAAGAGAAAGTGTGGCCTGAATTTATCTTTGAGGTAAGAGGTCTAGTATGAAAATTATCTGAGTTTATGCCAAGCATTGCTAGAGTTACATGTTTCTGCATGTAAGCTAAATGGTGGATCACTCTTGATTATTTAGATGAGTTTTGGGATTAGTTCTTGGTTAGGTTTTGCTGTTGGGATCATTCTAGAACTACTGTGATGATTAAATTGAGCTATGGGATTGATTGTGGGTTAAATTGTCTGGGTTCTTGTTGTGAAAATGGGGGATTTTTCTGGGTTCGAAGGGTCGGGTTGCAACATTGTTCTTTGTGAGTCACGACCCGCTAGAACAGATGGGAGGCCAGGATGGAGCGCGGGCCGCGGTGCCCCATAGGTTGGGTCGTGACGCGTGACTACGAAGTTGGGAGGCTGAGCCTATGGTTAAGGCGGGCCGTGACACAAGGCCTTGGGGCCGCGACTCTTAAGGGGTTTTTGGACCCCTAGAAGGTGTTAGGCTCGTGATACATTTTATCACCCGAATTGATAGAATTCAAGGTCTCAGAGACTATAATTTCATTCTAAAGTTATTTAATGGATTAGAACTTGATGGATGGATATTATTGATACGTTGTGACTAGGTTTTTAGCAAGGCTCGGACTAGAGGACTGTGCTCGGGAAGCTCGGGACATAGGTAAGAAAATTGTTGTGCCCGTAGAGCAGGACGTGGCCCTATAGTTTGTATTGCAGGGCATGGTCCTATGTGATTGTGTTGCTTGGCATAGCCCTATTGATTATGTTTGTAGTTGTTTAAGTGTTTGTTGAATTTATGTTATGTGTTGCATATCTATAAATGTACGACATGGGTCGGGAATGGCGAAGGTCGAGAACGGCAATGGACGGGAATGGCGAAGGCTGAGAACAACAAGGCCTTGTACGGCAAGGGGCTGGGAGCAACGTTAAGCACGCGGAGTGCAAGTTGCTAGGGTGAGACCCTTTCCGGATGCCTGGGACATCCTCACTGTGTGGACCGCAAACCCAGGGCTTGGTAAAGCGCCGGAGATGGCATGGCCATTATGTGTTTAGCCTGTGGGCTGCTTTATTATATGTTGATTGATAGTTATGCATGTGTTCATTGCTTGTGTGGAGTTTTCTTGCTGGGCTTCGGCTCACAGGTGCTCTATGGTGCATGTAAGGGCAAGGGAAAGGTCAATCAACCATGAGTACGGAGAGCGTGAAGCGGTGTGTAATTATTCAGCCAGCCTGGCTGTAGGGTCCCAAACTTACTAATAACGCTTGGGGCCTTGATTAGTGTGCCGGGAGGGCAATAATTGATTTAACTGTGATATTGTATGAATTTGGTAATTATGTGATTGGACATGCATGATTGCGTGTATTAAATATGCATGTGGGCCCATTTCTGTGAATAGGGGTGTGTCTATAATTTTGGCCCGTTGGGGGCATAAATGTGGATATGCATGTGTTGTGAGTGAAACCCCAGTGTTATGGGGATATATTGAGATGTGTGATCCGAGATGATCTTAGGGAGCAGTTTAGCTAGAAAGTCATAACAGGGTCGGATACCCGGCTAGGGAGGAGCCTAGGGGTATTTTAGGGATATAATATGAGTTTGGGATTTATTGAGTAATGGTTGGTAATTTTTCAATGATTTAGTATGTTGGGATTAAACGGGGATTTATAGGAATATTCAGGGACTTAACAGGATTTGGGAAATGACGAAATTGCCCTTAGAGACACTTGAGGATTTAAGATAAGCTTCGGGACAGATTGGCCTTTTTGGTAAGTGGATATACACTGGGCTAGGGAATGTACTGGAACAGAAAAGAAAGAAAGGAATAGAAGGATACTCAGCTTCTTTGGCTCTCTCTCTCTCTCTCTGCCGATTCTTCCTCTTGGGGTGTCAGAGCTTTGGAGGAAATCTTGAAGAGTTTGGACTGGTGAATTGGAGGATTGAGGAGCTTGGAACTCAAGGAGTTGGTTCAGAGGAGTAATTAAACTCAAAGGTAAGACTTCTACTTGTTCACTTAGGTTGCATCTAGCTGTTGAAATACTCTGATTTTGTTAAGGACCTAAGCTTGCATATGAGGTGGGGTTTGGTTAGCTGTGCTTGGTTTGAATTTTGGTGTTAGTAGGGATTAGAGGGTTTCTTTAGTGGATATGACGCCTAGGTTGTGTAGACAAGGGATCTAGGTTCAATTGTGAGTTTAAGTGGTGTTTGAATTGTGAGAATTAGAGTTAGGCTTGAAGAAAATGCAATAAAATAGTGGGGTTTCTGGGTTTGGGGGTGCGAGCCGCGACCCAAGGCTGGGCATGCTGCTGCCCGTGTGTGCGTGAGGCCTGGGGAGGCCTCTGTTCTTGAGGCGCGCTGCGGCGCTTGGCTAAGCATGTCGCGGCCTGTGTCTCTTTCCAAGGAGGTGTTTCGCCTCTGTGTTGAGGCATATCGCGGCCCTTAAGGGGTTGGGTCGCGACCCTAGTTCAAAATGTTGCGTGTTTTGTGGGATTTTGGCTTAGGAACCAATTGTTAAGGGTCGGGATGGATTTTATCACCCGGATTGATAGAATTCAAGGTTCCGGGGATTAGAATGGTAACTCGAAGTTATTTATTAGAATAGAACTTGATGGACGACTATTGTTGATGCATTGTAGCTAGGTCTTACCGCTCAGGCTCAAAATTAGGATCGTGCTCGGGATCGCTTTGGATTGTCAGCTCGGGCACCAGGTAAGAGAACTGTTTGTACCCGTAGAGCTATGTGGTGTATAGTTCTGTATAAATTTTTTATGTCTGTTATGTGTTATTATGACTGCTCGGTGAGAGCTCGGTGCGGCAGAAGCTAGGAGAAGCAAAATCCGGAAGAGGCAAAGGCCGAGATTGGCATGAGCCAGGAGCGGCAACTGCCGGGAGCGGCAAAAGCTGGGAGACGCAAGAGCCGAATACGGCAAGGGGCTAGGAGCAACGTTTAGCACGCGGAGCGCGAGTTGCCAGGGCGAGACCCTAAAGGATACCTGGGATATCCTCACGGTGTGGACCGACAACCCAGGGCTTGTAAAAGCGCTTGGGACGGCATGGCTGCTGTATGTTTAGCCTGTAGGCTGTTTTGTTATATGCTAATGTAGTGTTGAGCTGCTGTGTGAATGTACTGCTGTGTTATTAGGTTGATATGCTATTGTACTTTTAAGTTGGTCTAGGTGCTGTGTCCTTGAGCATGCTAGTAGGACTTGGTATCTGTTTGTTGCTCTGATTGAGTATGGTTTATTGAGATATATTTTTATTGCAGGATATGCTTGAAGTTCTCTTGCTAGGCCTCGGCTGATGGGTGCTCTTTGGTGTAAGTAAGGGCAAGGAAGCTGTATCTTACGACCATGAGTTGGAGGGCTTGGATCGGTGTGTACATGTTTGGCCTACCTGGCCAGCACGACTGGGGTTATTTTAAGGAACACGTGGTAAACATCCCGTTTTGTCGCTTTGGTCGACCATACTGTACCTTTGGATTGTAAATGAATTTCAAAACTGTATTTTGGGGACCCCGATGTAATATGTTTAGAATTTTAATAAAAGACCAACTTTTATACTTAATGTTTATGAAATGAGTCTTTATTTTTATCCGAACAAACTTTCTAGGCTTAAACCTTAATTAGCGAGCTAATGGCACATTTAAAAATCACTTGGCAACGACTCTAAGGAAGTAGGGCATTAGAACTTGGTATTAGAGCGTGCCAAAGTTTATGGTTCCTGGAGATTGACTGAACTTGTACGCTCACTGCCAGAGACAAGCTCGACTCATGGTTGGTATTAAATGCATTATTTGTTTAGCTGTTTATGTGAGTTGCCTTATCTGCTAGAATAAGGAGCATGATGAATATGTATGTGATTTATGGAAAAGAGGTTGGGTGATTGATGCATGAGCATTTTGGTTTTGTATCATAGTATGTGTATCTTTTGACTATTATGTTGATTGGCTTTGCTAAGGTTTAGCGTGGTATAAGAGTATCAGGGCTAGAAGGCCAGGTTCTTGGGTGCAGGTAGATTTGGAAGCTTTGTATCTGAAGCAGTCAATTAGATCAGGCAGGGTGAATGATGGAAGTTGAGGTCAGAATCATCTATCGGCCCTGGGATTGGCGGCAGGTGTTTGCTGACACATAGACGGGGTTGTGAAGGTAAAAAGAAAGAGATTAGGTGACCAAGACATTAGGGTTCTATCAGGGAACGCTGCCTTGTGAGGGTTGGTACTATGGCACCAGTTATGACCTAACTTAATGGTGGAAATAGATGGGAATTACTACATGAAAGGGTTTGGAAGGGTTAACCTCCAGCCTCTGAGGGAAGCGTGGACTCATCTAGAATTGAGCGGTAGACGTGCATGGCTAGCCTCATCTTCGACTTTATAGGAGGGAAAGGTAACGATGTGGTGGCTTGTGCCACGTACATTTTGCGGGAGGGTGCCCGAACGTGGTAGGAAGTTATATCCCAGACTCAGAATATTGTCGTGATAGGTTGAAAGGAAACTCAAACAAAGGTTCAACGAGAGGCACTACGGTGACAAAGTTTGAGTCGTAAGGACTGGTAAATTTATGGGCTCGGTTTAGAGTATGAGAGTGACAGGGTATGTTAGTAAGTTTTGTAGATCTACCAAAATCTATGTTGTGTTTGGTACCCACGAATGAGGCTCGAAAAGAGCGATCCACCCGAGGATTGAACCCTGGGATGGCCAGTGTGTTAGGATCGCTCTAGTGTAGGAGATCGTTACCTATGCTTGGGCAGTAGGAAGGACCCTTATTATGGAGGACGTAGGAATCGAGACATATAATAAGAGTGCTGATGGGTAGAAAGCTCGGCCAAAGGTATCATCATTTGTGGAAGCTGGTAGGGGCGGAGGCCCAGTAACCAGGAAAGAAAGATTTTTTATGGTTCTATTACTCCTGGTCCTTACAGAAGAGTTCATGGTGTTTGAGGTGGTCGTTAAGATGACAGTGATGTCCGGAGGGGTTACATGGTATGCGCTGGGCATAGGAGATAACATGCGAGTGAGGGTTAGGTGAAGGCATGGTATTGGTAAGGAATCATAGGGCTTATCAAGGATAGTTGTCCGAAGACATAGACAAAAGAACTAAAGAGTACAAATAACCCTACCTCAGCTCGAGTGAACGTTTTGATTAGCTTTTGAGATATTGTTTCTTCTTACAAACTGAATTAATTAAGGTGGTTTTGTGAGGAATATGAGGTGATCAGACGAATACTAGATCGACAGATAAGGTTCCAGATGGGTTCATAAGGATCCAGTGGGATAATTGTTGCATTTGGGGAAAGGTGCGCGTAATGGAATTAAGGTAGAGATAGAAGCAGTATCTGAGACATTATGAATTATAGATTTAGCTCAGCGGGAAGAATTAAGGTTTGGTTGAAGAAGTCTTTGACTTGAGGATTGATTAGACAGAGCATTTTATTATGGGACATGACAATATGGTTTGACAAGAAAAGGGGCCAAGTCTACAAGGATAGGATAATGTTTCCAAGAATTACCTTGATAAGGATCAAGGCAAGAGGCGCTTCAAGAATTTCCACTTGCACTAAGTTGTATATGATGGAATATCTGTTAAGGCTTTTAAATTGACTAACGTTCCAGCGGCCCAGATAAGTTTGTTAAGCAGAGAGTATAGGGAAGATGTTGATGAGTTATATTCATATTGATCAAGGATGTTTCAGACTACACTCAGCTAGAAGTGGAACACAAATAACTCTTTTATTCATAATACCAGGGCTAAGAAAAACAAGGTTACAGGCAAGGTTCTAAGAGGGACAAGTTTTGGTTTCTCTAGAATATGGTCAGGGTTATGTTATGAGGGTAATGGGATCATGTAAAAGGTAACTAAGATGAAAACCTCAAGGAACTACTAAAGAAATGCCTTAGGGGCGAAAAGTATAGTGAAAATAGAGGAACATATCCCCTACTACAAGAGGCATTTTTGAGGACATCCATACTTTGATTGAGGTAACGTGGAAACATAAAGTTGACCTGTATGGATGGTTGCGTACCGAATTTTTAGAGGTTGGTATAAAGATTGATTTACATATCAAGATATTAAAGTTCGTATGTATGGACTGGGACAGGAGAACTATGTGAGAGGTAACGTCCTTGTTTAGAATAAGGAGTTCTGATGTAGCATGTTATAAGTTAAGGTGTGTTATGTGTACCTGAAGGAGTGATCGTTTGCACCTTACAGTGGATGGTAAGCTGATTATTATACTTGCTAACCACGGTAGAATGAAGTAAGGACTGAGTTTGATTTGGAACTCCTAGGTGATAGTGGGTGAGTATATTCTTATGAATGAACAGTGAGGCACAGAAAGAGGATCTTGAAGAAAAGGTTAAGAATCCTACCATTTTGGAATAAATGAGATAAACTATGCGGATCGGATGAGCGATCCGAAGGATACTGGCATTAAGGGGAAGATGCGGGATGAACCTTAGGTCACCCCTTACGGTTATTATACCCTGGAAGTTGAATGGTTGCTAAAACTACACTTAGTAAATAAGTGTTAATATAATTTAGTAAATAAGAGGTAATAATCAGAGGCCAGAAGGGTTATTATGATTCTAGTGTATCCCATAGTTAATATGAAAAGGAAATGATTGTGAACCTAAGGAGTGGACCATCTTGGATCACAGATGAGGTAAGGAAATACAAAAGTTGTGAGTGGACCTACTGGATTGGCACACCATGGATGGTGCGAGTGAGGTATCATAAGAGATAATGGGTATGAGATGAGACTGTACGTCTGCATTGGACACCAAGGGTGATAGTGTCAGAAGGGAACCTATTGACTTCCAGGTTCTGGAAAGAGGAGGTCATAGAGTGACTCTGAGTAGGATGTTCTGAGACAGGGAACGAGAAGCACTTACTTCGGAAAGTGAACTTATGGGCAGGAAGTACCCTATACTTGGAATGGTTCGAGAACCAGTGAAATTATTCAGAAATGTTAAGGTCAGAAGTGTCTGCATTATTACAAGGACATGAGAATACGCAAGTATAGATATGGGAACGTGGAGTTCCGAGAGCATGAACTTTGTGTCCTCCGAGTGTTATGAACTAACAAGGGTATGGTAGTTCAAGATGAAAAGAGGAGCTGATTTTTGTTTGTGGAATCCTAGTAGGAATTAGGTCAGGGGCCTATAGTTTGGCCCTACCCCAGTGCGGGTAGAGGCTTACGAAATGTTGCTGGTGTCAAATTTGGAAGAAAGGAGTTACAAGTACAACCCATGATTGGGTAAGGAGACCCTGGAAACTTAGTGGAACTTACTAAGTAAGGAAAAGCCAGTGAAATTCTAGATATAAGAAAGAAGGCCTTACAGATTAAGACTATTGCTCTTGTGAGAATGTTGCAAGTAGTGACCAAGTGAAATACCTGAATCTGGGGTAATAATCAGGTTTGCAAGATTAGTGTTCCGATTTGTGAAAAAAATTTCGAGGACGAAATTCTGATAAGGAGGGGGGTAGTTGTAGCGTCCCAAATTTCCTAATAAGGCTTGGGGCCTTGATTAGTGTTCCGGGAGGGAAATAATTGATTTAGCTGTGATATGGTATGAATTTGTTAATTATGTGATTGGACATGCATGATTGTGTGTATTAAATATGCACATGGGCCCATTTTTTAGAATAGAGGCATGTTTGTAATTTTGGCCCATTGAGGGGGCATAAATGTGGATATGCATGTGTTGTGAGTGAAACCCCAGTGTTATGGGGAAATATTTGAGATGTGTGATCCGAGACGATCTTAGGGAGCAGTTTAGCTAAAAAGTCATAACGGGGTCGGATACCCGGCTCAGGAGGAGCCTAGGGGTATTTTAGGGATATAATATGAGTTTGGGATTTATTGAGTAATGGTTGGTAATTTTTCAATGATTTAGTACGTTCGGATTAAACGGGGATTTATAGTAATATTCGGGGACTTAATGAAATTTGGGAAATGACGAAATTGCCCTTAGAGATACTTGAGGATTTAAGATAAGGTTAGGGGCAGATTGGTCTTTTTTCTAAGGGGATATACATTGGGTTGGGGAATGTACTGGAACAGAAAAGAAAGAAAGGAATAGAAGGATACTCAGCTTCTTTGGCTCTCTCTCTGTAACGCCCTGGATAGCCAAGACTGCTACACTGTGTACTTATAAAGGTGCAGGACTCGATAATCAAGTCATTTAATTAAAAATGTTTCACTAACCATGAATGAGCTAGGGTTAAAAGGGGTTTTGGTCTCAAAAGATAAAATTTATATAATTAAACAGTTTAACACATGGGATCCCAAAAAGAAACAGTGTTTAAAAGTTGGTTTGCAGAATCTCCAAAATACAGACAACCATCAGCCATTCTAAGGCAAAATAGACATTTCTGGTTCCCCTGTTCCTGCTTTCCCCTCAACCGTGGTGGCTGAGCAGCTGGTCATGTACATTCAGCTCGCAGAGCTCACCTATTCAGGGCTGATTGAGTTTGCCCTTGCCTTTACCTGCACCACGTAGCACCCGTGAGCCAAGGCCCAGCAAGAAAACATAATGTGCATCCCAAACAACAATAACATATGAATAATCCTTTGAACATGATCAAACACTCAATACTCATATTAACCACATAGCACGTACACAGAATCAAAGATACAACTAAGCATTAATAACAATCAAGTTACATGATAAGTAGGGCCGAAAACTTAGGCCGCACCCTCTGTTTACTCCACCGACTCCGGCCCGCTTAAACCGAGCTCAGTGCATAATAAGCGGTCCTCAGAAACCAGTGGCCGAGCCGCGCTCTGTGCGCTAGTTTAACCTTGGCACTCTTAGGCTGTTGGTTTACTATTTACATGGCATAATACCATCCTTTCAAAGCATACATATTAGGGAACCCTTAGTCCCATTACAATTACACAACCGGGTGCAGTTTTCTTACCTCTAATTTCTACGTTCACTAAATACGAGCGACGTCCCTCGAGCACAATCCGTTTCCTTACTTTCCTAACTTTAACACCTAGTCACAACAAAGGTAATGTTTCAATTAATATTCAAATAAAGGTTTCTGGGTAGAATACTATCTTCCGGGACATCAAATTCCACCAAGCACGGTGGTGAAATCGATCTCCAGCACCCTAGGTTAAATTCCTGCGCTTAAAATCCCCAAAAGATCAGAAATGCACTTAAGGGCTGCGGCCCACCCCTAAAACAAAGCCCAAGCCCCCCAGTAAGTAGACACGGGCCACGGCCCTGCCCTATGGCGCCGCGGCGCTCTCCTTTGGCCGAGCCTCCCTAGCTCTCCTGCTTCGTAGGGCCGCAATGCTCTAGAACAGAGTCGCGGCTCTACCCTTTGTGCCCAGAAAATCCACCATTTCTAGCATCCTAACCTCATTCAAAACCATCCCAAAGCACCCTAATTCAAAACCCATTAATCACAAAACTTTTAACATGATTCTAACAGCATAAACCAACAGAAATCCAGCTTAAAAACCTACTAAAATTCCACTTTAATTTCTGAAACCCAACAACTCAAAACACCAAAACCAGTCATGCAAAACTCAAATTTTAACCTCTAAATTACGAATTGAAGCTTACCTCCTTTGCTGAACCACTTCCTTGACAACCTCTGGGCTGAAACCCAAGCACTCAGCTTCAATTCAGTCCTTAAACATCAAAATTATAAACACCTTAATATTCAGTGAAAAACTCAGAGTTCTAACACCCAAAAACACAACTCAACTCTTACCTTAATCTTGGTTGAGTGACCCTTAGTCTGAACTAGGCTAAACCTTCATGAACTCAGCTCAAACACAGAATTTTCCAGTTGAGTTTCCCTTAGATTCCAGTGGTTTCTTGAAAGAGAAAAGAGAAGAAAGAGAAGGAAGAGAAGAGCTGAGAAGGTCGGTTTGTGTTTTATTCTTCTGCTTTCCATTAACTTAGCCTAATCTTAGCCAGTTAAGTCAATCCCGAGGCTCGGGGTACTGGAAACGTCCCCGAGGGCAAAACGGTAAATTTCCCCAATATTCTCGCCTAAGCTTCCTATCCTCAAATATATCTCCATATATTTATTTCCATAACCCGATAGTCTAAATAACTACTCGATACCTAAAATACCCCTGACTTATCCAAAGTCAAATATTAAGCCATGTTGTGACTTTTCCCGCTATCTAGCTCCCTAGGATCGCCTCAAGTCGCACACTGCAAATCTACCCACATAATAATGTGGTTCTCACAGATATAACATTTAACCACATTTACATTCATATAATCATACAAGCATGATTATCATATAATCATGCATTAAATCAATAAATTCACACCTAAGCCAATTATGCCTTCCCAGCGCACTAATCAAGGCCCTTAAGCCATATTAGTGATTTTGGGGCGTTACACTCTCTCTCTCTACCGATTCTTCCTCTTGGGGTGTTGGAGCATTGGAGGAAATCTTGAAGAGTTTCGGCTGGTGAATTGGCGGATTGAGGAGCTTGGAACTCAGGGAGTTGTTCAGAGGAGTAATTAAACTCAGAGGTAAGACTTCTACTTGATAACTTAGGTTGCATCTAGTTGTTGAAATACTCTGATTGTGTTAAGGACATAAGCTTGCATATGAGGTGTGGTTTGGTTAGTTGTGCTTGGTTTGAATTTTGGTGTTTGTAGGGATTAGAGGGTTTCTTAAGTGGATATGATGCCTAGGTTGTGTAGACAAGGGATCTAGGTTCAATTCAGAGTTTAAGTGGTGTTTGAATTGTGAGAATTAGATTTAGGATTGAAGAAAATGCAGGAAAATGGTGGGGTTTCTGGGTTTGGGGTGCGAGTCGCGGCCCAAGGCTGGGCATGCCGCGACCCGTGTGTGCGTGAGGCCTGGGGAGGCCTCTGTTCTGGAGGTGCGCCGCAACGCTTGGCTAAGCATGCCGCGGCCCATGTCTCTTTCCAGGGAGGTGTTTTGCCTCTGTGTTGAGGCATGCTGCCGCCCTTAAGGGGTTGGGCCGCGGCCCTAGTTCAAAATGTTGGGTGTTTTGTGGGTTTTTGGCTTGGGAACTAATTGTTAAGTTTCGGGATGGATTTTATCACCCGAATTGATAGAATTCAAGGTTCCGAGGATTAGGATGGTTACTCAAAGTTATTTATTAGAATAGAACTTGATGGACGACTATTGTTGATGCGTTCTGGCTAGGTCTTACCACTCAGGCTCAGGATTAGGATCGTTCTCGGGATCGCTTTGGATTGTCAGCTCGGGACACCAGGTAAGAGAACTGTTTTTAATCGTAGAGCTATGTGGTGTTAGTTCTGTATGAATTGTTTATGTCGGTTATGTCTGTTATGTGTTATTATGACTGTTCAGTGAGAGCCGGGAGCAGCAAGAGCCGGGAGTGGCAGAAGTCGAGAGAGGCAAAGGCTGGGATTGGAAACAGGCGGGACAGGCAAGGGGCCGAGAGCAACGTTTAGCACGCGGAGTGCGAGTTGCTAAGGTGAGACCCTAAAGGATACCTGGGATATCCTCACGGTGTGGACTGTGAACCCATGGCTTGGTAAAGCACTTGGGACGGCATGGCCGCTATATGTTTAGCTGATGTAGTGTTGAGCTGCTATGTGAATGTACTGCTGTATTAGTAGGCTGATATGCTATTGTACTTTTAAGTTAGTATAAGTGCTGTGTCCTTGAGCATGCTAGTAGGATCTAGTATCTGTTTGTTGCTCTGATTGAGTATGGTTTATTGAGATATATTTTTATTGCATGATATGCTTGAAGTTCTCTTGCTGGACCTCGGCTCACGGGTGCTCTGTGGTACAGGTAAGGGCAAGGAAGCTGGATTTTAAAACCATGAGTTGGAGGACTTGGAGCGTTGTGTACATGTTTGGCCTACCTGGCCACCGCGGTTGGGGTTATTTTAAGGAACACGTGGTAAACGTCCCATTTTTTCGCTTAGGTCAACCATATTGTACCTTTGGATTGTAAATGAATTTCAAAACTGTATTTTGGGGACCTCGATGTAATATTTTTACGAATTTTAATGAAAGACCAACTTTTATACTTAATATTTATTAAATTTGTCTCTATTTTTATCCGAACACACTTTCTAGTCTTAAACCTCAATTAGCGAGCTAATGGCACATTTAAAAATCACTTGGTAACGGCTCTAAGGAGTTAGGGCGTTACATTGGTTGCCACGGCTAGGGGTATTTTTCGGAGATGATATGTATTAAACCGAATTTTTTCGTTTAATCAACTTTAATCGTATTTTGAGATGTAAATATTTCTAAACAGTATTTTGGGATCCCAAATGTATAACACTTTATAATTTCAATGAATGACTACATTTTCAAATTATATGACTTTTATTATAGTTTTGCAACACTTTTAACCTAAAACCTCGATTACCGAGTTAATTTCATGTTTTAAACTCACTTGGTAATGGCTCTAAGGTAGAAGGGCATTACAACTTGGTATTAGGGCGAGCCAAGGTTTATGATTCCTAGAGATTGATCAAACATGTACGCTCACTGTCAGTGACAATCTCGACTCAAGGTTTGTTGGTAATGATTAAATTATATGCTTGAATATGTCTTCAAGTGCCCTGTTTGCCTGATTATTTTATATAGAGCATGATGAATGAGTTAACATATGCATGATGCCAGGGTATGGCCCTTTGAGTGTTGTATGCTATTTGTGTACTGTGGATTGCTATTATGCTTGGTTGATGTGAATTGGGAGGTGGTTTTGGATGTTTTTATCATGCCTGATGAGCGGCGTCGTTGATTGCAGGCATATAGTTGAGATGACTCAACAATCATCAAAACTTCGCGACAATAGGGCCGGGGATGACAACCAGGGTCAGGGCCCTCCACTTGCCCCACATATTGGCAACAAATGTCGCTGAAATGGAAGCTAGACTTCATCGAACAGAGGAAGAACTTTGACAGCTGAGGCAACAGGCCCCATCCCCAGGGCATTGGGTTGCAAGTTCAGCAGGCTATGGCACCAGTGCCGGGTTAGCCTGTTATGGAGAATAGGTGGGAACCTTTGTATGAGAGGTTCAGGAAGCAACATCCTCCCACCTTTGAGGGTGGACCAGACCCACTGCAGGCAGAGCAGTGGATGAATATGGTTTCCTCCATCCTAGATTTCATGAGGGTGGAAGGGAACGAGAGGGTAGCTTGTGCCAGCTACATGTTCAGAGCGGATGCGCGCATCTAGGAGGATGTAGTGACTCAGAGAAGAAATGTTGCAGCTATGACCTGTGAAGAGTTCAGAAACATTTTCAATGAGAAATATTACAATGTTGCAGTCCGAGCTGCGAAGGTTGACAAGTTTATCAACTTGACTCAGAACCGGTTGACAGTTACTAAGTATGCTTTGAGATTTGACCGGTTGGCGAAGTTTGCACTGGATTTGGTGCCGACTGATGCGGGAAGAAGGGATTAGTTTGTACGGGGGTTGAATGTCATGATCGCCCGTGATGTTAAGTTAACTTTGGATTTGGCGACTAATACATATGCTCGAAAAGTGGACAAGGCCCTTACAAGTGAGGGGGTCAAGGATCAGATTTGGAGAAAAGGCGCTGCTAGGCGCGATGCCAGGAGGATAGTACCTCCCTTTATCGGATCTAGTCGGGGTAGTGGCCCTAGTGAACAGAAGAGAAAGGCCCCAGATTCTTTTGTTCCTCCTAGACCAGATTGGTATGTGAGTTTCCAGATTTATTTCCAGCAGATTTGCCAAGGTTTCCGCTGTTAACCCAAGATATGTTTCCAAGAGGGGGGGTGAATTGGAAATTTAAACTAATTTCGGAAATTTAAAACTTAATATGCCAAATTATGCAATAAATCAAATTTATCAAGTATAAGCAAATAATATGGCAATCAAATAGATATAGCAAATAGTTAAACTTGTAATGTAAAGAGTTGAAGGTTAAGAAATCGCAAACTCTCGAATTTTACAAGGTTCAGTAGAACTAAGCCACCTACGTCCTTGGTCTTCAAAGCTAAGGACCTAGCTTTGAGTTCAACTATCGAGCCAAGTTAGCGGGCTTGACTAACCCTTACAACCGGGAATTTTTCACCAAGGTATTTCCAAACCTCTTACAATAGTTTTCCACCACCAAGGACTATCAACCTCTTTTTCGGATTGTTGAAGTGCCAATCTCACTCTAACCGGGTTGTTTACAAAACCGGTGCCAACCTCACCTCAATCTCAATATGGGAATGTGTTTGATATTACAAGCAAAAATCACTCTAGAAGTATGATAATACAATGAAAAACCTAGAGTGATTAGCAAGCACACTTAGAAGAAATAAATACAAATTTTGGCTCAAGTGTGTGAAAATGTGTTTGGATGAGTTAAACTTTGAAAGCTATTTGAAATCAATGGATTTGGTTTGGTATATGTAATAAATGCTCATCCAACCTCTAATTTGAAGTGAAAAACGAGTTTATATAGAGTTTGGGAAAAAACTAGCCGTTTATAGCCGTTAGGAGTTAATTTTCGAAGTTGTCTGCCGCGAACCGGAAGTCCGGATGAGGGAACCGGAATTCCGGTTGGAAGCAACCGGAATTCCGGTTGCCCATCCGGAATTCCGGATGGCAAACAGAGAGCAAAAACAGTTTTAAGCCTATTTTCCCATTTTTCAATTCTTTATAACTTTTAGCTCGTTTATCCGATTTCAAAAATTCCAATTGCGTTACGACCGTATCGGGATGTATTTTTTTAAAAGTGAATTTAGGATAATTATTTCTCATTTTAAAAAATCACCATTTTTTAGTGCGTGAGTGAGCCAAATTCTATACTTATGACTTAAAGTATACTTGCAATCACTTTACAAGACTAAGAAATGAAGTTAAACCTTTATCTTGAGTTTCTTGAGTCTTGAAGTCCAATTCGGGTTGTTTCCCGAAAGCTTGGTAAAATGACCATTTTGCCCTTGGTCATAATTTTGACTTTGAAGTGCTAATTCACTTTAGTTTTTGCTATAAAATCAACAAATCATTAGTAACAAATAATAATCAAATATTTGTTAATCATCAAAACAAGGAGACTTAAGAGTTTGGGTCAACAATCTCCCCCTTTTTGATGATATCAAATATTTGATTATTTTACAAGGGAAAGAAGATATTTTTAAATATGAATATTAGATTTGCTCCCCCTTAATGTGTGCAAGGATAAAAGAAATTGACCTTTTAGTTTTACTTTGCATGATTTTGTAAACTCCCCCTCAATATATCACTTAAGTTCAAATAACATAGTTAGTCTTAGATATTGAGGTTTTGCCAAATATTAAAAAATAATCCTATCACTTCTCCCCCTTTTGATTCATCAAAAAGGATGGCAAAGGAATTCACAAAATAAATTATAAACAAACATAGATTAAATAGTTTAAGCATTCATACATAAGGCATAAAGCCATGCAAACACATAAGTACATAGAAAAATAAAATAAAACATAAAGGAATGCAAGACTAGAAAAACATGCAAATGCCTATGATGGTGGCCCCCCAAACCGCCTCATGTAGGCCCTCATCTCCTCCATTTCATTACGAACATCTTGGAAGCCTTGTGCCATGTCATTCCGCAGGTTGGTAAATTGAGTGTTCATGTCGGTGTGAAGACGAGCAAAGGCTTCCTCAAGGTTGAATTGAGATGCTTGAGGCATTGGAGCTTCTTCTTCATCGGCTTGCTCCTCGTCTTCACTTTCGCTTGCGGGTAGCCCAAAGCTCTCCTCTTCTTCACTTTCGTCGCCTACTTCAAGGCCCTCTTGCCTTCTTTGGCCTCTTTTGGGAGTGAAGACCCACTTATTGTTGATAAGAGTATACCCTAAGCTTGTGAAAGATTTAGGACCAAGCTTATCCCCTTCGGTAGGATCAACCTTCTTTTCACCCGAGAGGGGAACTCCTAAGAGAGGTAGGAGGTAGTTAAGGAGAAAGCCAAATGGGAGGGACTTAACCATGTTGGGTTTATTCACATCAACAATAAATCGAAGAATAAGATGCCCTAGGTTGATTCGTGCTTTTTTGGTGAGGATAAGGTATAAAATGAATATATCGATGTTGTTGACCTCATCCTTATGACCACTTCTAGGAGCAAGATTGTTGATGATAAAAAGTTGGAGAATTTTGGCTTCTAAAGTAAGATTGTGAAACTTTGGTTTGATGAAAATGGGGCCTTCTCCACAAAGGACTCTAGAACACTCATTCATAGCAAAAAGTTCATCATTCTTAAGAGTGGTTTTTGGTTCTAGCAAGAGTCCCTCATTTGGTGCTCCTAGCAAGTTATTGAGAGATTCTACATTAAGTTCAAAGGGGACATCTCCAATAGTGCCTCTAACTCCTAGGGGTGCATGGTTAGGTTTGATGCAAGCATAGAAGGCTCTAACCAACCTAGGGTACATGGGTGTCTTAATATTGATAAATTATTTCCACCCTAACATTTCAAAGTGATAACTGAATTTGACACAAGCTAGGCTTGGAAGGTCACAAAACTTACCTTTGATAATAGGCCTAGAGGAGAAAGCTTCATGGAACCTATTGAAGTCCTCTTGGTTGTAGAAGAGAGTGGGTTCATTTCTGCCTTTAGCCCTTTTCTCCCTGATTTGTTCAGCATTGAGAACCCTCTTGCTCTTCCTTGGGTTGGATGATGAGGCCATTGAAGGGAAAACAAGAAAGGAAAGAGAGTTTTGGAGAGAAATGGATGATGAAGTGAGGGTTTGAGGGAGTGATTTTTGAGAGGAAAGAGAGAGGAGGCTTGTATTTTAGGGTGTAGAGTCAGAATGGGGAAAAAGAGTCGTGGGTAGGGTTTTTATTTTGAACAAAATGCATTTAAAAAAGGCAAAAAAAGAAACTGAAGGGCTGCTGTCAGGCGCCAACCGGAATTCCGGTTGGTCTGTGCACAGCCAACCGGAATTCCGGTTGGTGCACCAGCCCAGCCCACTTTTCGAAAAAGTGCCCAAAAACTTTGTTTTTAACCCAATTGACTCCAAACTTTTTCTAACACCTAAAATATGAGAAAATAAACATGCTCAAACAAGAAAATCTGAAAAATGTTGAAAAATGACGATTTACGGTAAGTTTTAAAAAAGAATTCAAGAAAGCCAAAAACCTACCAAAAACGAAATCTGTTCAACCAAATTGAAAAATTCTTTTTCCAGCAGTTTAAGAATATTAAATATGAGGTGTGTGAAGTGACGGAATCGAAAAATATTGAAAATTGAGAATTTTGGGTAGATTTTTCGAAAAATGCCTTAAAAGGCCTTGAAAAGGAGAAATCTACCAAAAATGAGTTGTATGCATCCAAATCGAAAAATTCTTTTTGCAACACCTCCATAATGTTAAATGTGAGATGTGGGAAGTTACGGTTTTGAAAAATGATGAAAATTGAGCATTTTGGGTAGATTTTTCGAAAAATGCCTTAAAAAGGCCTTGAAAAGTAGAAGTCTACCAAAAATGAGTTTTATGCAACCAAATCGAAAAATTCTTTTTGCAATAGTTCAAATGTGTTAAATGTGAGGTGCTCAAACTGACGGATTTGAAAAATGTTGAAAATTGAGTAAGTTTGGCGAAAAACACTCATTTAGGCAAAAACTAACAAATTTTCAATACTTAGCATACCTAAAAATTGTTCAAAGAGTAATTCAAGCATAGAAACCCTATAGGCATACTAGATAGACTTATTTAGACAAGTTTAAACACATAAACACATATACTAGGCACATATGAAAAAATTCACATATTTACTCAATCAAAAATGAGTTCAAAGTTCACCAAAGATTCATATCATGACCTATAATTTGTTATCCTCAAAGACATATATCTAATAGGTCAAGTGTTATAAGATTTTGCTTATTTATGCATAGAATCATATTATAGTGAGAGTATACATGCATAAGTAAGTAAGGAGAGATATGATATTCAAGTAGCTAGTAAACCTTAAATTTCATTTATGTTGGTCATTCCTAGCTCTCTTCTAATAAAACTAAATCTCTCATCACTAAGAGGCTTGGTGAAAATATCCGCTAGTTGGAAATTGGTGCTCACAAAATCTAGCATAATGTCTCCTCTTTGGATATGGTCTCTAAGGAAGTGGTGCCTTATATCAATATGCTTGGCTCTAGAATGCAAGATTGGATTCTTAGAGAGGTTAATGGCACTAGTATTGTCACACTTTATGGGTGTACATTCAAAATCAACATCAAAATCCTTAAGAGTTTGTTTCATCCAAAGTATTTGAGCACAACAACTACCGGCGGCTATGTATTCGGCTTCGGTTGTGGATAGGGCTACCGAGTTTTGTTTCTTGCTAAACCATGACACTAAAGAGTTTCCTAGAAAGTGACATGTTCCACTAGTACTTTTCCTATCCGACTTACAACCGGCAAAGTCCGCATCCGAGTAACTAATGATTTCAAAGTTTGAGTTCTTGGGATACCAAAGTCCTAGATTCATTGTGCCTATCAAGTATCTAAAGATTCTCTTAACGGCACTTAAGTGGGATTCCTTGGGACATGATTGGTACCTAGCACATAGACCAACACTAAACAAAATATCGGGTCTACTAGCGGTTAAATATAATAATGAGCCAATCATACCTCGATACTTGGTGATGTCAACATCCTTACCACTTTCATCCTTGTCCATCTTTATGGAGGTGCTCATAGGGGTTTTCATGGACTTTGCATTGGCCAAGTCAAACTTTTGAAGTAGATCCTTGATATACTTGGATTGACTTATGAAGATTCCATTCTTTTGTTGCTTTATTTGAAGTCCAAGGAAAAAGTTGAGCTCTCCCATCATGCTCATCTCGAATTCACTATGCATACACTTTGAAAATTCTTCACAAAGAACATCATTAGTAGCACCAAAAATAATATCATCAACATAGATTTGTACTATAATAATGTCTTTTGATTTTCTTTTAATAAAAAGTGTATTATCCGCTTTTCCCATTGAAAAACCATTTGAGATAAGAAAAGTGCTTAAACGATCATACCAAGCTCTAGGAGCTTGCTTTAAACCATATAATGCTTTCTTTAATTTGTAAGCATGGTTAGGGTGTTTGTGATCTTGAAAACCGGGGGGTTGAGAGACATAAACCTCTTCCATAATGTATCCATTTAAGAAAGCGCTTTTAACATCCATTTGATACAAGACAAAATTCTTGTGGCATGCAAAAGCTAATAACATTCTTATGGACTCAAGTCTTGCTACCGGGGCAAAGGTCTCCTCATAATCAATTCCTTCTTCTTGATTGTAACCTTGGGCCACTAATCTAGCCTTGTTACGCACAATGACCCCATGCTCATCTACCTTATTTCTATAGACCCATTTTGTTCCAATCACCGATTGGTGTGACGGTCTTGGAACTAACTCCCAAACATCATTTCTAATAAATTGATTTATTTCTTCTTGCATAGCTAGAAGCCAAGATTCATCGAACTCGGCCTCTTTAAAATTCTTTGGTTCAATTTGAGAAATAAAAGCAATGAAATTACATAAGTTTCTAAGGGAGCTTCTAGTTGTGACTCCTTGTGAAGGATCACCTAGAATTTGGTCTATAGGATGAGCACTTTTGAACTTCCACTCATGAGGGAGGTTAGAATCCATACCTTTGCTTTCATTTACCTTTTCCTCGGGTAGTTCCTCTTTGGGAGTTTGTGATGGAGCGTTAGATGATTCTCCAATGTCAAGCTTTTGAACCTCTTCTCCCAAACCTACAACATCATCATCTACACTTTTGCTTGTAGGAGGGTTAGACTCATCAAATGCAACATGAATAGATTCTTCAACAACATTAGTTCTTTTGTTATAAATTCTATAAGCTTTACTATGTGTTGAATAACCTATAAAAATTCCAACATCGGATTTTGCATCAAATTTTCCAAGGTTGTCCTTGGTGTTCAAAATATAGCATTTACATCCAAAAACTCTAAAATATCCAATGTTGGGTTTTCTCCCTTTCCAAAGCTCATAAGGGGTTTTATTCATGTTAGGCCTAATGAAAACACGGTTCAAAATATAACAAGAAGTATTAACGGCCTCGGCCCAAAAATATTTAGGTAATGAGATTTCATTGAGCATTGACCTAGCCATTTCTTGAATTGTTCTATTCTTCCTTTCGACAACTCCATTTTGTTGTGGAGTTCTTGGAGCCGAAAAGTTATGGTTAAAACCATGTTCATCACAAAACAATTCTAAAGCATCATTGTCAAACTCTCCACCATGATCACTCCTAATGGAGGTGATTGAATACCCTTTTTCATTTTGCACACTCTTACAAAATTTAACTAGATTTTCCAAAACATCATTTTTGAGTTTCAAAAATATAACCCATGTAAATCTAGAAAAATCATCAACAATCACAAATGCATAGTATTTACCACCTAGACTAGCAATTCTTGAAGGACCAAATAAATCAATATGAAGCAATTGCAAAGGTCTAGAGGTTGAAATCTCTTTCTTGGAATGAAAAGATGTTTTAATTTGTTTTCCAAATTGGCATGCATCACAAAGTTTATCTTTAACAAAAGGAATAGATGGCAAACCAACAACAAGATCTTTTCTAACCAACTTTGAAATAGAATCCATACTAGCATGTCCTAATCTTCTATGCCACAACCAAGAATTATCATTCATAACGGTTAAACATTTATTTTTGCTATCAAAGGAATCAACATCAATAACATAAACATTATCCTTCCTTTCTCCAACAAAAATAACTTCATTGGTTGAAGCATTTTCAATGGAGCATTTTGAGGATTCAAAAACAACACGAAAATCTTTATCACATAGTTGACTAATACTAAGTAAATTATGTTTAAGGTTATCAACAAGAAGCACATTTTTAATACATGGAGAGTATATGTTACCGATATCACCAATGCCCAAGATTTTTCCTTTTGAATTGTCTCCAAAAGTGACAAAGCCACTTTCCTTGCTCTTAAAACTCGAAAATCTTGATGGGTCACCGGTCATATGCTTGGAACAACCACTATCCAAGAACCACAAGCTTTTGCTCTTCCTTGTTGATTCCTACAAAAATAAAATCATTTGTTGGCCTTTGGTACCCAAACAACTTTGGGTCCTTTCTTGTTAGTTTTGGAACCCTTTGGTACCCATTTGGTCTTGCCTAGATATGCATATCTCTTTACATGACAATATGAAATAGTATGACCATCTTGGTTACAATATGTGCTTGTAAAGTGTGGTAGGCTAGTTGGTTTTACAAAGAAGTTTCTCAAAAAATTTTGTTTCCTAATAGGATCATATCCAATACCACTTTTTCCAAAACCACAAGATTGACTCCCTAGCATAAGTTCATAGCCTTCTTTACCTTTTGTAAAAGTATATATGTCATTCTTAAGGCTTTTTATGTTATCATGCAATTTTCCAATTTATTTCTTATAAGAGGAGCAAGTAGTACAGTGAGATTTAGTTAAGAGTTCTTTTTCATTTAATTTCAAAATCTCAATTTCTTTTAATAGCATGTTGGTCTTTTCTCTAAGAGTTTGGTTTTTAACAAGCAATTTTCCAAAATCATTAAATAGATCCTTAAATGAACTAGACAACTCATCATATGGTATTTCTAAGTTATCATCATCATTTTCACTATCATAATCACTTTGGCTAGAAATGCTTACCCCATCATCAAGAGCCATCATGCACATGTTAGCTACTTCATTCTACTCCTCATTGTCGGAGTCCTCCTCATCACTATTTAGCCAATCCGCCAACATTGCCCTTCCTTTGTATTTATTTTTCTTTCTCATTGGGCAATCCATCTTCATGTGACCGGGCTTCTTGCATTCGAAGCAAATTGGTGGATCATCTTTGCTCCTTCTTTCTTTTTCTTTTGAATCACTTCCTCTTTGTGGCTTCTTCCCAAAGTTCTTCTTGAATTTCATGAACTTTTTGTACTTCTTTGTGAAGAGTGCCAAGTCCTACATGTCGCTACACATGCTATCCTCATCGTCCTCACTAATGGCACGGGAGGAGGAAGACTTGAATGCAATAGTCTTCTTTTTCTTCTCAACTTCCTCTTCATCTTGTGCACTCATGAAAATTTCATGGTTCATGAGTGAGCCAATTAGTTCTTCCAAAGGAAGTGTTGAGAGATCCTTGGCTTCTTGAATGGCAATCACTTTGCCTTGATAGGCTTTGGTGAGACTTCTCAAAATCTTGGTCACCATCTCCTTTTGTGAAAGTACCTTGCCAAGAGAATTCAAACCATTAGTGATAGTAGTGAAACGAGTATACATGTTAGCAATAGTTTCATCCGCTTTCATCTTAAAGTTCTCATATTGAGTAGAATAAATTTGAATTTTAGTTTCCTTCATAGCATTTGTTCCTTGATGAGTGACTTCAAGCATTTTCCACATATCATAAGCGGTAGAGGCTTGTTCAATATTTTTGAACACATCTCTATCCAATCCACATATAAGTGCATATTTAGCTTTAGCATTCTTAGAAAGCATTTTCTTATCTTCTTCGTCATATGCCTCATATGTCTTAATAACTTCTTTATCATTAATGACATGTTTAGGAATGTAAGGACCATTAGACACTATATGCCACAAATCATAATCGATAGATTGAAGATATGTTTCCATCCTAATTTTCCAATAGGGAAAGTCTACTCCATTAAAGAATGGTGCTCTAGTTGTGCTTAGACCTTCTAACATGTTATTTTGTGAATTACTTGGAAACGCCATGCTCTAGATTGTAAAATCTAATCAATTAAATGAGCCCTAGCTCTGATACCAATTGTTAACCCAAGATATGTTTCCAAGAGGGGGGGTGAATTGGAAATTTAAACTAATTTCGGAAATTTAAAACTTAATATGCCAAATTATGCAATAAATCAAATTTATCAAGTATAAGCAAATAATATGGCAATCAAATAGATATAGCAAATAGTTAAACTTGTAATGTAAAGAGTTGAAGGTTAAGAAATCGCAAACTCTCGAATTTTACAAGGTTCGGTAGAACTAAGCCACCTACGTCCTTGGTCTTCAAAGCTAAGGACCTAGCTTTGAGTTCAACTATCGAGCCAAGTTAGCGGGCTTGACTAACCCTTACAACCGGGAATTTTTCACCAAGGTATTTCCAAACCTCTTACAATAGTTTTCCACCACCAAGGACTATCAACCTCTTTTTCGGATTGTTGAAGTGCCAATCTCACTCTAACCGGGTTGTTTACAAAACCGGTGCCAACCTCACCTCAATCTCAATATGGGAATGTGTTTGATATTACAAGCAAAAATCACTCTAGAAGTATGATAATACAATGAAAAACCTAGAGTGATTAGCAAGCACACTTAGAAGAAATAAATACAAATTTTGGCTCAAGTGTGTGAAAATGTGTTTGGATGAGTTAAACTTTGAAAGCTCTTTGAAATCAATGGATTTGGTTTGGTATATGTAATAAATGCTTAGCCAACCTCTAATTTGAAGTGAAAAACGAGTTTATATAGAGTTTGGGAAAAAACTAGCCGTTTATAGCCGTTAGGAGTTAATTTTCGAAGTTGTCTGCCGCGAACCGGAAGTCCGGATGAGGGAACCGGAAATCCGGTTGGAAGCAACCGGAATTCCGGTTGCCCATCCGGAATTCCGGATGGCAAACAGAGAGCAAAAACAGTTTTAAGCCTATTTTCCCATTTTTCAATTCTTTATAACTTTTAGCTCGTTTATCCGATTTCAAAAATTCCAATTGCGTTACGACCGTATCGGGATGTATTTTTTTAAAAGTGAATTTAGGATAATTATTTCTCATTTTAAAAAATCACCATTTTTTAGTGCGTGAGTGAGCCAAATTCTATACTTATGACTTAAAGTATACTTGCAATCACTTTACAAGACTAAGAAATGAAGTTAAACCTTTATCTTGAGTTTCTTGAGTCTTGAAGTCCAATTCGGGTTGTTTCTGGAAAACTTGGTAAAATGACCATTTTGCCCTTGGTCATAATTTTGACTTTGAAGTGCTAATTCACTTTAGTTTTTGCTATAAAATCAACAAATCATTAGTAACAAATAATAATCAAATATTTGTTAATCATCAAAACAAGGAGACTTAAGAGTTTGGGTCAACATCCGCCACAACGGGAGATCGAGTTTGTTATAGACTTGGCACCAGGGGCTGAGCCAGTATCTAGGACACCATATAGAATAGCCCCAGCAGGGTTGAAAGAATTGGAGATTCAGTTGCAGGAGTTACTGAATTTGGGGTTCATCAGACCGAGTTTCTCGCCATGGGGTGCAGCAGTGTTGTTCGTTAAGAAGAAGGATGGATCTCTTAGGATGTGTATTGACTACAGGGAGCTAAAAAAATTGACCATTAAGAACAAGTACCCACTACCTAGCATCGACGATTTATTTGACCATCTACAGGGAAAGATAGTGTTTTCTAAGATTGATCTCTGGTTAGGTTACCATCAGTTAAGGATTAAAAGAGGAGGATATACCAAAGACCGCTTTCCGCACGAGATATGGACACTATGAATTCTTGGATATGTCCTTTGGATTACCAACGCTCCAGCATCTTTTATGGACATGATGAATAGGGTTCAAAAGGACTACTTGGACAAGTTCCTGATTGTGTTTATTGACGACATATTGGTGTACTCTCAGTCAGAGACAGAGTATGAGCAGCATTTACGCCTGGTATTACAACAGTTGAGAGAGTATAGGTTATATTCCAAGTTCAGCAAGTGCGAGTATTGGTTACCACAAGTCACGTTTCTGGGCCATGTTGTCAGTAAGGAGGGGATTCTGGTTGATCCGAGTAAGATTGAGGCAGTGAGGCATTGGCCTAGACCGAGCAGCGTTCCGAAAATTAAGAGCTTCCTAGGATTGGCAGGGTATTATCGGTGGTTTGTTGAGGGGTTCTCTGGGATAGCCACACCATTGACTAAATTGACAAGAAAGAAGACTAAGTATGTGTGGACAGACATGTGTGAGAACAGTTTGAAGGAATTGAAGAGGCGACAGATCACCGCTCCAGTGTTGAGTCTGCCAACAGAAAATGAGAAGTTTGTGATTTATTATGATGCTTCCAGGCAAGGTTTAGGGTGTTTGCTGATGCAAGCCAGAAAGGTGACAGCCTACGCATCGAGACAGCTAAAAGATATCCCGCGCATGATCTGGAGTTGGGAGCTGTGGTATTTGCAGTTAAGGTTTGGAGACATTATCTGTATGGTGAGAAGTGTGAAATATACACCCACCGAAAGAGTTTGAAGTACTTCTTTAATAAAAAGGATCTAAATA